>NC_056477.1:21765178-22070719 GCF_008729295.1 Plectropomus leopardus | reverse complement strand
ATATATATAAATAGCAGTGTGCAATTTCTTAGCAAACAAGCTGCAGAAACAAAAGACCTACCGCTGCATGGTGCTTCATTTTACATCAGGAAACATCTCACCCTGCTCTATCTGCCTGCTGAAAACCATCTGGGTTTTTCTCCGTGGCCATTTTATGAGCAGAGCTGCCATGCGGGGCACAGTATGGCGCACAGATTCAATTATGAGGTGGGGGTGTTTGTCAGGAAGGTGTGTGTGCCAGGCTCTGTCTGTACACTGCCTGAGGCTGATAGATGTGGAGACTTGTGGCCTGGCAAGTGCTTTGCAACCTGTCAGTAATGTGTGAAAGGCCCATTGTGCTTCTGGAAAAACCCTGATGCACTCAGCTGTGTTTACAGCCCAGAGCATATATATAAATAGCAGTGTGCAATTTCTTAGCAAACAAGCTGCAGAAACAAAAGACCTACCGCTGCATGGTGCTTCATTTTACATCAGGAAACATCTCACCCTGCTCTATCTGCCTGCTGAAAACCATCTGGGTTTTTCTCCGTGGCCATTTTATGAGCAGAGCTGCCATGCGGGGCACAGTATGGCGCACAGATTCAATTATGAGGTGGGGGTGTTTGTCAGGAAGGTGTGTGTGCCAGGCTCTGTCTGTACACTGCCTGAGGCTGATAGATGTGGAGACTTGTGGCCTGGCAAGTGCTTTGCAACCTGTCAGTAATGTGAGAAAGGCCCATTGTGCTCCTGGAAAAACCCTGATGCACTCAGCTGTGTTTACAGCCCAGAGCGCGGGACTGCAGACACGCCTCTGAGGATCCCTCATCAGCCCCCTGCTCCAAAAAACACAGGGCAGAATCAGATGGAGACAAAGCAACATCATCCCATTTTCCCTGCCATGTCCTCTGTGAGACTGCCTCCCAATTAGCCACACCGCCGCTGCCGAGGCGAGATAACAATAGAAGCCCATGTATCCCCTAAAGACCTCACTAGAGGACCTTTATTACCGTATTGATATCTCCTACATGTCACCGCTGCCCTCACTTGCCTGGCAGCATGCCCGCACATTTTATATGAGGGAAAATAACCAGAGGGGCTGTAACTCAATACAAGAAGAAAACAGCAGGACACAACATTAGGCTGAACACAACATGCTGTAATTAGTGAGATGCTGTAAGGAATAAATATAAAATATGATACAGCGACTTCAAGCTGCACAGTAAATTAAAAAACGGATTAATGGGTGAAGGTACAAAAATGGGATACCCAGTGGAATGAAGAAGAACATTCTGCTGACATTAAGTAAAATAAAAAACAACACACAATCAGTGGCAGATGCAATTATTTTAGAAAAAAAAAACAGCAGTTGCAAATACTTATTTGTCCACTGATTTTTTTACCCTTCAGTATTTCCTACATGCATAAGACACAATTTTACTTGTGACAGACGTATTTTAAAATAAAGAGCATCACTCCATGCATACAGTGCTTTGAGACAGGGAGGAAGAAATCTAAATATTGCATTTTCCACACAAAGAAAATAAAGTGTTCAAGTTAGCTCACATTAACTGTAGCACCACAAATGAGTTATTTCATGGACAAATTACACTTAACTGAAGTCCAATCGTACAGAAAACACACATAAGTGCCTAGCTTACCTAAAAATTAAGCATACATTTAAGTTTATGTGCAAGACTGTTACCGGTAAAACATGTTTGGGCTGTCCACTTGGTGCTCAGACAAAATTCAATTAAGTGGTTGTGGCGAGCAATAAGTGATTTTTCAGCTTCAGCTGGTTTCAGGTTTGCCATTAAAAAAAAAACAAAAAAAAAAAACATTTTCGTTTTCGTCATTAATTTTTAAATGAGACTGTGTAACTTTTGAAAGCAGAAATAACACTTCCTTTCTCTTACAAAATAAAAATTAATGAGTAATGTACCTCACCCTGGTTCCATTTAATTCAAACAAGGGTTTTGGTGATACAGCTTTACTTTGCCTGTAGTGTAACATGGCGGCTAATATTGCTGTATACTGCTGTGAGTCATCAAGTTCACACCACAAGGTACAAAGCAACAGGCTACATGTAGAGCTGCAACAGTTAGTCAATTAATCATCAAAAAAGAATTAATTGACAACTATTTTTATGATTGATTAATCATTTCAGTCATTTTTCAAGCAAAAATGTCACACATTTGCTGGTCCTAGCTTCTTAAACGTGAGAATTGACTTTTCTTTGTCTTTTATAATAGATATTGATATCTGATGGAGTAAATGTATGATAGTATTTGGGTTTTGCACTTTAGCTTGAACAAAAGAAGCAGTGTGAAGACGTCACTTGGGCTCGGGGACATTGTGATGAGCATGTTTGACATTTAACTAAATGCTTAATTGTAACAGTAATTGGCAGATTGATTGATAATAAAAAATAATCAGTATTTGCAGCTGCTGACATGAAACTTCAAACTGAAGCCCCACTTATCACTGTGTGACGGGCCTGACTCACTACAAATCAAAGCTGAGCTGTCCTCAACTTTTTTCAGAGCTCCAATGAAATGGTGAAGCATCAACCAATCATATGTTTTTGCTTACAGCTGTTGTACCATGCTATTTAGTGAAGCTAGCTTTCGCTCTGTTAGCTTGTTGTGCATTGAGGTGCACACTGGGATGATTTTTGCCATGTTTTACCAGCTGATATTGTATCATATTGGCCATAGAATGTAAGAACATGGAAAATGTATCAATAACATCATATAAAGCAGTATTTTTATGTATTTGCACTTAGCGGTAGGACTGTTTGAATCTGACTAATGCAAGTTGTTCATCAAAAGTTACACAGTCTCTTTTTAAGGGACTTTTTAAGTTTTCAAACTTCTGAGAGCCTCAATAAGCCAAATAATCACCTGATATTAGTTAATTTTTTATGGTAAATAAGGAAAAAAACACAATCCCACTAATTGCTCAGCACGAGTAAGACAAGACATGAAAACTTGCATAAAAAAACTCAATTGAAAAAAAAAAATCACATGTCAGCTCTATGGCCTGTAAGGCACTCTTTACCTGAGTAAACTCAAGCTGGCAAGATTTGAGGAACTTCATACATTTGCATTAAAGTGTCTTATATTTTGCATTTATATCAAAATCCTTCAGGTTTTTCCATCTGCAGATGGACCAGACATTACACAGACTTTACGAGGCTTTGTAGTGGAAACTTTCAGCAGTACCAGAGGCCGGTTGTGAAGCCCTCTGAGTGAGGCTTTACAGTAAATGGATACGAGGTCAGTCCTACTGCAAAGCTGAGGTCAGACTCTCAGAGAGCCGCTCCGTCTGTGAGTGGTCATAAAACACGACAAGCATCCATTTCAAATGCCCCAGCTGTCACTGAAGTACTGATCCTCATCTTCCTCCTCTTCCTCCTCTTCTTCCTCTGTCCCAATTTTCATTAGGTCATCATCTTGTAACTCGTTCACTTCCTCTTCCTCCTCTTCTTCCTCTTTGAGCTGTGCGAGCATGCTCTGTAAAGTGGATTTTACTTCCTGGACCTCCTTCTCCAGCGACTGTGCGGTGTGTGTTAAGGAAGAATCTGATGCTACAGACATGAAACTGAGAGTCACACATTAACATGTAAATAAAAAGACATGCAAGCAGACATATTTAAGGGCAAATATGACACTTGTGGCCCTCGATGGTTAATGGTTAGATCAGAGGACAGCCGTAACCTGATGAAGTCATCAATCTCCAATTTGGCCACCAAACGGATTACTGGGACAGATCATCAAGTCATACCCAATTTAACCCCATCCAATTCACTATTCATGAGCTCATCTCGTCTGGGCGGCGGTGTGGGGACCCAAGCAAACAGACTGCCCAGCTAAATTATTCATAAACCATCAATGAAACGGGATAGAGGCTGTCATCAGTGGAGGGGTGGGGGGATTGTTTAACCTGCTTAGAAACTCAAATTAATCGTGCGTGTGTCCATCTTAAGTGGCAAATCAAAGGGATGGCTTTGACGGCAGATGGGGCCTGATGGCTCGTTTTACTGTCTGAATGGACACAGATTGTCCTCATTCATAATTAACCAGCCGTTAAAGAGCTTCCATGAATACTGCAGACGGTTCACTTTTAAGGGAACACGGTCCGAACAGGGTGATCAAACCTTAAAAACTCACCACAGTGATTGACATAATTTTGTCTTCCTGTTTTATTTTTCAATTCCAGTCTCTGCGGTCGTCCATCCACCTCCTTTTATTGAGAGCAGGGACTCAATTAAGACCCTTACCGACTGGAGGTTTCATCTACTCGTCACTATGGCAACAGTAGCATCATCCCGAGTTCATTCTCCATTTAATTTCTGCAACCTGATGACAATATTGTCCCTTCAGTGTCCTCTAGTGTCCGAGATGCTTTTGCACGGGTGCATTGAATTCAAAATGTTAAGATGAATGGCATGTAAGGACGCAGCAACAGAGAGGTGGAGAGAAGCGGGCCAATCTGTCTATCTCCGACTGCCAGGCCGCACTGATATCATGCAAACAGTGGAGGAGCCCACGCTGACCCCCCTGACAGCCCAGTGGGGGACTTGAATCTCTAATCAGATGGGAAAAAAGTCCAGCCACACTTTGACGGAGAGTGAAGGGCGTGCTGCAAAACACACTGCTTTTAGGTTTCCTAAAATAAGAGTCTTCATCAGATTAGGAGAGTATATCTGGCAGCCAGTGTTCAAAGCGGAGAAATGAGGCATGACACAAGATAAATACGTTTAAAAAGCAGCAGGTTAGGTGGCAAATTTTCTTCATCCTCATGTTGAAATATCGCCTTTTCTATCTGTCTTAATAAGCCCACAGTGTAGAGGGGAAAAGTGGAGCGAGAAAAACACACTAATCTATTTCCAATCAGCTTTCTAATTAGCGCGGAAAATGATGTATTGTGACCTGTAATCAGCTTCAACAGTTTCATTTGAGTCATTATCATGGATATTGTAATTTCCTCTGAGCCAGATCCAGCAAGTGGAAGTGAGCAGACGGAGGAGGAGGGGGACGAGTAGGAGGAGGGGAGGGGTGAGGAGAGGAAGAAAGGGTCAGCAGGAGGATGGACATTTAGATATGACGGGAGCAGAGTCATTACAGTCGCATTCCTCTATCTGTTGAGGCGCTGCCCCTGTCGGCCCACTTTAATCTCAGCCCGTTGTGACTGGCAGCCCACATCAAGCGCCCTCTAATAACCTCGCTTGGACTTTTACCATTTCATTTTCCAGCTGGCACGTCTGGCCTGTCAAGAAAAATCCTCTGATCCCAGTTTATCTTCAATTCCCTTCCTGAATGGACCCATAATGTCAGATAAGACAGGTTGATTTTTCCTCGAAAGGTAAAGTCACAGCGCATCAGTCAGTCTGAAGGCAGTTTGGATGTGTACTTTAGAGAGTTGGAAGGCTTCGAGGAAACTGGGTCCTTTAGATGGATGGACAGAGACAGAAACTCACACACAGAAACAGTTCGTTTATATGACGTATGTATATTTAGAGAGCAGTGAAAGGATATGGGTAAGGGCCTGATCCCGGTTCAGTATGGCCGTTTGCAGTTCATCTTCCAAGGTCATTAGTCTGTCACTGATCAGCTCGCAACGCTCGGTCAGGTCTGCAGCCTCGCTGCACCCATCCTGGCAAGGGAAAGGAATGAAATGATTGATTAGGACACAAATGGAGGATAAATGGTTGGAGCTTCAGCGGTTAGTCTTTCTAACAATAACAACAAGCAACCTACCTAGAAAAAAAAACACATGAGGGTTTTTGATACTAGCATAACAACAACACTAAAAGTCTGGAGTCATCTGGCAAAACATCGGGAGCCTTTAACGAGTAAAAGCAATGCAACATTAACATGATCCTTTTTTAGTAAAAACTGCAAGTATCTAAGAATTCACTAAAGTATATTTTATAGCAGCATGCATCTATTTTTGATTCCACAAACTCCTCCAATGTAAGCTTCTAAAAGTAACCTTTTTTTTTTTTATCATATTATACTTTTAGAACCAATGAAATAAATAAAATAAGAAATAATAAATAAATTTAATTTGACCCTTCAAGATAAGTGCCTTGGTTCCTTCCTGTTTTTTCTAATTTGTTCATGCCCGTCACCAAAGAGCACCGTCTTTTTTGTACTATTACTAGTTTTAAGAAGCTCTCCTGTTTTTTGGCTTTTTATAACCTCCAATGTAACTTTAATTAGAAAGAATAGTCATTTCATTAATTATTGTCACAAGTCAAGGTGAAGGTGGACACTTTTCAACTACAGCACGCCTATACGTTAGTAGAGCAAGACATCTTGTAACATACTTCCATAAACTCATGAGAGACAGACTGAAAAGAAAAGGTCAAAAGGAAAACAGCAGTGGTAGAGATATCCTGACTTTTAGTCTTAGTATGGATCAAGCTCCAAAACACTGGATCTCACATTATGCTACCAGATAGTCCTTAATCAGCTCCTTGCTGCCTGGTTAATACCAACACCATTAAACCCCACACCTCCATATTGTAATACAAACTTTATTTTTTATTTAAGTGTGGCATGCTGAAGAACCTCCCAGACACCAGTCTCAAGCACATCATCGGGGATATTTTTTTGTCATGCTTGTTGTGATCAGTGAACTGAACTTCATGTGTAACATCGGTGGAGTGCCCCAACACTAATAACGGAGAATAATGACTGTAGTGGCGAGGCCCTATAGCTATTAGTTTTAACTTATCAGTGTAATATATGTAATGATCTATTATGATACAGTGTCTTATGATACAGTATGAGGTTCATTAGTCACCACAACTTCACTCGTCCTGTAATATCTTGTAAGACAGTAATCAAAGCCATAACACACTTGTACTCATAATTAGCTTCATGCTGAAAAATGCTACATTGGCATTGGTGTGTCTTTTGCTGTGTGGATTGTTGTCTGTCTGATAGACGTTCTCGTTGGCTCACATTTGGGTCGTCTTGACACTTTTTAGATAAGATGGCAAACCATAACCTTAAAATTTGTTAATCAACTAATCTTTACCTAAACCCCAAGATTAAGCCTGCAGACCTGGAGACCTCACACCTACCTGTAATGTCAAACAAAGATGATATTATGATATTGATATATTATTGATATATGTATATATATGTGTGTGTGTGTGTGTGTGTGTGTGTGTGTGTGTGTGTGTGTGTGTGTGTGTGTATAATATATTTGTGATCATTGCTTTAAGGAGGTACACTTAAATGAAACCACGATTAGACTTCCCTGCAGATTTTCAAATTACTTATACTAAATAGTGCTTGAACATATCAGTTATGTATTACTATATTTTATATTAGTTTTATGGGAGTCCTGTGTGGTATATATACTTTCAAACAAATAAAGTAGATACTCCAGGCTGAGGACCCAACACGTCTACACCCAAGAATAGTGAGTGTATGTTATATTTTAATGTATGACTGTTTAAAAGTGTTGCATGGAGGCCTGACTGAGTTACAGTGATTGCTGTTATATAATTTTAAAGAGGGCATTAAGTGCAAAAAAAATTTTTCTTCACCTTTTGTTACTTGAGTTGTTTTTCTTTAATTTTGTTTCAATAATGTTAAATTGCATAATGCACTCTTATAATGATGAATCAGAGCTGAAGGAGCTTTTTAGAGTTTCACTCTAAATCCTTGACAGTGTCGTAACCAGATACACGTCTGAAGTGAAGAGAAGCTGGGGAGGCAAAAGACTGAGACTGCCAAAAAATCCTCTTTGGTAAAGCACCAAGGTCAAAAATGTACACGATACACACCAGGGAGGTGGTGTGCACAACTATCAGCGGTGTATCTGCGGATCACTGTGTACTGCAGGATGGTGGATGGTGTGGATGTCAGGGTGGCGGAGGAGCAGAGTGCAGTGGGGCACAGAGCATTCAGAGAGCAGAGCTGGCCATAATTAGAACAGGCCCCTTTGCAGACATCGTGTCCTAGTTTCTTCACACTTATCAAGCATTGAGAACACAAATACACGCACAGACTCAGTGTTCTTGTCAAACAACACATAGAGAGTCTAATCTGACTCATAGCTGCAGGTAGAAAATTTCAGCTCCCTGCAGCTCAGAGGTGTCAAAACAATCACTGGAAAGTTGCGTCTCTGGTCTCTGTCCTGAAATAGCACTCCTTCTCCAGATGATGTAATACCCCAAAAGAAATGTACAACAACAACGGGCCTGAGGCAGGACGACATGTACAAGTCCTCCCTGATGCAATTAAGGGCTTAAGTGAGACTTGAAGGCAAAACGGAACAAAAGGTTTAAGAAAACATGTGTTCGTGTGTTAGGAACTTAAATGAACAAACAATCACTGACACAATTCTGTCCTCTGGTGACGCTGGGATCCCTGTCCTCCTATACCAGGACAGTCATCCAATACATTGAGTGAGCTGTTTGTTTGTCAAGGTTTGGAGCTTCTTTAGCAGATAAGATCCCCGTGTTTGTGCATCTGATTGATTCCATACTTCACAGCCTCCAGTCAGCATTTGTAAAGTCAATACAACCACAGGAAAGAAGACAAAAGCTCACTGTGCAGAATGACACTGTTGGAAACATCCCTCAGTACACAAACCTTTTAAACAACTATTGAAAGATGTTATTTTGCTCTCGGTGGTACTCAAAACAATACCAGTTACTTTCTGTGCTGCTTTTGACAAACAAGAAAAAATACGAGATGAGATTTCAACATCATGCCAATTTGTATAATAGAAGCCCGGGCATACATGTATTGGCGTGTTGATTCCCGATGCACATTAGTGCTAATGTTATTAGAGCAAAAGTAAACAAAGCAGACTGCAGGAGCATGGACAGATTATTCAGAAATTCAATATTCAGACTCGTGTATGCACTGGTATGCTTATTTAAGCAATAATGAGTGAGAGACAGCAGGTAATTGTGTACGCTCCCACGGGTGCTGTTAGACCCGACACTTTGTGCGGGCAGTACAAAGCAATGATATTGCACTGGTATTACAATGAAGGTCATAATTGCTTGTACAAACAATGAAGGAGCTGAATTCATTTTAAACTCAAATGGAAATTAACTTATGATTAAGTCGTGTCTTTGTTATCACTGATGCTCTGTTAGTAGAAGTACTATCGGTTACCAAGAACATCTACAAGGTCATTTGCAAATACGTGCAGTGACAGTACGTGGTGTTACTGTCTCTAGCTGGTTTTTAAGGATGTCGTGTTTTCACACTGAAAACTGACAAAGTTAAAGTTGTCAGACTGAAAGGCAGACTCATTTTTTGTTTCTCCAAGGTCATGCTGAGGTGTGACCCCCCACCTGCACTTTTTCATGGTTTAATTCTATTCTGTTTACCAATTATATTCAGTATCTGCTCTGATTAGTCTTAATAGTAAATTGGCTTTGTAGTTAGTATACAAGAAATCAACATACTTAAAGTAGAAGTAGTATTTCACTGCTGGAAAGATGGTCTTTTTTATAAAACTGGGCTGCCTATGCAGGAGAAAAATGCAATTACTTTTTAAATTGGTGCTACCTGACCAGGGAAAACAGAGAGAAAGATTTTGTTTAAGAGGAAGACAACCTACAACTACCAGAATGCACTGTCGCACTGGACCAAAAAACACTTCTGGTGGTATATTGCTAGCTTAGCCGTTTCGACACAGGAAATCTTGGTTTATATTTGATTAGTATTGCCTAGTTTTGCCATTTGATCTGAGTTTGTTCTGAGTTTAAAAGAGAGACAGGAAAAGGGCAGCTCTCTGTCTTTTGATCTGCTTCTGTACTCTTTGTGTCTGTGGCGGCGGGCATAACATAAATGCTCAAGTACAATCTGTAGTTTGAGCAACAGCCCAGGAACCAGCGATTTTTAGCTTAAAAATGGGCAAATAGATCTGGGTGCTGGTAAGATGGAGAAAGGTTTACCACAGTTTGTTTACACATACTACCCACATTGTTATATGTCCCTTTAAGAAGGTTACATTCAGTAATGTATTCTCAAAAAGGTACACTGGCAGTCTAAAAAAGACACTTTCTTTGTGCTTTCCCAAGATCTCACTGAAGTCGAACCATCACCTGCAATTGTTTCTCATGTTCCATTTCCATGCTACATATTTTGGTATACTAAATTTATTCAGTATCTACCTTATTTGTCTCAATAGTTTATTTAAGTAGTTGGTATTCAAGAACTCGCCCATACATAATACAACATTCAATACAGCTATTTTATACTAGCAGGATATTATACATTTGTCTTTAATATCAATCAAATTGCAACTTTAAAATGTCACTAACAATAACACTCACAGAGAAAGCATTTTTTTCTACCAAAATGTAATACTTATTTTGTTATTGTTGTACCACTACTCACAGTTCACTTCAATGTTTTAGTTATTCATTGCATTCATAGAGGGACAATAGCATTCAAAAACAGTACACTCAAAAATCAACATTTGTTTATGCTGACAGTTTTGAGTACACTTAATTTTGTCACTTTTCAAGTGTGAAGTGGTATTGGGATTTCATTTTAGAGTGTGCTGCTAGTTTACAATTTTGTGCTACACAATGCACAATTATCCACAATTGTTCATATTTTTAAAGTACAAAACTTTTTCTTTGTGAATTTGGTGGTGACTTTTTAAAGTTTCAATTTGATTGTACATTTACTGTATTAAATTACAGGTTAGTTACGCATAATGCCAAAACAATATACTACATATGAAGATGGCATCCAATTAGTATGCTTTATGGAAATGTGACACAGGAATCATCTTATTTAAAAGAGCTGGTGTAAATGACATGACACTATCATCAAATCTACCTGATTTATAAAAAAAACCAATTCAATTTAATAATGTCTCTATTCTTGTTTGGTGCTGTGGGTCAGTATGAGTGGGTGAATGTAAGGACCTTGAAAGGATAAAAGAACAATTAGTAGAGATTACAAGAAAATAGAGTTGTGCTAAAACACACACTTGCACACACACCAATCAATCTCCATTGTGGCAGCAGGGCAGCAGCTTGGCAGCAGCTAAGTGGAAATCATTTACTTAAAGTCATTATGGAAAGGAGAAAGAGGTCAGACGCTCTGCGAGGCAGAGAATCCTGCTCTTCTGCAGCGCTATCACAACACCATCAAGACAAAGATGGAGATGCCATTTAACAGCCATCATATCATTTGACTCAGTGATGCATCATACTTTATTGTTATTGAAGCATTGTGTGTCAGCTAGGTATTCAATAATTCAATGTGATTCAAAGTTGCATAGTTCACATATGTAAGTCACTGTCCTATACACCTTGTGCATGAGCATTAACTTGCTGTTCCATCCTTAATTACTAATGCTAAGCCTTTTCAATTTTATAATAATAGTGGTAGATTTACCATCAAAATTTATGGTGATTTTTTGAGACAGCCTGTCTTTGATTTCAGACAGAGGAAAACAAAAACAGGCTTTGTATTTTTAGCTAGCGTCCATAGATTTTGGCAGCTGAAAAGGCAACTGTCACAAGTAGATTTTTGCATAGTTTATCAGGCTGACATAAGCTGTCTCTGGCTGACTTTTTAAGTCTAAAAAGACTCAAGTCAAGTCTGCTAAACAACTGACTTCTTTTAAAACAAGAAGTCTTAAGTCTCAAGTCTTATGTCTCTTGATATAAACTAAAATTGAGAGAGATCGGAAATGGCTAGCTTTGAAATTTACAGAAGAACAAAGGGATATGGATAATTCAAGTGCAGTTTAAATGGTAAAAATACATTCAGCCATTGTGGAGATATCAATTACAGGAAACTGTCTGGACCACAAGTTTGACGGCATAGGTTTTAAGGAGTACTATAGGCTATAAGCTTTAGGTCATTGATTTCAAAATATTGACCCAAGGAAACATATACTGAACAGCTGACATCGGGAAAAACATTCCTGAGAACATAAAACCTTTTGCAAAGTCTCCTTAATGAGTCACATCAAGACGAATATTGAGCAGGGGAGAATATGATCCTTAGAACATAGATATGCTTCTGCTTGTAAGATAATTAACCATACATGCTAACATTTGCAAAACATTAGAAGAGATAAACATTACAATTTTGTGCTTGTATTTTTGGTCTTTGAAAGACAACCCCCTCAAAACTGTACAGAATATTGTTCTGGCTAAAGCCTTATACAAATTGCTTTGTGCCGGACATGACACGTGCTCTGATATACTGCAGTTATTGTGTTAATAAGTTTTACTTGCTAAATTACAATGTTTTAGAGCACACGTGCAGTGGAAACCAACTATGAAACCCAGATAAGACATACATACATCATTATCAGACTCACATCACTATATTCTGGGTTGGTAGCATTTACTATTTGGCTACCACGTGTGAAAGAATATAAATGTATGAATTTAAAGCAGGAAGGTGCTGAAAGGAGAATACATGCTCAGCAGAACCCTCCCCTGTATAAATAATAAACGGTCTTTGTGCAAACTCAGACAGTCAGCGACAGTCAGCGACACCAACCGACGCTTCTCATGTAGATCAGTATTGATCCGATAGTCAGAAAGGCGGTAGAGGTCATGTTTAAGTTAAGGTCAAATAATGGATTTTTCTGTGTCCCAGTAAGCCCCGCGTCAATGCAACTGACACTTTAATTACACTGATAACATTCCAGCATACAGTGACAGTGTTAGCGTTACCAACCTCTGGATGATTTTCTTCCATGCAGAACAAAAACTCCTCCAATTTCTGCAAAAAAAGGGAAACATTTGTTGAGGCCACACAGTCATAAACCTGCTCATGAATTATGGAAAATGCAATTATGTTGGCTGTGTACTATATGTGTGCAGCATCATCATAATGAGAAGAGTTTGTAATTATTCATCACCAAAACTGACAAGGAGAAAATAGATTAACTGGCTCATCTGTACTGCAGGTTTCCTTTGTTAGTATTCAAAGTGTGTAATTGTACATTTCTCACTAAGGAAGCAGGTAATTATTGTACCTGTTGGAGGCTAACACACTGTTTGTGGCTCCAGGGTAAGTGCTTAAGAAGGCAGAGCAACAACAACTAATAATCAGCAGAGTTTTAATTATTATTTTTTAATCAAAAATTGTGCAACATTTAACTTCATGCCCTCATCGCTTTGCTCTCCAGTAAACGTAACTCTTTATACAATATCTGATTGCTTAAACCACTGATACTCAACTTTCGCTGAGTATCTGGTCTTCCATAGGGGGCTGGGTGGACCAGCGAACAATTTTCTAATTACCAATCAAAATGAATTGATTCACACTGTGACTTCTTTGCACTGTGAATGTAAATAAGGTGCCAGAGTGCATTTTAAAAACCATCAAAGTAGATTTTCCGCTTTGCATTTGAATGCCTCTGCGAATCTAATAAGTTGCAGTTACAGTTTACATCCATGTCTGTGAAGACATGGATGCTTCACACACATTTTCCCCAAGCCAGCACTGAATATCTGTGCAGTCAGCACAGTTTCAAGATTAGTGTCAATTTAGTATCTCACCAAATGCCTCCCCTTTTGTTCCTGACTCATGATATTGCATCATGGCCGCAAAAGTGTTTTTGCAGTACATTATGATGTCACAGTGAAGTTTAGACATTCGAGTAAAATTTGTCATAATAAGAGAATGAATTCTTGAGTTATGGCCAAAAACATGTTTTTTGAGGTCACAATGACCTTGACCTTTGACCTTCAACAACCCAATTCTAATCAGTTAAGTCATGAATACAAATGGAAGTTTGCACCAAATGTGAGGAAATATTCTTGAAATATTGCGCTAAAGAGAATAAGACAGATATAAGGTCACATTGACCTTGACCTTTGACCACCAAACTCTAATCAGTCAGGGATACAAAGTGCCAGGGGAGGATCCCCCAGACCACCTGAAAGAGGTCCAGGATGAGCCCAGATTTTCCACAAATCTTATAAACCCCCTTGTGTATAACTACCTGTAAGGGGCTACTCCAGTTTTGCACCAACCACACAAACTGGACTGTCGTTACTCAGTCTTACAGCAACATATAATCATGCAGTCCCCGACTGATTACAAAGGTTTTCTGGCATCCAACTGATGAAATACTATTCTATTTTCTGTTGCCTTGAGGTAATATGCACCACATTAGCATCCAAATTAAAGGGCATTTTTGATATGTGTGTTCTTGAATATTCAGAAAATTTAAAAAGTAGAAACTTTATGCAAAAAAAACCCTCTACATGGCTGAAATATGAGAATAATAGTAAAATATGTCTGCTGTTTTTCTGTGGCATTCACTTCCCCCAAAGAAAAAGCCTCTGGTGCAGGATATAAATATCCTCTTAATGTGCTGCTATCCATCTCTTCCCTTTGATGAGAGATTACAGGGGGGCTTGTTTTTATGAAAAACGTGTTAGCTGGTTAGTCGGGGCATCAGTGTGTTGTCATTTATGTTTTTAAATGTTGCAAAGAGCATTTACAATACACATGTGCTTTAGCTTCTCTGTCCATGAACGTCTTTTTTCCCCCTGTATTTTATGCAGACATATTCAGAGTAAACTTTTGGCTCATTTCCAATATTCAAGGATTGATGCTTAACATCTAAAACTTGTAAAATGTAGTCCTGCTCCATCGAGCTCCAGTGTTTCTAGCTCAGAGGACAGAAAAAAGAGCGCACAGGACTGAAACAAAGAGAAATGGTTGGCTGTCTCACCTTTTAGTTCTTGGAGATATGTTAGGAGGGGCCGGGCTTTAGGAGCAGAAAAAAAAGCAGAGAGAAACAAAGGGAAAGCAGAAAATGGATCCATGCAGTTTGCAGTCAGGCGGGGCAGGGAAAGAAGACATTGATGCAAAGTTTACATTTACGGTTGCACAGAGCAAGACTGTGAGAGAAGGTTAAGAGGAAGCAGCAGTAGAAGAATATAAAATAACAATGAAAATCCACAGTATTAATACATGCAAGTGGAAACTCTGCCAACAGCACCAGTGAAGATCATTGACAAATATTTGCTTTTGGCCACAGTCCAGTAAACCCATACTGAAATAACTACATTTAACTACTGAACTACTGTTAAAAAAACAGCAAACATAATTTAAATCACAGTCTGTGAGCTCAAACTAACAATATATATAGTCTCAGAAAAACATGTCTGGCAAGTGTGCGGTTTTGTTATTAATGCTGGCTGTGTTGGCTTTGTTCCTATCTCAGACGAGTCTGTCAGACTACGTGGGCGGAGGAAAGTGTGAGGAGAGGAGAGAATGAGTTGGACTCTGCCCTGAGGCAGTGGACCTCGACTCACTGTGGGATAGACCGGCACAGAGCGCCCGCACACACAGGCACACACTCACACACATGCATTCCCACTAAGCGCATGTAATCATGCAGAAAGAGACTCTTAAATCTGCACTGCACTGTAGAATGAAACTCTTCAAGAAAGCCAAAATATTTCCAAATGGTTGCCTCCCCAATGCCTGGTTTAGAAATACCTTTGAGCAAACGTGCTAATAGACTGCTGCTCTTTTCGCTGCAGACTTTAATATTCTGACAACAGCTGAAATTACCAACTGAAAGTGTCCTCTTTAGTCAAGTGGTAAGACTGAACGAGCAGACACATTTTATACGAGTTCACATTTTACAATAGAGTGAAAAAAAGAAAGAAAACGCAAGTAAATCTGACAGTAGGCTGCTATCATTTGACCTTTCTAAAGATGCTAAATGCTAAAGATGTTATGTTTAGAAAATCTGTAAGACTTCTGCATGCACAGCCTCAAAAGGGCATCAAATATTTGTCCATTTGTCCTGTATGAAAGCAAAGACGTGTGAATGATGCATCCTGTGTTGTTAACAAGACATCACTGTGTTACCTTGGTGAACTCAGAGTTCTGTAAGTTGGCCTCGGGACACCAGCGCCCTCCCAATGCAGTCAGCATGGCACAGTCTTCTTCTTCTTTGGTGCAAGGCTGGGTCGGAGGATGAATTGCTGCAGTGGGGAGGTCTTCGATGTCTCCTCCACTGCAGCTGGGTGTTCGCAACTGGAGGCCTCGCAAGAACAAGTGACATGCCTCCATGTCAGCCTCCCAGATCCGCTCCAAGCCCGGACAGCCACAGCTGTAGAGAGAAACAGACCAGTATATTATACCATGCCATGCCATACAGGATAAAATGCGATTCGATAAACCAGTATACAGGATATATAATATTTGATGTGATAAATATAGAGATAGTAAACACAGTAGTAAATACATAATTGACATGTCATGCATTACAAACATAGTTTGAACTTTTGTGAAAAAACTTATTTGCTCTCTTTCTCTCCTCGTCCATACCCCGTCTATATATTTGTCTGTGCGTTAAGTATTGACCCAAGTCAGGATAAAAACCAGAGGCAGGAGGAAACAGTGCTGGACCCCCTATGTAACTACAACTTAAACTACACATGGCACCTGTTAACTTGGGAGCTCAAGAGGTGATGATAGGTTGATATTTATTTTAACTCGGCCCCTTTCCGAAATCTGTACTGCCAGCGTCCACCTAAAGACCTAGTGACATTTCAGGGAAGTGTGTGTATGTGTGTGTGCTGCATGGGGGAGTGTGTGGTGGATTGAAAGAGTGACAGCAGAGAGGAGCGTTTTTGCTGTGAATTATCAAGTGGAATTGAATGTACAAACAAATGCAGCTGCTCCTCATGACCAGCAGAGGTTTTCAAATTTGTTGTGGAGTGGAGTGACTGCTTTCTGACCCATGGTTGTGAAGTACAATCAAGAGAAGCTAACATAAGGGAGCTCCTGTGCAGAGGCTGGAGTTAATAGGCAGCTCTCTGGAACAGTTACGATTCTGTAGTGTACGACAAAATAACAGCAATTCTATGTGATTCACAATTGGCTGTGCTCTTCTTCTTCTTCTTCTTCTTTGCTTATTTTCTGGCTGATGCTCAGCACTAAACAGATGGACATGAGAGTAGCAAAAAATATTCCCAAAAATACAGAAATGTTAATTTAAAAGAATTCTGTGAACATTGAATTTCCATTTATAAGACTATAAGATGCACCATAGTGTGTTTTAAAAGGACATCATGATGACTAATATCAGTTCAACAGCACATACAAGTGAAAAACCCTTAAACACTAAGGCACTGTATGGATGTCATGAGTGAGCTCCTGCATAATGACTGAGCACCGCAGTCGTAAAAGCACAGTAAAGGACATCTTTAATAACATCTCTCTAATAAAGCATTGACAAAAGAGTGACAGGGCGAAATGAATCATTCAAAGATTGCAATTCCATTGACAAAATGTAATGAGAGTGGATGTCCTGGTAGGCTGCCCTTTACTTCAAAGAGCTGCAGCAGAGACAGAAGACAGAGCCTGGATGTTTTCATCTCCTCTGGGGTCACTGAGCAGGAGTTCAGGGGGAGGACAAGAAGATTGCTTTTTGTTTATCCTCGCAGTGAGTTACAATCAGTCATTCTCTTTCACTCTCCCTCGCCCTGACCCTTGTGACACCCGAAACGCACGCTCCCAGTGTAAAAACAGAAGAGAACAATTAAAGCAGCTACATCTGACTGAGTGTATTATTCAGAAGTTGAGCAACACGGTCACTGACCAGTGGAATTTTCTGTGATTCTTATTTAGGTTAAGCTGGCTACTGTGTGAAAGCAAACAGAGTAACACCAGTCATTTTATGCTGTCAGAAGTCCCCTTCCAACCCACACACTGAACAGCATACTTGTCTGCTACAGAGCCGTGTACACAGCTGTGGTCTACTGGCAATGGGAACAGAGTCAAGCAGCAGTTTTTAGGAGATTTCCCTTTGTTAAAAATCGCACATACACACACTAATCTTGGTCGAAAAAGAGTATGACAGTTCACTATGGCAAAAGTACCTCTAAAGGCACAAGAGTGCTGATGTTGAATCATAAGCAGGTCTTTTTGGCTTTCCAGAAAATGTTTTTCCATTTCCTTTCAATGAAATACTCTACTGGCTCACATTTGAGACCTCTGACCTTTAAATATTCATATTTATTGCCACTCTTCTTTCAGTGACCTTTAGATAACAAATCACCCCAAACAGGTGACATTTTAGGACCAAATCCACTGATCCTGTTTGAAATTTTAACTTTAGTGTGGTTTAGGAGACACAAAAGAGCCTAAAGTTTCACACTAAAGAGCATAAATATTCCTCTGTCTTTACTAGCAGCATGGTTGTTTCCAGGAATCCATCTTGTGTGGAAAACAAACTACAGCTGACAGGTCGCTGGCACAAATGTGGGTTTTATAACCTACAGTAAGAGATGCATCAAACATCTTCGAGGAAGAAATGTCCTCAATTTCTTTGTACAGTATGTGCCAAATTCCAACCCAGGAGGAGATTCTCTGTCACAAACACTTAGTCTCACTTTGACTAATTCAGGTTGATTAAATAAAAAACAATTTTATACTCTAAGCAAAAATAAACGTACATTTTAGTCTCTATAACACAGTCAGTTTTTTCACCTAGAGATTGCCTCCCCGCAGTGCAGTTAGAGTTGAGAAATTGCACATTCTCCATCATATGTAAACAAACTCAAAAAGGCATAATGCACCCAGACAATATTGTTTAATCTCTCCCTCTGTTCCTTCCACTCTCTCGCTCAGTTATGAGGCCCCCTGAAAATTGAATGCCACTTGTTTTCCAGCCCATCTCCTGCCTGAAAAGGCTGCCAACCTCTGTACCCTGCCAACGCACGCCTCTCAGCCGTTCTCTAACCTTCATTTGGCACACAGACAATAGAAAAATTGCTCGGCCCAGCCCCCCTGCCCTCAGCAATTCGCTACTCAATGCCGCCGCTTCTGAATTCTACTCTAGTGGGGACGCACCCAGTGAGCCATGGCATTGTTATTTGTCTCTTGTGAAGTGGAGAGGGACACACACACAGATATGGGTGGGCACACATGTGTTAACTTACACACATGCCCATAAATCATTCTTTGTGGGGGTTCAGTGTTGTACAATCATAAATTCCTCCAAAAAAAGCTGAACCTCATCTATCACAAAAGCTCCTCTTCAACAACAACCACAATTCATTACAAATAACTGCCATTACGGCTCTGTGTGCTGAAAATGCAGACATGTCAGCTCCTGAGCATCGCTGTGATGGTGGCCTCCTGGTGCCCGTCGGCATGACCTCCTCACCCGGGGGTTAATTGGTGGCAGCCGCTTGGCCTGCGATGTGACAGTGGCAGGGTGTGGGTGTGCTGCTCCGCTGATGTCCCAGTAATAAGAAGGAGAGACAGGCAGGCACGCTCCCTCTACAGTCTCTCGGCCCCCCTGTGGGACTGCTGACTGACAGGACTGCTCTTTCTCCTCAAGGCATTACACAGATGGAGGAAGGATTATAAATATAACTGTTGAACCAGGCAGTGGCTGCCTGGTCCTGCTGGTACCAGGAGGTTCAGTTAGACCTCTCCAGAGTGAAAAGGCGTAATATTCTGAACGCTACCCACCCAGATCATGTGTTCGGCTGCATCTTCAGGTCTCACACATAGTACCAATAACAGAGTGTGAAAAATGGCACCTGTCTTCACCCACAGCTGGGGCCAGACACATGAAACTCTGTGTGGATCCATGTCTAAAACTATGTGTAAGCACAAAGGAAGACATATGCATACGTTGCCTGGGTCCAGATCTTTGAATCAGCCCACTCCACTGAGTTTGAGATGACTTATTCTGGTCATGCATCGTGACATGAATCAGCGAGTGAGATAATATAGATAGACGCTGCTATCAAGGCTGTTCTTATTCAACATTTCTTCTGAAAATTGCCCAACATCGTAGTTTGTCTTAAAATCCTAATAAAACATATATGTTGGCATAACTATGCAACTGAGTCTCTTCCATTTCAGTGCACTGGTGCACTGCTTAAAACATAATGTTGAGGGCCAGAAAAGCTGTTTAAATGGAGTGTAATTTGTCAGGTTGTGGTAGCAACCATGTAACTGTCAGCTGACAAAACGAACAACAATCTTTGCTTACGGGGCAAAAGCCACAGCAGCTTTTTCCCAGTCGACAAATAATTGCCTGCCTGGACAGTAATGTTTACAATATGAATTTATGTTAGCCTCCATGACATCACCAGTTCTCTGTTTTATCAGTCTCCCTTGTTTGTGTTTGTGTCAGCCATGTGTTTGTTGTGACGTAAACGCGGCATACAGGCTCAAATAACTGCCACATGGTGTGCAGGCTCTGACTATTCTGCACACCACAGGTGTACGCCACTGTAGTCATGGGGTAGACTCACAGTTTTTCTCTTGCAAGTGGCAACCTCAGGGGCTAAAAAACGAAGCCAACACAGAAGTGCCATAACCTGCAGTATTTTAAAATGTCCATTTGAGGCTGGCTCCAAAACAGATTCAACCCCAACCCCTCTCCTCCCCCAAAGAAATCAAAGAGGATAGCGTGTCACCTCAGACTGAAGATGGAAACAGAGTATAACGAGTTAACAATTTTGTCTGATATCAGGCAAATACATACGCATTATTTTCGTGAGATTTCTAAAAGCCGTGGGTACATCTGATTCTGTTAATCCCACTTGTGGTGATGGACATACATGCACAAGCCTCATTTCCATAATGCAGTTTGCCATAAATGGAAGTAAAACGCCCTTAAACATTTATTTCCATATGGATACTTGTGCCCCTCCACCACTCATTAGACCTGTCAATGAAAAATTCAGTGAAGAATCTTGTCCTTATCATAATACCTGCAGCTATCTCAGCTAAAACCATGTGTACACCTGTTCTAAGATCTGTGTAAGGTGCACTCATTCTCACATTTCTCCTTTATGAATACCAGTTTATATGAGGAAAAAGGCGTACGCATGGTTTTTGGTGCATACTCATCCTTAATGCATCTGGCCGCTGGAGTTTTCAAATCAGGTTCCAGGTGTATTTTTATTTAACTATGCACCAACTCCCCACAAAATGAAATAAAATTAATGAGACTTTCACCTGTAGTCTCATGTCAGTGCTTCTGATATCAAATACATAGGAATTCACACATTAGAGAACAAAGAGGAGATGATAGTTTTCATCTCCAATAACAGCAGCTGAGGAGAGGTGCTAATAATATGGTGAAATACAGGAGGGTGACTACTGGATGAGGTGTGATGGTGAACTGAGCAGTTTGTAAAGTGGGTGGCTTCATGCTAACATGCTTGTTACAAACATTTCTCTTATGTACATTCATGAGGCACTGGGGTTGCAAATTAGTCTAGGGTAGAAACCCTGTATGCAACACATCAGTGATTTGTTCGTTCTAATAAACCAATAAATAAATAAATACAAAGATTAAGTGATAAGAATTCTTTTTTCAGGGCACCCGGTGGCTCAGTGGATAGAGCGGGTGCCCATGTATGAAGGGTTAAATCCTCACTGCAGCGGCCGTGGGTTTTCTGTTCCAGCCTCGGCCCTTTGCTGCAGGTCATCCCCTCTCTCTCCCCCTGTCACACTTCACCTGTCCGATGCAATAAAGGCATAAAAAGCCCTAAAAATAGTCTAAAAATAATTTTTAAAAAAGAGTTATTTTTTCTACGACCAGCTCAGAGGCTTTCAGCAAGTCCCAGATTTGAACTAAGATGTCTTTTCCGAGTATTTTAATGACTTCTACACCAGTTGCATTGTATCCATTAAATATGATTAATGACAAATCTCTACTGAAAAATGCATAAATGAAGGAAATATCCGAGTGGCATTTCCTAATGAAACATCTACATAATGTATTAAACAACTGCGAGCTGCTGCTAATCTGAATAAAATGTTTTTTTTTTCTGTTCTGGTGACATACTTACAGCATCTGCACTGCTCTAACATCCTGTTCTAGTCTTTAGCAAGGAAGAGATAATTGTTTTTTTCAACACCATCCGTCTCCACGGAGACCAGACATCTCACCAGTACTAATCTGCCTCTCTCCTCCCCTCCCCCTCTCCTCCTCTCCTCACCTCCCATCGCTACTGCACTCCATCAACAGTAATGTACATTAGAGCTGACGGATAAAATTTACAGTGGATGATGGGTGCATGTGTGTGTGTGTGTGTGCATATGTGGGGACAATTGCCCATTCAATCAAGCCGAATATGTGTCACTGTGCCAATTTGGAGCTGGAGGAAGCTGCTGGTCCTGCTTGAAGGCAGAGCTGTACTTGTGATTTGATCTGGAGCGCCTCTGGTTATGGACGCTGATCCAAAGCTGGAGAGCCAATCAGTTAATACAAAATGTGATGAGCGGGGAATTAGTTTACAGCACCAAATACGACAAGGTTTCCTTTAATGTGATTTTTCTTTCAATGGTGATGTGGTGAGATACATGTGATGTGTCTATTGGTTAAACTGAAAGATAGGATCACAGAGTAGGAGCTCTATTAAAAGGGGAGATATGAAACACTCAGGAACCAGACTTCTTTGGAGGCCAGCCATTCAATCTCGTATTTCTGTTTTATTGATATTGGTGGTCTGGGTCTGAAAGGAAAATGAAAGAGGCCGTCTGGATTTCAGATATCATGAGTTTATGTTAGGGGAGAATAAATGGGGATTTGAATATAAAATCTTTTTCTATTCAAGTTCTTTATTTATCATTTTGCACAACAATAACAGGTTGTTGGCAATGAAAATCTAAACTCTAACTCTAAAAGAAAATCTAAAAGAAAAGGAGGAAGCAACAAGAAACTGAGGATCTAAACATAAAATAGTGGAAGTTAAAGTAAGGGGAAAATATAATAAAGAAAAAGTAAAATAAAATTATATAAATATGACTAATTGCAATAAATAAACTGAATTTAAACAGGAAATGTACTGTATATGCATAATGATGATTAAGTATAAAACAGTTAAGTTACATGAAAGGTGAAGTTAAATTTAATATAGTTGTTAGTTATTATATATAGTTTTTTTTCGGGACACTATGGATTTTCATATGAAGTTCAGTTTACTTGTCACAAGGTCCACCTGGCCTGTGAAAGCAGTTAAATAATGTCTTTTGTGGCTCTGGGTGAGCTTTCCAAAATCTGAATAAAGATAAGATTAATATAAGATAAAGACAAGAAAAGAAAAAAAAAGATTATGTAATTTGGGTTATCTCAGTGTAGAATTGCAGGGTTTTTCTCATGAGAAAGTGTGTGTTACAGACTAGAGGTTTGAAATGTAAGGGTCCTGACACACTACGGTAACAGTCGGCTGCTGGTCAGTGTCAGGCTGTCGGTGAGTGTCTGTCACCAGTTGCCGCAGTTTGTCCCACAAAGTTGGCGCTATTAGGCCCTTGTTTTCTTTTCTTTCGGCTGATCCAGCATGTTGAAATGGTGTCTGAGACAGAGGAGCCTTTTGGTGAATAACATCACTCTGGACAATTCAGCTCAATGCATAAGAAGAGAAACAGAAGTGAGAAAAGCTAACAACTTAAGTCAAGAGGATGTGAAATCAAAACAAACATTGTTATATTAGATAATTTTGGGGGTTTTTAAGCCACTGAGCTCTTTAGCAGAAACGATTTATTTATATTTATTGTTTGTGTTATTGTTCACTGGTACGTGGTAAATATCATCTGTTATTCTCACATCAGGTTGTGCTGTGACTAACTGGATAACTGGCATCTTCCATCCGTTCTGTTGGTCTTCCACTTTCCCTTTTTGAATGACAAATACAGACTACCACTGGCTGCTGGTACCGCCTTTCTTCTCACACAAATGCAAATTTTACGTGCTAGTTGGCCATTGGCTCTAGTCTTAATGGTGTGTTTATTTGCAACTTTTCGGCCAAGACATGAGCAACATGAGAGGACACAGCAGTCAGCCTTCATCACTGCTAGTTTTTTGATGTCAGTTTGTTGTGCCAGCCTTAAAAGACATTTGCCAGGCAGGGAGGGTCCAACAAATGATGCTTTTGAGTTGCATTATGGAAATCTTGGGATCCAGCATATCTGGAGGGTAGATACACAGAAGTCTTTTATCACTCTTTTTTTAAGTTTGACTGATGTCAGTCCCCTAACCTTGTGGAGTCTCTAGACTTTTTGTTTTCGGGAGGGTTTCTGTGACTGATTATTTTTGCTGTTGTTGTTGTGCACATTTATTTTAAAGTTTCTGTGTTTCTGTGGCTTGCAATACATCTAGTTCTACTTTCTTGTCGTATGCATAGTTTACTCACTGAGTAAAATACCCTGTCTAATACCTCCTGCAGTAAGTCAGCTAGTGATGTTTTTTCCTCACATTTTTCACATTAGGTACACAGCCCACTGTCTAACAACACTCAAAATCAACATAACAAATCACAAAATGGCCATCTGCCCTTTTGACAGAAGAGGTCCCGCGCCTTGCTCCCCTGCTGGGCGCTGAGATCGCGGCGTGTTGCTCCTTGACCACCCAGAGCCGCAGCCTGTGTGTAGCCCTCAACAACAAACAGCCCTGCAGTGTGTGACTGACCCCTGGCTCCCATCCAAAGAGGTGATCCTGCCTCTCCAAGGATACAACACAGAAAGCTACCCCGTCTCACACACACAAAAACATGGGTCAGGAGACACATGATGTGTCAAAGTAAGCCTGACCTCACCTTCCTCCTCTGAACACTCAAAAGAGACTGAGCAGAAAGCACTGATCATGAGGTGCACACATAAATAGAATCAGCTCTATTCATCCATCTGTAAAGCAGAAATGGATCCAAAATGCTGCAGAATAAGTGCCGACTGCATTGCAGCTGCTTGGTGCTGTGTGTATCTGTGGAGATGAGCCAAGCAGCTCTAATCTCCATGAGGAAGCATAAATACAAGTGTGGTGTCAAGAGCTGACTGGGTCCCACACCCTCTGCTCGAAAATTCAGCCACTGAGCACATCAAAATGCTGTTGTGTAACTGTCAGGCGGGCTGGGCGACCACCCGCAACACAACAGGCCTGTCCTCAGTGATTTAGGAGCTCTGAGATGCAGAATGAAACAAATAGAAAAAGACATGGTTTTGTCTTAAACAGTTTTTTAAAGATGAGGTGAAAACTGAGCTGATGTGGAGGTTTACAAAAAAAAAGGTATAGAAAATATGTGAGAAGGTGGCAGGAGGACGACTAATTGTGCAGGTGAGAGACGCAGTGAAAAGTGAGAAAGGGGCTCTGGGAGACAGCAGCATAAAAAAAAAGGTGTGAGTCCATGATGGGTGGTGAGGTGGGTGGTGATGGTGAGGGGGTGTATTGGAGAGACACTGCTCTGGTTAGAGGACAACAGACTTTTGAGGAAATTCCTCTGAGGCTGTTGCTCTGTTAGAGGATATTGAGTCTTTGTGTAAAAAGAGAGGTGACACAAAACACTCTTACCTGTGCAATCTGTCCTCCAATAGCTTGATATACTTGGTAGTGTTCTCTTTTAGCCGGCTTTCTGTAAGAAGAGAGAACAACAGCCTGTTACTTTACTTCATTTATTATTTTTATTAGCCATGATTGGGTATCCTAGCAACAAACCACAGCTCTAATACCAATAAAATTGCACTTGTCATTAGCTATATTGTGCTTGTGCTGAGAAACTGTATTCGTACATTTCAGTATAAAAGGGCCAGCAGGCTCTCTCTTAAGACAAACACACATCGAGGAAAGATCATTCCCGCTGCTCTAAGAAAGGATAAAATTGGAGACGGCCTGAGGATAAAAGGGGATTCCAACATAGCATAGGTCCTTATACAGTGCCAGATTTTCTGTGGGGCATTAAGTTGGATGGATAGCTTATGTTGCTTCCTGAGCCCTTCTGCCAGCAGTGAGCTGCGCCTGAGGAGGCAGACGCAGGCTGGCTGAGTGTTAGTCAGGATGGAGAGGAGGGCAATCTGAGAGCTGTTAATGAGCTCATGTATGAAACATGAGAATATGCCCCCCGCAGTGGCAGATCTTTGAACACAATAGGATGCACTTATATCAAATTGCGCTGCATATATATGTGCACACACAAGCTATAATGTTCTGTACAATACCTCCTCCCCACTGAAACACACACACACACACACACACACACACACACACACACACACAAACAAAGCTGGCTGTTTGAATCTGCCCATCACAGCATCTGAATAGCTCAACAGCCAGTCAGTATCGATGCTTTCCCACAGGCTGGTGCAGTGGTTCTTAAGGGTGTGATAAAATATTGATATTGCGATATATTGTGAGACTTTTACGAGCATTAATGATAAACTGGCGCCAACTATTGATATTTTCATTAAAACATACAGGTGGTCTAAACATCAGCCACATTAAGCCTGTTACCAGTTTGACTTACCAGAGTTGCTACTTCATGTTTCAGCTTAGTGGAGCTTATCAAATGAATGAGGGTAAAAGTGAACGGAAGAAGAAGACAGGAAAGCGGGGGAAAAAAACAACTCAGAGTAGAAAATGGCGGACGGCGGCAAAAAAAAAAATCTTCAGCTACATCCCAGGTATCCGCTCAGGCCACACTGCCTGTGTGAGCAGTGACTTTGCGTCGCAGTACCTGTTGTTTTTTTATTTCTGTTTGCTGATGGGGTCTCTCACATTAAATCACCGTGTAACGCACACGGCTTACAGCAAAAATAGGCAGTGAACATGGAGTTTTAATGTTCATACTGGCTTTATTACAGTACAACACCCATCACAGACATGAGGAATTACATACATCTGTTTTACTCAACCTTTCCTGTCTTCCTTTCAAAATAAAAGTCCTCTGAAAACATCTTTGTCAACAGAATCTCATCAGTTTATAAAACAAGGCATTTTCTTGTGAAGCATTTGCAATACCGTTTTGTTGACAATACAGTGGCTTGCGGGGCTCCATAAATGAGCAGAGTATGTGCAGTTTGGCTTTTTGCAAGTTCATGTCTGTTTTATATTGGAATGATGCGACACATCGTAGACAAGTAGCAGTCAGTGTGTGTAAGAGGCACTGTGCTAAGACTATGCACTTTAATGTTTCATCAAATTCTGTGAAGCTGACACCTCAGTGCAGTCCATAAAACCATAATTTTATTACGGCTTTTTGCCATTTGAGGAGTATTTTTTCTTCTTTAGTCAGAGATATTGCGATGTGTCATAGATGAATGGTCTTGCCATATATCGATTATCACAATATTGCAATATCGTGATAGTATCATTAGCATGAGCCACATCGTCATAGTATGTTATAGTATCAGCCAAAAAATAAACTGCCACACAACACCAACATGTTTTTTTTTTTTACACATTAAGCATAACAGTTAATTAGTGAGCTCTAGAGGTGCTCACTAACTAAGGTATTCGTTCCCCCATTTCCAGTTGCTTACCAGGTGCTGCTGGTAGCTTCAGTTTACTGTAGAGCCATGAGAGTGTTAAACAGCGCTTCACTTAAAAGGAAACAATTATGCTCCTTTTCAGGTTCATTCTTGTATTTTGGGAACATGTTTTACATGCTTAAATGTTCAAAAAACATTTTATTTTTGTCATACTGTCCGTGCTGGAAAACCTGTATTCACCCTGTCTGAAATGCTTCACTTTAGCACCCGTCTCTGTAAGCCCCCCTCCAAAAAAGCCCAGTCTGCTCTGATTTGTTAGTGTTGATCTTCCTCGGCGCATCTGCACTGTCATTGTAGCTGGCACAATAACTGTAATGGAGTATGGTGGCACTTTCTTCCCTGAAAAACCCCCAGTAAAAGCTTCTAAACCAAAGTCGTCACAACTGGACATGTTCAAGCAGGAATATGATCAGAAATCCAGGATTTGTAGCTATTTTTCAAGGAGAAATTAGCAACATGGGCAACCAGGATTACATGTTTCCCTGTTAGCATGTAGCTGCATGTAGCATTGTTCATAATGTAAAATCTTGCAGTGTTTTCCCTGGAGTTGATGATCATATGAAATAATCATGGCAGCTTGTCTCAAAATTAGAAAAAAACATTTGAAACAGAACATGAGAACCTTTTTAAACCAGAGGTTTTTGATCACAGGGATTTTACATGCATTTACCTCATTATCTGAAACCTTGGCCACGTTTAATTTGAACATCCAACATTGTAACATTATGTATACTTGACAAAATAAACATAAGTCCTTTCAGCAAGAAAGTCAGTAACATATTTTCCAATATGTTGGATAGAGACTTTAGAGTACATATCGCCTTAAAAACCTAAGACAAAGTCACATGTAGGCTTCATTTTGAGGAAACAGAAGCCAAAAATGGTTGGAAGCTTCTCTAATGTAATGCCACTTAGCTTGCTCACACAGAGAGAAAGTCACCTAATTGGGTGTTCTGAATCACACTGAGGTTTGAAATATAATTTGTATCATTGTCTTGATGGTGGTTATTAGACAGCATCAGCTCTGGGATGAGACAGGCTGGGGGCTGGCACAGCGGGGAGAAGAAGAAAAAAGTCTAAGTGGCTGTGTGACACACACACACACACACACACACACACACACACACACACACATTCCTGTTCATACTTGGGTATAAAATGGTGGTAGGCATGTTATTTATAGGGGGTTGCATGTGTGTGTCATAGAGAGAGAGATCTTGCCTGAGAGTCATTTTCATTCAAAGTGGCCAAATCTGCTCAATCAGAGGGAAGAGGGCGGCCGCTAGAGTAGCTATCACATATCTGGCGAGCAGATCTGGTGTGCGTGGACCAGACAGCTCACTTACCACCCTTCTAATTGCTATGTGAGATCCTATCCTGCCTGACAGAGACTCCTATGTCAACTTTCATTCATGGCAGCTCCGTTAGGCAGCGTGCAAGGAGATAGCCATTGAATTATACATGGGGGGGCATTAAGCCTGACTTCAGATGGCACAGAGCATGTAAAGATGCGCGATGACTAAGTAGGGTCGAACAAGACCCAGATTTAGAAATAATACACTGCGAGAGATAGAAACAGTCAATACGAAAAGGCAGATGAGGTACAGATGTGAGTGTATTGACTGTTAACTTAATATTTCTTTCTATGCTGATTCGGAAAGGCAGTGTGCCATCCTGTCGCCATGCCAACCAGTGGCAAAACTAGCGAGCCTCTTCAGGCGTGACAGATGAAAATAATCTTTTCTTTATAGAATGGGACAGGACATCAAGCAGCAGAGCCTCCTCCTGTGCAGAGTGGAACCAGAGCACTGGGTGATATTACCACTTCCTGTAAGTCTACGGGAGGCTGCCGTCATTGGCAGGCCATGCGAATAAAATCGGCACTAAAAAGCCTATAAAGAAGAGAGCCAGTCTGTTAGTCCCTGATACATGCAGCAGTATATTTGGTGTTGAGGGAACCTCACAAAGGCGTTCGCAGAGCCTGCACTGGAAAATTCATGAGCTCAGCCTCTCCTCACACCAGTGATCTCAGCAGGCGCTAAACATCACTGATTGCTGCCAAGGACCCTGGCCAAAATCGAAGAGGCCATTCATTCATAACACAAACACAACAGAGACAGTATTGGAAGATGATGAGAATGTGTCACTGGATTTTGCAAAAAAAAAAAAAACAAAAAAAAAAACGCCCTTTGCTTTAAATAGGTCAAAACACTCATTTATTAGTTTAATGAAAAAATAATTACTTGAGTTAAATATCTGTAAAGTTGATAAAAAAGAATGATCTGATGATGATTACAATTAGTAGACGCACAAAGCAAATGGAGCAGACACATTGCACTGTGATGCACAATTCCTGATGATGAAGTTACGGGATTTAATGAGCCTGCAGAAGTTAACGATGGCAAGGTGTTTGGATTTGCTGCTGCATTATGAGCATTTGAACAGCTCTCTAATTGAAAGTGAATAATGCTGTCGTTTCTTCACCGTCTTGTAACAATAAAAGCACCCAACATCTGCGAGTCCTTCTCGTTGTCAAACAAATTAGAGGCGGCTCCGTGCTAACGCAGCACCACCGATATGCGTGTTATAAAAGCCCACGCATAATAAGGCAGAAGAGAAATTGTGTGTCTTTGTAATTGAGTTGAAGGCACCGACTGTGATTAATGTGTTTAAGCTCGGCTCGGGCTGTTTGAGTGCAACAGCACTGCAGGTAACACAAACACACAGTCAGCATATGCAGACACTCGCGTCATATGAATGTATCCAAACTTAACAGCAGCCAAGCAGCATAGCTAATGAAGGGAGAGGGACAGTCGGATATCTCAGACAGACACTCAATAACCCATGATGCTTCAAGGCTGTGGGATCACAAAGCATAGCAGTACACAGATTGCAGCTGGCACGGCGTAACATATTGTGGCGCTATGCACGAATGCACAACAAAAGGAATCATTTGACAAAAAATTGGCTTTCTGTACGAAATCTGTACTTGGGTGAATATATATATTTCAGCTCTGAGTGCTGAATTGCTACAACTGAAATGTTAGACATGTACGCTGTCATAACTCAAGTCAAACTCAAAAAAAAAACAGAGCTTGTTTAGAGGAGACTTGAACTTAATTTGCTATAAGCTTCAAAATAACCCTTTTTTCTGATGCCTGAATCTGGGAGGCATTAAAAGGCCCAACAAAGAGGAATGCTCCCAAATTGTGCAGCCATTAAAGCTTTAAAACACTATCTCAACAGCTCACCTGCTCACATTCCTGCTCCATTAAACTCGCTTCCTATTATTTCCACTGCTTCCTTTGGGGAACTCCATTAGCACCAGGCTGATATGTTTTCCACAAAAGCACATTTCTGAATTTGTTGCCTCCCTCCACTGAAGATTTTTGCCTAAACCAGCCATACAAGCTGCTCTGCGAGGCTGTACTCAGACACAGTGGTGCTTTAAGCTAAATGCTAATGTCAGCATGCTCACAATGACAATGCTAACGTTCCAATTGAAGCGCTATCCTTGGTTTTGAAATGCGAAACCAATGCCGAAGTGTCTTATACCCGCAGTCTTTCAAATGGCCGGCAGGTATTTGTGTATGTGTGTATGAAAATGGTCCTACTTCTCTCTTGATATATCTAAATAAATATTTTTATGATTTTATGGTCTTGATCGCTAGTTTCAAGACTAGCATCAGACATCAGTATGATGTCAGAAAGATGTTGAAATTTGGTTGTAATAATAATGTGGGTGACGATATTTGAGATGTCTAAAGTTAGAATTTCACATTGTGGGGACATTAACATTCTGACATGTTGCATACGTTTGGTCTCAGCAGAGCAAATTTGTGTGTTAAGTGTTTGCGGAACGAAATTTACGTGTACTCTGGCATTCATCAGTATGTCAATCACTCCAATCTCTTCATAGGTGTTAACAAAATCTACACCTGCCTCTGGCTGCTTGTAGTGTTTGTGTAAATAAGTAATACACATAAATATTGCTTGTCATTATTAGAAATTAGAATTCTGATTTGTATTGTGCTCTTTTATCTTCACAATAGGCGGATGCCTTTGAAGCAAGTAAACATTACAAAAGATAAGAAATATAGCACATTTAGCTATGTTGGCCATTGGTAGATTTAGTGAAAAAAAGATTAGTAATGGCTGTCACACTGTATAGCGATTTAACACTTAATATAACATGTAGGTCAGCTTTAGAGTTCACAACGGGCCAAAAGATTACAACCTGTACCAAGCCAACCCGTGTGAGTTGAAGTCTGAACCCGGCCCATCCAAGATTATAACACAGCCTAAAATACAGAGGCCAAGTTTGCAAGTAGTTTTGCACGTATTTAGTCATAGAACCAAAAGTATTAGACCGCAAAATAATGGCACAAGATGGAAAAACGACAGATAATCCATCCAGTATTCTGTTTAAATACTCCAGTCTTGACTAAAGCGGTTGACTGACATGCTGTTAGCAGAGCTAAAAACAAACCGCTCCACTATGAAACTCAACCTCCTTTTAAGTTGTATAGAAAATAAATGGTTTGATGCAGTGATGGGAGCTACTGTAGTGGTACCTCAATCAACTCCCCTTTGTCTTTGCAATAATTCTGACGGCTGTATGGACGCTATGATTCACAATGGAATGACATCCTCTACTGAATCACAGGAAAAATGAATACTGCCAAAACTTCAGAGACAAAAACCAGGAAACATTCTCCCGGGTCCACTTAACCACTACAGCCCTCTCAATCATTCAGACACTCTTTAGGAGAAGAGCTGTCATACGTTCCATCATGTTCTCAACAGAAGCACCCTGGAAGAGGCACAGTCATGAATAAATCATATATGTCCTCGCCTTTACTATTGGCACTCCATTAAGAGGAAATTGCATTTGTTTAATAACACAGAGAGACAGTATTTTCATGTGTGCTTCAGCTGCTGGACTGGGGTTCACAGTTGAGCGCTGGGTGATATGTCTAAAAATGTTCATATTCATGTTGATCGATACAAATAATTGTCTACCAAAAAAGTCAAAATGTCATCGAAGCTTTCAAGTTTAAAGGCTGATTTTGGTTCCTAAGTTAAAGTTGAAGAAATCATATGGTTATTTGTGGGTTTAACTGTTATTTATTGTCAGCCAAACAGCAGAATATTTCACAAATCTGAGGTAGATTCAAAACAGTTAGAATCAAATAATGTCAATGAATAAAATAATACATGGATGAAGAAATGTCAATTCTGGTCAGCAGCATGCATGTCGAACTGGATAATAACGGGTGATTTATCAAACATTTTTTATATCTCTACAGAGGAAAATTACATTGAGGTAATTATTGTTATTGTTTTATGACCCAGCCCTTCCTGAACGTGCTTCCAAAACCTGCCAAAGGAACATAAAGCAAAGAGGTGACACTGTGGTGTATGAAGAAAGAATAGAGGGTAGAGATGCAGCAGAGGACACAGAAAACACTTATTAAATGTGTTTCAGTGTAGCCATGTGGAGAAGACAACTAAATGTCTTTTACACAGCCAAATTACCCGAATGCTACAGAATATACCTCCTGCATACTAACAAAAGCATTAAATAAGCATTGGCAGCATACTTGGATCAGTCACGAGGAATACACACTGACACTGCCTATACATTTGAATGTCGTCACTCCTGGGGGTCATTTACTCGTGTTATCCAGCTCTTCAATTATTTATTTGTAAATTTAGTATCACTCCAGATCTCTCTTGGGGACAAAATTATACTCTCAGCGGGGAATCAAACCTCCAGCTATAATGGGTTTGGTATTCATCAGCACTCGCGTCAATGGCAATTAGGGACGTAATAGCTCCCAGGCCAAGCACCCCCACACCACACAGTGCGCTGGGCGGAGATGCTCAACAAGCTGAAGCTGTGTAGTTTAAGTGAATGCATATGCATGGATCTTGTCAAGATATCAGCTGAACTATGTGATGACAATAGGCCTTTTCAAGAACAGCCATATGGTTTCCTTGTTATAAGATGACACTAGTGTCATGAGCATGTGCTGGAGATGCCTCAGAAACCCAAAGGATGGCCATCTTGACTTTGAAGTAGGCTGTAATTTCTAATCCCCTCCAGCTAAAGAAATGGTAATGTGCTGTTTGTGGGCTATCAGTTTCCAGCTAGCATACAGTGCCAGCCCCTTATTACCAAATGGGATGACAGTTTAATGAGCCCCTTGCTTGGTGTCAGCAGCGCATTGTGAAATTGCGCTTCCTGCCATATTGTGTGCGCCCACTTGAGCATTTGAGCGAGCTGCACACCTGATCATTAATGTGTCTTCTCTTCCCATATTTGTGACGTGTTTCTCACCTGATTTCTGTTCCTTTGTGTAGCACGAGCACTTGACTGTAGCTGGTTTCCCAGCCTCTGTGTCTCCTGATGCATTATTCTGTGTATGTAGGATACTGGGGTGAACTTGAATGTGTCTTTGGTGGTTGTCAAGGGAGAGATTAATGCTACCTCTGACTGTTTAGCAAGTCAAGGTGTTCAGGACTATGTTCCAGCAACAAAAGTCAGATGGGTGACTGAGTTTCATGCACATAAGGTGAAAGAAAAAGAAGCATTTGCAAGTATAATGAACTGGTTTCTACTACAACAATTTAAAATCATGAACCTTACCTGAACAAAAAAGTCCATGCATGACCGTATACCACATGTGCAACTTTGCCTGATTGCAACAATGAAAGGGTGCCCCCTAGTGACAGCAGAGCGTGCATTCAAGACAGGACAATGGGTCCACACTAATGGTGACACTGCACCCACACACCCATACACACACACACACACACACACACACACACACACACACACACACACACACACACACACACCATAATAGTCTCGATAACAGTGTACATTAGATGGCTGATTGCACGCCTTGGGGTTGCAACAAAACCCTATCCAGAGCTTCAGTCTCTAGTCTTTCACTTCCTGCTCTGGCCTCATCACCGTTCCCCTTCCCTCTCTGCGTCCTCTCACAGTCCTCTCAGAGAGTGAAGTGACCTTTTTTTAGAAGTCTCCCTGTGACTGATGGACTTGAGAGAGTAGCACTGCAGGTGGTGTCGTCAAAGTCCATTTATCTCTCTGCCAGTGCCAGGAGGCCAAACCAATCCAACCCCCACCCCACCCAATTCACCCCCTAAAAAGCGAGCCCTTTCTTTAAGCAGTATTCAGATCTCCTCCAGTTGGAGAGTGTGCTCGCGCTGAGACATCATGTCTGCACTGAGTAGCTCGGAGGTAATTGGCTACTTCACACAATCTAAAGCTCATTTCCCCTGCACACACCAACACCACTGCCACCCCTCCCCTTCCTCTTAACAACTGCCAATCCTGCTGCTAACTCATTTGACGCCGACTCCCCACTGACAGCAGTTCACTTCTCCTTCATTTGGGAGAAAAGTCAACGTCCATTGATGTCCTCCCAGCGTGGAGCAACATCAAGAGAGAACTTCTCTTTCAGAGAGCTCTCATGATGCATATTTGATATATAAAAGGTGTAATCAAAGAAAGAGAGAGGCACCTTTAAAAAAAAAAAAGAAAAAAATGAAAAAGCTTTCCAGTCTCAGTAGACGAGACAATGTTTGTCGTGTTTGTTTTGATATTGGTGGATTTATTTTATGTAATATTTTTAACCCCTGTTGACCAAACACAGAGCTAAAAGTAGTGTGAATAGACTAACATTTACCAGATGGCCAGAAACATGACTTCAAGTGAATGATAATGTTGCCTTTGAACTGCGGGATGTGTAAACTACCGCCATTGACAAGTCAGCTCAAAAGGAGTATGTGTCCGTGTCTCGTTTACAGCTTTTCACTGCCCCCAAGTGGCCAAAAAAAATCTTTTAATGTAGATTTAATAGAGCCGTATGTGACATTCAGAACATATCTATGATTTAAAGTCTGATTGGGATTGTGTGTGCACAGCTCTAACAAGAGGGTGAGCGTTACACTTCCACGATGATGCGGTCATAGACTACTTTGTGAGTGCGGTGCAGAGTCATAGCAATTAGTTAGCCAGTAGGATACACACAGGGACGAGGGCTAGAGAATATATCAAAACTTTACCTTCGTTGCGATTTCAACATGTTAAAAAAACACTGCTTTAACTGCTATAATTAGTATATTTACATAGGTCATGCATTCACACGCTGCATGTCAATATATGTATGTGACCAATCAGATGGAGCCCTGCTGTCCTAGTTTGCGCAGATCTGATTGGCTAGAGTGATTGTGAACAACCAATCTGTGTTGAAAGCGTGGCGTCTGACTGTAGGCATAATGTTACAAGTTTTCAAGGTATTCCTCACTTCACACAGAGAAACCTGTAGACTGGATGTTATTTTCATACTGTCCATGATGTGTCAGTGATTTTGTTCTGATGCTCTGCAGATCTGATGCATGTTTGCCCGCCAACCTGCTCTAATCTCCAGCTCTTTGGAGCCTGGTGCTCGGCTGTTTCCTGGTAAAGATAGCGAGGTGGCACTCCGCTCCCCTGGAACGCCCCCTGAGGTCTCATTTCCAAATTGAAAAGTTGGAGGAACTTTACCAACTTCAGGCTCTAAATCCAGGATGGCTGCTCCGCACGTCAATAGTAAGTGAAAGCTGTAATAATATATATATTTTTTAATATATTATAATCTTAGTTGTTTAGATTTGTTCTTTGTAATTTATAATATGTCTGAGGAAAATGTTAATATTCCCAATGGCCTCTTTTTTTTTTCCTCTCACACCGCCTTTGCATTACTTGCGTTACGTGACCTGCTTGTTAGCTTGCTAAATCGTTAGCCTCGGTGGCCTCTAGACGCCGAAAGTAGCATCCATGCTGCCGTTGCCTAGCAGCGGTGCTCTCAGGACTTAACCACTTGAACATCAAGCATGTGGTAACTATGAGCTCACAAGTTCCATTTGAACGCAGCAAACAGGATGCCACTCATTACTGTCCACTGCCATGCTGCCAGAAAAACTCCAGTCATTAATTCTTGTGTTATTACAAGTTTGAATGAAGTTCAGGACTAGAGAAGGGATCGTATTTGCCCAGAGCAGCACAACGTCTCCTTTGGGATGAAAACAGTGTTATCTTGATGTAGACTGGCCTCAGTGACTCACCGTGCTGGGCCTCCCTCTGCTCTAGCTCCTGCCTGAGCTGCTGCCGCTGCTCCTTCATCCTGGCTAGCTCCTGGCTGCTTCCCGAGCTGAGACTGTGCAGCCTCTTGGCCAAGGCATCCAGCCGGTCCCGCTCCAGGTACACTGCCTTCATCTCAGCTTTCAGCTCCTTGGCACTGCTGAAGTCATTACCTGCACCGGTGCACCACAGGACATTAGGCTTACACCGTCCATTAATGAGCGCCTCCATCATTAATAGCGTAATTAAGTGAGGCTAACGGTGGGCGATTCAAGTAAATGAGGTAAACAGAAGATGTGAAATGTAGGAAGGGTGGCGTTGGGGTGTGGTTGAGTGGAGAGTTACCTGAGATGGCTGCCAGCTTGGCTTCATGCAGTGCTAAAAGCTGAGTTTCAGTCTCACTGACTTTCCTCCTTAGGCTGCTGCCCAGCCTCTGACTCATGACCACCTGGGGAAAAGAAGCAGAAGAGGCTGAGGAGAGAACGGGGGGGAGGGTGGTAACTAACAAAACCTTTGCAGACACATGGTTCCCACAGGATGCATAGCTCATTTCCAATTCCGCTTTCATTTTCTTTTTTTTTGACACTCATTCTTACAAGACCTTACAGATTCATTTCCGTCCTTCTGAGCTCGCCCTGCTTTGAATACACAGCAGAGCATCAACGCCTGATGTGTTACCTTGTCTCTAACCTTTAGAATGAAAGAGAGTGCGTCTCCTTTCATGTGGACGGACAGGGAAATGTGAAATCTCCATAAAAGATGCCATTAGAATGTCAGAGAGGAAAAAAGGCCCTGAATGTCACGGGGCCTGATGGGGATGCAGCACCTTAGCTCTGCTGTGTTCACAGAGAAGTTGATGACTTCAGATACAGCCTGTCTGGCCCCCATCTGCCCTCGCCCTGCCCTTTAAACCTCTGTTCCTTCCAATGTATTCACTTTGAGCAACAGCCAGATACAGAACCCATGATGCGCCTCCTTCTTTTGAGGAACTATTTTCACCACTCAAAGGGATGTGGAGCCGGATTTTCTGACGCATTTTCTTCTTAAATCTGACACAGTTTTGTGCAACACTTTGAAAAGGCTGTCAAATAGGTTGGTATTTCTGAGGCGGAACATCTCCAGGGAGTTCTCTTCCCACAGAAATACAGAAAACTGTTTTTTCAAACAGGCTTGCATAATTTTATTTCATGCATTACATGGGGTGGAAACTGCTCTGGAGTGCTATTCAAACTGTAGAAATTCTGACATTGGTGATTTAATTTCAGAACATCAGGCTATTTGTCAATTTTGAGCAAGTCAATCGAGAAAGCGAAAGTTACTTTCATGCCAGCAATCACTTCGTCACAGCAGGTGTGCCATTTTCCACATGGTGGATATCTGATTTAGGGACAAAACTTTTCATTTCAACGCAACAATGGACCATCTTGTGATTGAGGTGTCTCTTCGTGGAAAGCCTACATTCCTTTGAGGTACAGTTGAAGCTTCGACCAACCATTTGAGGACGGCTTTCTAAGGGACACAGAAACAGTAAAGAGGTCTTTTCTGAGCCCCCTGGCCCCTGCTGTGCCTCTTTCCCTCTATCCTTAAACCACTTCTTACGGATTTCTGCTGCTTCTGGCTTTTTCCAGCTGCAGAGATCTATGTATAGAGATCAGTGAGAGGAAAAAGCAAATCCTTGAGAAGCAAGAGGAAACTCCAGAGACACAGCACATTCAAAGGGAAACATGCAAAGCCATTCACACACGGGAATACACCACTGACACACACTGAAAACCCGCCAAAGCTAGTTCAACAGATACTTGACAAAGAACACATACACCTATGAAATCCACAGGCCAAAGCTGCTAAGAAGTAAAAATGAAAACTTCTACTATTAAAATATCGGTGTGTAAGATTTAAGGGGATTTAGTGGCAACTAGTGGTGAGGAAACCAGCTGAAACTTCTCCCGGTTAGAATTGTTTTGGAGGTTTTTGTTGTGTCCTCTTAAAAACAAACAGGCACTGTGAATTAAACTGGTAAAAACACTGTAGACTGTACACTGTAAGAAGTATTTTTCTGACACTGCTTATTGCTGAAGGGCTGCAAACTACAGTGGTCAGGTACAGATTCAGTTGTTTATTTTTAATCAGAAATACTCCATACATTAGATATTTGTATATATTTTTTTTGTCTAGTGTGGTACTGTTCTACGGTGCATTTTTAAGGGGGAATTTTGTCAAAATGGCAACCCTTACATCACTCTTACATGCAACTACGGACAGTTTACTGCCTTGTCAAATAAGAAGTGACATTTAGTATGCATATTTAATACACTAACGCTGGCACACACTACAAGCTTTCTAGTTTGACTTACTACTCATTAGGTATTCACATACACATTCAGTCACTGTTGGCATGCTGAGGGAGGCTGAGTTGTTTGTGGCCCCGGGTCAGAGGAACAGTGACTTACTTTAGCAGTGGCCTCCTTGATGGACAGATTCAGAGCCTGCTCCTGCTCCTGGAGTCTGCAAAAAAAGGAAACAAACTTTACGGTGCAGTACTGTAAGTTTTTTCTTTCTTTTGGGGGCTTTAAGTAAAATCAGAGGCTGTCAATAACAGGATTAAAAATCCACAGTTTTAATCTACTCATTTGGCTGCAAAACTGAGTGGTTAATCAAATATCAAGACAGCTGCTGAATATTTTATATCTTTTATAAAGGAACACCTCGAAAGCTCTTGTCAGTTTTTAAAAGTAGTTTAACTCTTTAAATCAAGTGGATAAAAATCTGGTAAACATAGCTGAGCTCAAACTAGCCCGAGACATGATTTGTGTCTGTCATTTCAAATTGAATTGTGACAAAACCCAAAATTCTTCTTTTTGGCTCAGACAACTTTGTCTCAAATGTGAAATCCTGCATCAGTACTCTGGCCAGCAATGTTAAATCCTCCACAAGAAACCCTAAGTGTAATTTTTGGCCAGCATCTGGACTTTGTCCCTTTTATAAACAAGTTTGTGCAAACCTGCTTCTTCAAAATCTGCAACACCACTAAAATCAGATCAATGCATTAAATATCTAAAAATCACTAATCATAACCCCCATCGTTTTAGGCAGAGACTATTATGATGCTCTTTTTTTCCTGTCTCACACAAGTGGCAACCTCCAGTGCTGAAAAATGAAGCCAAAACAGTGTGCCAAAAGTGCCAAAAACTGCAGTTCATCAGATGGCCACTTTAGGCTGACTCCAGTCAATCCCCATAGATCCCTGTGTTTAAATGCCCAACTTCACAGCAGAAATAAACATGTTCACAGCCAGATACAAAAACAAACCGTTTTGGTCTCTATAGCTAATTTCAACATTCATGATAACTGTATGAGTATGCTTTTTTCTCAGAACTCACTCATTTACATTTAATTAAGGCTTAAAGTTTTACATAATTAAGGGCATGGGCACTTTGAGTGACAGGAATGGCTCCAGTCTATAACTAAGAGATGCCCCTCACTCATCCACAGCTCTACTTGGCCAAATATGGTCACTCCTGGCTGCAGAAAGCTTTTTTTTTCTTCTTGGTGATGGCCAACCAATGGGTGCTGTCACCATAGCTATGCCCATTGTTTTCACACAGTCTATGGTCCTGGTCAAGCAGTTATGACTCGAAATGCTGCAACCAAGCTGACCGTAGGTAGATATTATAGATATTACTCCAATTCTTGCATCCTTTCCCTGTAAAGTACTGTATAGACTTCAAAATACTGCATGTATATGACATACAGGCTTCATACATCTCTTAAATATTATATCCTTATACCACCTCGAGGTCACTCAGGTCATCTGAATAAGGTCTGTTTCTTGTAACTTCTAACACAAAACGAAGGCGATTGATAACACTTGCCGTTAGCGCCCCCTCTGGAGCTGTAAACTGTCTGTACTACTGTATACCTCTCTCAATGATAGTTTCAGATATCAAAATTAATTTCACAAATGCTATTTCTGTAAACACGCAAACAGGACGAGCCATTAAGGTCACATTATTCAGTGACACAGATATAAATCAATTAGCAGATGTGAATAAAGGGAGCATAAAATCCATCATGCGCCTCACAGTCACCTTGAGATAGTCCTAATCGTCTCAAATCACAAAAACAAGTATGTCCTCTTCGTGTTATTCAAACTGATGTTTAGGGTGAGTCAGAGTAAAATGTTGTCTCTGAACATCAGTGTAACAGGACCCCTTTTTTTAGGGATGCAGCTGCTCCGTATAGGGCGGATATCTTTAATCCAGTACCCAAAAGGAAATAAATTTTGATCCGAGAAAGAAATCTGTTATTTGTGAAAGGAACCGCGAGCAACACAATCATCATGATGACCCAAAGCTCGCCACCCGGAGATGTGCAGCTGAATATCCAATCTGGGGTTGCAATTTCAATCAGTGGGGAAAATAAATGTGTTCCAGTTGGGGTGAGAATATGTCAGATATCAAATTATGCCTGTGATAGTGGGTCACGCCACCGAGAAGGCGATAAGTACAATTTACATGTCTTTCTAACGAGTGGCAAGACAGAGAGGCTTTCCAGGGTGCTCCGTCGCAAGCTATTAACTTCAGAGGATATGATGCAAAGCAATCATTTGCATCTGAGAAAAAAAACCATTAAAATTCAAAGCAGGTTCGAGCAGGTGTGAGAGAAGAGGATTGGGGGCACAGGGGGATGCAAGGAGTAAAGGAAAAGTACTTGTGGCTGTTTGATACATCCTTGCTGAACCTGAAAATAAACAAATCAGTCCTCGTGAAATGTTAAACAATTATTGCATTACGTTGCGCTCACAATAAGGCGCTTTCAAACCTTCATAGGCACAAGATATCATCAAAAATTGCACTTGCATCCATCCCAAATCCAAGAGTGTATCCAATTTTAGCTGTTTTGAAAATACAACATCTGTATTCCCTTATTTAATTGTCAAAACTCTTCCATGCTACCATTTGAGAAGCTAATCGGGTTGTAACATGGTGTTATGCTTTCGACTCAGTTGTACCTTCTTGGCACGAGACGAAACGGTCCTGCTGCAAGATTTATTCAAAACGCCACTTTGTTTGTCAGAGGACGAATGAAGCTGGGAGGCAAAGATTTAGTGAATGGAGGATCTGCAGTGACACATCCTTCTCCAAACGAGCTAATTTAATGATAAGAAAATACGTGACTTGAGACAGGGGAAACATTCATGGACTGATCATTGTGGTTGTGTCACTTTCCCACTCGCAGCTCTCTAGCAGCCCCACCTGGTGACTGACAGAACTGCAGGATCTGTGGGAACCATCAGCTGCATGATAACAGGTGAGTTTGTGTCATGTTCTGTCAAAATGTCTCTGACCTGAGCTGTCAGCATATATTTTAGGTGTATCTTGTGTGTCTCACATTGTATAAAAAGAGCATAAAAAACTGATAATCAATAAACGTATTACTGTTAGCTGTAAAATGCAAATGTATGATGTGTGAAGATGCTGCTTTGCAGAACACTCCCAAGGCTCAATTTGACATTTACATTTTCTACATAAATTTGCACATTTTTCGCAAGAAGCACACACTGTCTGGGCAGCATAAAGCCGATAATACATCCATATATGTTTCCTTTTTTCTATGGATTTGACTGTCTCTATGTGCCTGATCATGTAAAAAAAGACATAAGTAAATATCCTTGTGTCCTGTGCCAAGGAGCCGTAGGTTTGATTAAAAAATTACCTAGTTTTTTTTTTTTTTTTTTTTTTAGTGGAGCCTAATATTATATTTAAAATTAGAAAAAAATTGATGAAATCTGAAAATGTCTAATACATTAATTCTAACGAGAATAAAGCATTTAAATGAATTTTTTTTAAAGGGCACACTTTGGTTTGAGACTTTACCCAACCATTGAAATATTCTGCACGTGTGTGACGCTGACCTGAGCATTGAGGGTGACGGAGAGACGGAGATCTGCATGCGATTTTCAGAGGTGACGAGGTCTTGCAGGGTTCGGCTCATATCGCGGAGCTGCGCCACGGTGCAGCTCCTCAGCACAGAGCCCTCCAGCTCCTCGGCCTCCACCTGCTGCTCCTCCTGCTGGATCTGCTGCTCCAGGCATCGACTGCGGTCCTTCAGCTCCGTTAGCCTTCGCTGCAGCTCAGCTATCTCCTCCTGCGTACATTTTATTTTATTTTATTTAATAGTTGTTATTGAAAAAATGGCCCCTGTTTTGATTAAGCTAACGGAGATTCTATAATAAATTAAATGAAGTAGTAGTACTTCAGTTATCAGAACCAGTACATTAAGCACTGTATTTAAGCATTGAACCCGAAACTCCACTTTATTAATTCTGATATTAACTAAAAAAAACAAAAAATGAAATGATTTAAATGATCCACATTTATCAGTATTACTTTACACAAATGAAACAAAAATGACGATTGTAAATTTCTATGACATAATGTGAGCTGAATTACCTCGACCAGCCGTTTCTCCTGGATCAGGCGATCTCTTCGATGCAGTGGACCCTGCAGTGACTCGCATTGCTCCCCTGCATCAGGCTCCACAGTCTCCCTGATGACCAGTCACAAAAAGACAGTCACTACAAAAGCCTCAGCGATGATGTTTTCACATCTTAAATTGCTGCTTTAATAAATTTTTATAACCTCCAGACACATATTCAAGTCCTTTTCAGTTCTCTCTCGGGGGCAGTTCAAGGGACTTTATATGGGCAGTACATTATGCACTGGAACATTAATATTTAATCTAACCTTACAACTAAAGCTTTTTTTAAATTAGTTTCTTGCTGCTTTTTTCACTCTTTGTCCAACTCGATGAATTAGAAATAAATGGTGTATGACCATGAGGTGTGGTTTGTCCCAGTTTTTCAGCATCTAAAAAACTGTGATACAGACGTGTGGAAAACACAGAAACACAGCATTGCTGTATGAGCTTTAGGTTGCATTTGTTCAGGATACTCTCTGGAGAGGCCCCACCTGAATCCCTTCCTGTTGCAAAGGCTATTTTTAACATCCCTCTCTTACTGCTTTGTCCTGCAACATTATAATGGAAGATGAAGTGTGATCATGATCACAGGATAAAGCTCATAAACTCAATTTAACCATATAAAGCTGCCAAAATGCACATTTCACAGAGAGCTGAACAACCTGTTGACTTCCTGCAGTCATCTAAAAATAAAGCCTTAACTGGCATTAGTATCTTAAATCGAACTCAGAAGTCTTAAAAATGCTAAGACATTGGATGTAGGATAATATGAATCTTTTCTTTTTTAGATGTTGCATTGTAAAATCTAAGAAAATTGGTAATATGTACTATTATGTAATATTTTTTAATATGTTACTGAATGACTCTCACATCTCCGTCACCCAGGTCAGGATAAAGGAAGAAAGTTTGAATTTTTTTTCAACATTTGAAGTAAATCCTCAGACTTTTTAACTTTATCAAAACTTTCTTGCTTTATGTCACATAAACATTTGGTTAATATTGTCCCAAACCCTGAGTAATTTATGCCAGTTCATGTTTTTTTATTGTCAATTTTGAAAAATTGGTTTTCAGTTTAATTCCGAGTGGCATTAAAAACATCTTAAAAACCCTGCTTCAATACAAAGAACCAAGTAGGGGCTGCATAGCACACACACTGCTATTGCTTATCACAATGTAATAGTATCAGATTGTGATATAAGGTTATTGCATAAACAATTGTGTTGTCTGAATATATAAATGTTGTCATAAAATGAATCTGAAACAGCATAGGGGTGGATCATAATTTATGTTACCTTGTAGCTCATTGCCATTAAAAAGTTAAAACATTATTAAAGATAACATAGTATGGTTTTCCTATGTTTCTGTGATACGAGTAAATATAATTTTATTATATTGGATGTCAAATAAAATGTGGCCAAAGTTTCAAATAAGTAAAGTAAAAAATAATCTCTGTCAGCAAAACCTGCAGAATTCAAACCGTTCTGATTACTCTGTCTCAAACTTTTGTTCTAGGTACAAGCTGACGTCAGCCCCTGACAGATTCCTTTACAGGGTCATCTGCTACAGGTATGTTACTAGAAGTGTTTTCATTAACACACACAAATGTTGGGGAAACCTGTACTCTTGGTTGCCCATGTTGTGACTTTCCTGCTGATTTTGAATCAGAATCCTGCTTGTACATGTCCTGTTGTGAAGATTTTGGTTTTAAAGCTTTTACTGGTGATCTTTTCATGTTAGAAAGCGCCACTATACTCCATTACAGTCATTCCCTGGCTGCAATGATTGTGCAGATATACCGAGATACTGGAGACTTGGAACTGTTGACCAATCAGAGCATACTAGGCTTTTTTGGGAGGGGGTCTTAAAGGTGCTAAAACAGACTATTTTAGACAAAGTAAATACAGGAGTTCAAGCACAGAAATTAAGAGGAAAACAGTTTTTCACCCTTAAAGCATGTAAACATGTTCTTGTAAAAACCCAAATACAAATATGAACCTGGAATTGAGCAGAATAGGTCCTCTTTAAACCTGTGATTTTCTGTATGTCAATAAGGAAGAAAAATTATACCTCACTATCAAAATTGTAGCTCCTTATTACTATGATAGGTCTATTTATATTGATAATATAATATAAATAGCATGACTGCAACTACACAACATGATGTTCATTTCCATGTGGATGTAAGTGCGAGTTGTATACACACTAATAATGCATCATTGAGACTGACCTGCACTGACTGCACTCTGCCCTCTGGAGGGCGCTGTGCACCACCTGTCTGAGCCGCTCCAGGAACAGAGCCACGCTGGGCTGCGTGGAGGGTAAACCCAGCTTCAGGGCACCTCGCTCCCTGCACAGCTCCTCCAGCTTTTTCCCAAAACGCTCAGCTGTGCACACAGACAGACAGACGCACAAATACACAGTGAATAACATGCACAAACATGCTAAAAGGTTTTAGTTATAGAAAGTTGAAGCCAATGTAAAAACTTGTTGTGACTGTACCAAAAGCAGATTACTCTCTAGCTCTTAACGACTACGTAACCTACATTCACTGAAGTAACACGTCTGCATGCACATTTATTCAATTACCAAATTATACCCTGACTAGGAGGCACTTAGAGAGCAAACATCTGTCAATGCTGAACAAATCTCAGCTTGCTGTTTCCAAGAAGTCAGAATTCATATAATTTAAATCATGGGAATTCTTTATTTCTGGATCCTGTAAAAGCGATAACCTTTCTGCTGGATTTGTAGTTAAGTTTAAAAATAATGACTGATAAGATCCACATCTTCATCAGCAGGGAAATCTAATCAGCTGGCTTATTTCTTGTTTACGACATTTCATGGAAAGTTTGTTTTCAGGCTTCCTGCTGACAGAAAAACAGCAGGTTAACGGGTGGGAAAAAACTTCCCTGGCCTGAGTCAGAGAGTTTTGTGATGCACAATATCAAAAGGCAAACAGAAAACCTGACAAGACACACTGACCCAAATAATCACTCCGCTTAAATAGTTCAAGGTCTACAGCAGATGTTGGTATTTACTTTTGTCACGAGTTTCTAAGAAATAGGTCAGAATAAAGTCTTCTTTTGAAAATGAACTTTCCTCAGGCCAGCTAGACAAATACTCTGGAGACAGACTGAAAATAAAGTCCAGATTAAATTTGTTAGATTTGAAGACTCAGGTATTTGTTGTAAATAAAAGTGTAATTTGTTTCAGCTTTGCCTGCTCTCTGTTGCTAGTTTTACAATGTCCAGGTTTTAGTTTTACTTGGCTGATTGATCTGATGTGGCGAGCACTAATTTGTAGTGATCTGGACAGACTCTGCTCAACCCTCCAGCGTATGATACAAACTAGAATTACCTTATAGCCGTTTTATGCCTCAGCAAACCAGTCAAGTTGCAGTTGCAGACACACGTACAGCAATGACAGTTTCAAATATGGATGCGGCTGCAAAGAAGCTACAAATTTTGTGGATACTTTACGCACATCTTCAAGCAGGCAGGCAGCACAGAGGATCTATACAGTCAGCACAGTTTCAAGGTGGACACCCGAGATTAGTGTTTCTAGAATCTGAGTTATGATGTTAAATTATGGCCAAAGAAGTGTTTTTGCAGAACATTATGATGTCAAAGTAAAGTTGACCATTTACCTTTTGAATATAAAATGTCATCACTTCATCTTTTTATCCTTTTAGACGTGTGTGAAATTTTGTAATTCTTTTAAGGAATGAATTCTTAAGTTATGGCCAAAAACATTTTTTCTGAGGTCACAGTGCCCTTGACCCTTGACGACTAAAATCTAATCAGTTTTTCATTAAGTCCAAGTGGACGTTTGTGCTAATTTTGAAGAAATTCCCTCAAGGCGTTCTTGAGATATTGTGTTCATGAGAATAATAAGGGCGCAAGTGACAGTGACCTTGACCATCAAAATTTTATCAGTACCTTGCTAGTGTTGGATGTGGATGTTACTGCCAAATTTTAAGAAATCCCCTCATGGCATTCTTGAATTATTGTGTTCACGAGAATGGGACACACAGATAACTCGAAAACACAATGCCTCCAACCATGGCTGTCTCCGACATGGACACATATAAAACCACTACTATGGTCAGTGTCAACTCAACTGTCAAACTACTTATCAAAGCAAGAGGTATCATCCTTAATAATCTCCCAATAACACAAATTGTCTATATATATACACACACACATACACACACACATATCACATCACAATCCCTAAGGAGTTTCAGTCACTGAACTCTCCTGTACATTTGAAATATATGTCAGCCAGTAAACAACAAACCAGTTCTTCAGCTTCAGTCAGTGTGTGTGTCCTCACGTGCTTTATCAAACATCTCAGTGTGATCCACGACTAATTCTGTTAGCAAGAGATCCAAATTCAATAAAGGCAACAGGGGGACTTCCCATATCTGTCCTCAACTTAAAAGTCAAACTGATAAATGTCTGCGTACTGACTGAACAGTGTCAGTGAAACCTTGATATAAAAGGAGTTACTGTATGTCCACTCATTCCCTTTTCACTGTCAACAGTCATCTTCACATCATACAAAATAAGAACAATGTGATCTTAGAGGATAAAATAATTTCATCACAAAAAATGCATTAAACATCAGAAAATCAAGTTAGTTCAAGGTAAACTGTACAATACATCCACAACTACAGCACAAAGCTGCAATGACCTACTTCTTAAAGCAGTGACTCAACTGAAAGTCTTAGTTCACCTGCGTCATAGTCGTCATCCAAAATGGCTTTCTGCTGAAGTCGCTGCAGCTTCAACATCATGGACTCAATCTGTGAAGAGTGACAAAACAGACAGAAGATGGAACAGATTACCTAACAGTCCACAGGACAACGCTCTGTGAACAGTCACCACAGGCAAAAACAGAAAGTGTGGGTGCAATGACCAACATGTCAAAGTGACAGCAGGTCAGTGAGTTTAGGACTGGGCATGAAATTTAAAACCACGTCATCATTAGTCTATCAGACAAGTTCATTTGTCTGCCACAGACAATGTAAAGGGACACTTCACCCCAAAATCAAAAATACATATTTTTTCCTCTGACCTATAGAGCTGTTCATCAACTAGATTGTGCGAGTTGCCGAGTGTTGGAGATATCAGCCGTAGAGATGTTTGCCTTCTCGCTAGTGTAATAGAACAAGATGGCATGTTTGAAAAACCCAAAAGCAATGTCTCTTTCCAGAAATCATGACTCGCTTTATCAAGATAATCCACTCAACTTGTTGTGAGGAGTTTCATGTAGGAACTATTTCCTTTCTACCGAACTACACCCGCAAACCATGTCACGCAGGACTGCTAGCTCACCAAGCAACACTAAGCTAACTAACACTGCTTGAAAGAGACACTGCTGTTGATTTTTTCAAATGTAATTTTTGGCCGCTTTGAAAACCAAAAGCTGAGTGTAATCTAGCTCCATTATATTGACAGAAGGCAGACATCTCTATGGCTGATATCACCAACACTGAGCAGCTCACACCAAAACAAACTAGATGGATAAACAGCACTACAAATAAAAGTATGTATTTATGATTTTTTGTGCGAACTGTCTCTTTAAACTCCATAAAGGTAATAGTGACTACAGTAAGGTGTCATTATTCCCACCTTGGTGTGAGTGCGGTTGTTTTGGAGGCAGTCTTGCAGCACACCTTCGTACTTCTTCACCAGGTTGTCCCAGCCTTGGTCAGAGGCAGGCGTTGCGCTCTCGTAGCCAGAGGTGACAGAGGAGGCAGAGGCGGTGTCCGAATCCACTGACAGTGAGGAGGTGATCTCTATATCCAGAGATTGGGAGTCACAGTCAGGCAGGTCGGGCGAAACCTCCCTGTCACCCCACAGACAGTCCCGCCAAAACCTCCTGCCTAATGACAGCTCCTCTTTCTCCGCATGGCTGTTTGGGGGCTGTGATTGGACGGGAGTTGACTGTTTTGAGACATTGTGCAAAATAGAAAAGGTCGCTGGTTTTGTTTTCGGTGAACTAGGTGCATTGGTGGACTGATTTAGTGGTTCTGGATCCCGGGTTGGTGTGACCGTGGTTGTGTCGGTCCTCTGGCTGGAGTTGAGAGACTGTTGGATGAAACTGAAGCTGGAGTTGAAGGAGTCCTCTTGTGGGGATCTGAGGGCCGGGCTTGGGCTTAACCTGAGTTCATTCTGGGGCAAAGAGGACGGACCCTGGTGGGTGGATATACTGTTAACACCATTGCAGTCCACAGGGGCAACAGAGCTGAGGAAACTGTTACTCTTCCAGGTGCTACATGTGAGTTTATCAGGCTGTTGCTGATTCATTAAGGACACTTTGACAGCAGGCGTTAGACTCTGAGCGCTGGTTCCCTCTGTGATGTCATTGTGACGTCCAGATTTTCCATTCCTAACGCAAGTATTCCTCCCTTCCTCCTCCTCTTCCTCCTCCTCCTCCTCCCCCTGCCAAGGAGTAGTGCTCTGTAGTCTGGACTGCTCTCCTCTCATGTACCCTGGCCTTCGGTGGAGCCTCTTACGAGCAGAGCTGCCAGCTGTCCCTGACGCTCTGCCACCTGTCGATGCACAGATTAACCATTAAGCTGGACAACACGGTCATTAGGAAGATAAAGAGTGAGCTCATACAACTGGCACGATTAACTGAGCAATCATGGAGGACATCACGAAAATGTGATGCTAACTGTGCCTAATTAGACAAAAACGTAAAGCATCATATGTCAATATTCTGATAACCAAACTAGAATGACTTTTCCCACCCCTCTGCCCTTGAAGCTAGCGGCGCTAACTGAATGAAAAACAACTTTGGCAGATGTGTGACATTTCCCCAGAGTTCTGCTCCAGCTGTTGGGAAATACCAAAGCCACACAGTCATTTTGATTTAAGACACGCCTCTCAGAGGAGGAGTGGACTGCATGAACAATAATGCCTGAAGTTACATCTGAATTTGTTTATTTTTGAAAACACAGCCATGTTGCCCTACACCAGAGGTTCTCACACTGGGGGGAAGGCCATGTTACAGAGGCGGAGTGGAAGTAAAGCTGAATGAATCTGTTTCATGTTTGAACATAAAACAAACACAATTGCTCTGAGAAATGTTGTTGAGATTTAAGCTAGAAATATCCTTTCCAACAGGAAAACTACAAGCTCTATTATTGTGGCTCATTTGACGTGTTTAATACAGTTTGGACAGATCTTTGCTTGAGGCCTTTTACTCTTTTCTTCCCAGTCAAAGACATTATACAAAATCAATGATCAAAATCATTGATTAAAGCTGCATTATTTGAGTTTTTAATGCCACTTGGGGCAATGGAATGAGTTTTAAACACAACACTGACATTTTATTGTATAACTTGTAACTTGTATAAAGCCTCATTTCCACTGCACAAAAGACCTGCAAACACCCGCTAACATCTGGCTTTTTAATACAATGGGAATGCGTACAATTGCCATTCACACCCAGGTCAAATGACTCTGCAGTTGGCATTGATTGGAACACAACACCCAGGCGAATGCAGTAATTTCAGCTCTTTAATTGGCGAGATGCGGCGAGATGCAATGACGCGCCGTCACTAATTATCCCCTATCTCCTCCGAGGCAATGCTAAAACACCAATGCAAATACATCTACACGGGTTTGAAAGGGGGACTTATTAAGTAAGAGATAAATAATGAGAAGAAACCACTGAAAAATGTTCAAAAACCTCTGTTCCTGCTGCTGTATACTGTTTACCTCTTCTCCTGCCTGTCCGTGACGTCACACAGACACATCAACAAGACAACGCACATACACACACGCCAGCTGACAGAAAGGCTGACTCGCTCTCCAGCGGTAAATTCATTGGCAGTGTGAATACAGCCATTTAGCAGGTTTGCCCACGTTTAAAAAACTTGCGTGCACCCGCTAACTGTGGTAGGAATGAAGTACTAGAAAGTTAATTTGGCTTAAACATTAATAGCAAACAGCTGCCTACAGCATTAGCATTCATGTGAAGTCAGGTGCTTGTCCACTGCAATAATCTCCTTTTAGCGCTTGTCTGATCTCGACCAACTGTTAAAGGAGATATCTATCTCTTTAGCAGCTAAATGCTTCCTTATGTTCAGCAGCTTGTTGGTAACTGTCTGAGTGTTGTTTGGTGATGAGAAAGCAGTGTACAGTGGGGTTGATCACAGCTTTCTGTTGCTAAAATAAGAGTGATGAGAGCACTGAGAATCAAGCACAACAGTGAAGTTGCAGCTGTAAAACATGTAGTCCTAAGGGGATCTACAAAGAACTGTACAGTCAGTTGAATTTGGGTTTGTAACTAAAGCAACATCTCTCACATATGTCGGCTATTTGTTGTCGTTTGTTTAATTGTTAATGTCAAAGAAAACATTATTTAAAATCAGTATCCTGCTTACAGATTCACTGTCAACATAGCAGGAAAGTTTGGGGAGAGTTTGACCAGCATTTGTCACTTGTACAGAGAGGAGGAGTAAAGAAATATGCATTACATGCAGCTGTGCCCCCAGACTTTTTTCATGAGGGTTGCCAGATGGGGGTCATTGAAAATCTTGGGGTGGCAACAAAATCAAACAACCATAACTGAATTTCAGAAATGTCATTACGCTGTTTAAGTATATAGACTATTCGAAAACAATGCCAATATGGAGTCAAGGAATTGCATCCTGATATACACGTTTGTTTCCTATTTTGCAGTCAATGATGCTAATTATCTGATGTGCACAGACTGACACCAGCACAGTTAACAATTAGTGTTCAACAACAATCCTGTCTTAATGTGATATGTAAATATACATGTTAGGCGATTCATCATTCCTAAAATAGGCTCCTTTTCCTTTAAAGAGACAAATATACAGCTTTATTTTGAATGAGTATGTTGATTTTAAGAAACAAAATATTTACTGGGAACAAGGCCAATCAAGTTCAGAAACACCACATAGAGGCCCCCAGTGATAACCAACTGCCTAAACGTTGTGATGGCTGTTTTTGTCTCATTTTGTAAGTCTATGTGTGTGTGTGTGTGTGTGTGTGTGTGTGTGTGTGTGTGTGTGTGTGTGTGTGTATAATCATGGCAAACTGTGTTGTTGATCGCTGTGTTATGGCTGGAGTGATCCCATCACAAGATGGTCTTGAGTTTTTGATCATTTTTGTAAGGGCTGACCCCTGAATGTCAGAGATTCAGGGAGACCCCTCAGTCTCCTGAGATAGCTTCAAGTTGGGTAGTCCTTTTTTGAGTTTTTTGGTAGTCAGTCTGCTAAGCACTGTACTTCTGGAGATGTTTTTGGTCCCAAGACTTTGCTATGGAGTGAGTGCTCTTGACTGTCAAACTAGTCTTTGCTAAAGGCTGCAGCGGACGCGATGCAGTGACGCAGAGGAAGAGATACTCTACACTGTGAGGCTCAGAGATAACATTATCTTATGCCTTTTGCAATCTATTGTCAGTGCTGTTAGATGGTTTACTATATCACATGAATGTCACTGTCACACTGAACGCCCTGCTTAAACTGTAAAACTTAATATGGTAAAAAGAAAAAAAATGACTCTGATATAACAGACATAATCCTGATTCGGGTACAGCCCTAATTTTTGTGAATGGGGGTCAGTAGGTGATACAACAGTTGTATAAGTGTGGCTGTGGCCCCCCTCTGGCCACCCGTTGGCGGCACCTCTGGGCTCATGTTCTCACAGATTTCCTCAATACTGTTTCTGGATGAATAAAATGTTATAGGTTCATATGGGGGTGGGGTCCATAACAGAAATGGTTGGAAAACAACTGCAGACAGCCAACCCAAGCAATGAGAAGCGATAAAACATCAGTGTAAACAGCATTTGGTCTGAAAATTGGCGCAGGGTGATAAAGAGCAGTTTGTGTTCGGAGCTAGACACCTGCTGCAGCTCCACATGATTAATATAATGTGTAGGATTCAGAGAGGAGACAGGCTGAAATGTTGGGAATCAACAGCCCCTTTGTATACAGCTGCGCTGCTCTCTCTCTTTCACTTCTGGCTCTCAATTTTCTCTTCCCACACACAAGACACACAGAGAGACACAGAGACACACTGACACATAGACTTTTGTACTGAAAACACTGGGGGCATTCATGCTGCTGTCATTGTAAAATCCTGTTATAGTTTTTCTATAAAAAAATTAATGGCATAATTATACATTAGTAACAATTAAACACATCTGTACTTAGTATAGACATTATCCAATTCAGTATCTAGCTGTACGTCATGACAGGAACGCAAGAGCTCAAACAACCCATGACCACTACAAAGCAACCGTAGCCTCCTGCTAAATCCCCCATGACCTCCAGTGATGTCACTCCCAAACCCTCCCATGTGACTCAAGAGGAAGAGACACAAAAAGACTCCACTTAAGAGAGAGTTGGGATAGACTGATGGGAGGTCTGGATTTGCAGTGAGTGTAACAGAGGGGTGTTCCCATTGTGCCCAGGCTGTGTTTGTATGTGTGTGTAGAGTTTTCAGTCCGATGGGACCACCACACTAAAGCTCAGGTTACATGCAGCTCCATTAGTGTGTCTTTGCAGACGTGGCCACTGTTCCATTACCAATTTAAGAAACTCAACACTCTGCGTAGGTACAAAACACAACCATCCGCCATCTGGTGTGGTCAAGATATAACATAGAGCCCACTCCAGAGAGTCAAAGAGCTCGGGAGTTGAAAGGAGAAGGACTTGCTGATAGAAAGTGTTACTGTATCCTCGTCAGACTTCGATTACACAAAGACAGCTCTTCTCAGTAAAGGGGAAGGAAATGCCTAAGGGCCCATTGTGTGTGTGTGTGTGTGTGTGTGTGTGTGTGTGTGTGTGTGTGTGTGTGTGTGTGTGTGTGTGTGTGTGTGTGTGTGTGTGTGTGTGTGTGTGTACTGGGGGTCATCGACATCTTAGTTGAAGCCCTTCAGAGGTATGTCATTTGCTGCTTCCTGCCAGGCTTTGTGCTAAAATAGTTTGCCAGGAATTCCTGCAGAAAAAGGCAAATACTTAATAGGAGACCTAAAGTGTTCCAGCGAATGATCCCCCTGCAACAATAGCAGCTTTCTCACTGCAACTTGTTGCTAATGTTGAAGAAACTCAGCACAAAGTGTGGGAAAACAAAGCGTCTCAGCCAGAAGAGGCCCGATTATTTACCTTTGCAGATTAAACAGGCCCTCCTCAGAGCCCTTAGGTTAAACACCGCATCCCATTGGTTGCTGAAAGTGCTTCGGCCAAGGAGCGCAGGAATGCAGAGGATCTCATAAAAATACAAACGTCTGAGGAACAAGCTCAGCACCAGCAGACACCACACACCAGCAGATCTGCATGTCAGCAGCCTCCTGAGAGACAGCGCTGCTTGGCAGATGTGCAACACCTCGCCACTTGTGACCGACCATAGTGACAGAAATAGGGAAGTGAAAGTCACGATGAATGTTGAAATGTGTGGTTTTTCCCCTTTTGACCATAAATGTGACACATGCTGACCTAGATGTGAATCTGTCTTTCTGTCCGGAAAAATTTCCATAATGGCTGACAGGAAACTGAACTATAATGTATGATGATCCAGATTTAAACCTCTGCTCTGCTATGGTGAGACTTTTATAAGAAAACAGCTCCACACTTCCTGTATGGTCACACAAGGACCGTTCGCCAGCTGAATATGGTTGAGCTGAGTGAAGATACAGCAGCCAGAGACTGAACCCCCCCCACCTAACAACTAACAATTATTTTCATTATTGATTAATCTGCACATATTTCATTGATGAATTGTCAATAAATGTAAGAAAATATTTAAAAAGGCCTGGTGTGATTTCCCAGAGCCCAAAGTGACTTCTTCAAATGGTACGTTTTATCCATCAAACAGTTCAAATTCCAAAGCTGTTCAGTTTTATTATCATATATAATAAAGAAAAGCATCAAATTCTCATAATTAGGAGACATTAAACCAGCAAATATTTTGGGTTTTTGCTTAAAGGATTATTAGAAATTCTGATTCAATGATCAAAATAGTTGCCAATTTTCTGTTTCTCAACCAATCAATTAATTGATTAATCAATTAATCATTGCAGCTAAACCTAAAAGATTATTTAATTTGTTCATACTATAGTAAAATACTAACAATTTAACCTTGTGACATTAAGACTCAAACTGATCCCAAAGAAATCCAAATCAAGTGGGTTGCATATCTGTGCCCAGGGGTCCCATTATCTGATATTACACCCCTGTAATAAAGTGTATGGTTGTATTTGTAAATGCGTGTATGAGTGTGAATGTATGGGTGCATGAATGTGTGTAGATATAAGTACCTATAGTTTTATATTTGTATAATATACAATCATTTACAGACATATTTCTATTTTTATTGATGTAAATTCTGCTTCTCTTCAGTTGTTGTTCAGAGGTGTGAACTCAAGCCACAAATTTAATCGCCTTCGACTCAACTTGATAAAATCAAAAAAGACTCGCAACGACTCGTGATTTCACATGGACTTGAACCTTTTGACTTGATAATACTTGATACCTTCGAAAATTACTCTCGGTTATGCAGCAAATTCCAACTTTGGTTGACATTAGAAGTTGCACAAAGAATGGTAAGGATGAGGTTAATATTAATATATTAAGTGAGCTAATGCTAAGCATGCATTATTACTCTATATTTGGTGAAAAGTGTAGGAGACTTGTTTGGGACTTGAAACTCCAGTCTAGGACTTGCGGACTCGTCGGTCTTGGCTTGGGACTTGAGGGCAAAAACTTTAGGCTTACTTGTGACTTGCAAAACATTGACTTGCAGCGCATAAATGCTAATTAATTTGACCTCAAAACACACTAAGGTGGTGAAGTGAAGACATGTAATTATGGGCATCCTGTCAAAAACAGGAATATGTCACAAACATCTCTGTATGTAAATTATAAAAGATAGAAAATATAAAGGGGAGTGCCATCATGTGTCTGAACATTGTGTACATGTTAAAGAAATTCCTACACAAGTATTTAGTTACTCTGCACTCAGCACTGAGTGGTAGGGAGCCTTTGACCTCTCTGACCTGAGTGTTAAGAAGAATTCATACAACAGACAGAGTGAGTGTCAGTGTGTGAAGAAACAGCCGCAGATCCTCCTTCAGTCGCTTTATTCAGTGACACGAAGCATTACTTTGCAAATATAAGTTCTTGTTATAGAGTTGTAGTGAATATAATATGTAGACCCACTCTGTGCCCACTTAGGACTCTACTGTGCTGTTGTATTTGTTTGTTTTGCGTCTGTATATTCTCACCACCAGCGACTTGCTTCTTCTTCTAATCATCACATTTGTATATTTGTCTAAAATAATGTGACTGAGCTCTTGATCAAAACTTAAAAACAGCCTTTGTGATCATCATCATCCTCCCTACTGATGACTATTATGAGACACAGCAGCTGATACATAAAATAGAAAAAGATGTACCTTCAATAACCTCGCGGTGGTGAAGCAGAGAGTTACTGTGACAGTCCAGCCCCATCAGTCCAGCAAACATCTTTCCACCAACAACACGCTGTTTATGGGCACAAGTCAGATCAGATCCCGGTAGTGCTCCATGGAGTGAACATCGACCATGTTTTAGAAGAAGCGGAGCCAGGCAGTGGGACTGAGCTCATTTCCGTTGTGGAAAAGTGAACCCGGGCTGTTATTTTTTTCCACTTCTTTGGAATGACGTGTGAAACCGGCTCTTTACGCGCGCTCCTTCGACCATACTAAACACTCTCTGACTAAAGTATTGATACTTGTTACATTTCTTCTCACGGCAAACAAGTGGGTCCAGCTGCGCGTAAACAGACGGTCTGGAGAGGAAAGATCTTCATGTCGTGTTTTTTTTTTTTGTGGGAAAAATGGATAGATATCCGATGACGTGTTGTAGGCTTAAAGTAGAAGAAATAAATATAAATCCGTGTCTGATCGATGATTTGATCAGTAATCCGTTATTCGCTGCGCTCCTGCGTCGGTCGTGCGTCGTGTCGGAGCAGCGCGAGGAGCTCCTACGTGTTCAGGAATTTGACTCCAGACTCCTTCAGACCGCCTCATTACCGCAGCAGGCAGCCTGTGAATGCAGCAGACACATCATCGAGTTAACGCTGCTGCTGTTTGTCTGTGTGCGCAGCTATTTATTTTACACCACTAGGACTTAAGCTGGTGAAGGAAAAGAGACATTTCACATACTTTTTGGAAAAAGACAAAAACATGCTGCCTCAACTCTTCCAACTCTGTTCACACATAAACAACAGGGGAGAGTGGGGTCGGTTGGGACATTAGGACAGTGCCTTTTTATCGATTTAGAAAACAACTGTGCTATTCATCATGCTCACACTCAGCCACACTCTCTTCATTTTCAGCCTCAAAGAAGAGACCATCGGGCTATTTCTCTAATCTCATTCACATTTTAAAAGTCTAGAGTGTTTAAGTAAATTTTTGACCTTTTTTTCTCCCTCTGCCGTACTGTTATAGTCATGCCCAGGGGTGTCGTAGTAAGGGGGAAAGAGGGACTGTTTATCCAGGGCCCATATAGAAGGGCCCTCGAAAAGTCTGGATTGAAAATTTTGGTTTTATTTGCCTTTTTTTTCTATGTAAGTTTTGCCACACCTAAAATTAGATTGACTGAATAATCCATTTGGAAGACTGAACTTTGCACAAAAATAGTATTGGAAGCTCTCTGAGGCTCCGCTTGCCAATTAAAAGTGCAAAATGATTTAATCCACCCTTGCACCAGCAGGGTTTCCCACATATTCATTTTTTTGTGGCAGCCAGCCATGATTAAAATATTTGCTGCCACAAATAGGTTTTCTATTTTTGGAGCTGGACCATTCATTGAGAGTGCTGTTGAAATATATATATATATATATATACCATGTGGTTATTTATAGCACCACAGTGTCGGAGGGCATAGGGTTAGGGTTAGTGAACATAAGACGCATTCAAAGTGGAAATTACCAAACTAAAACAAACAACAAAAAAAACAACAAAAAACGACGGCATCAGCTACAGCCACACAAACAGCCTTATTCTGTGGGAAACAATGACTCGGATATGTCTTTTGTTGCAGCTTGTCTGCTGAGTTAACGTACAAGAGCTTAACATTACACAAACAATTAAAAAATCAGATCAGATCAGCTAAAATCAACTGTAGTTGTTGTAGACTTTGACATCAATTTTATTTTTTGTACAAAGGAGGAGATACTGAAATTTATTTTTAATAAAATGGCCTTTTATTGTTATATGCTTTTGTGTGAAATATAGAAATATATTTTATTTCATTGTATTTTCTCAATCGAAATAATTCAATTCGGATAAATGTCCCTGCACTATTGACACTAAATGTTGGCAGGCTATCCAAATGTATTTTGGCCATTAAGTATGTAGGTCAAGTAATTATTTATGTGCAAAAATGCATGTTATTTTTGCATATTTTTAGACACCCCTAACATGCTGATGTAAATACAAAAGAGTTCCTTTGTTTCTGCAGTGAGGGGATGAATGAGAAGAGACCCCACATAGAGCCGAGTCTTTTCATCCTCCTTCCTCACACATCCAAATGTTCCTTTCATTCAGCGAGGCTGGCTGATGGACAAGACTCAGTGATAAAGAGCTCAGTTCAGCCGACACAACAGAGTGCAGCCTTTATAGGTTTAGCTAAGCAACACTGCGGAGGGTGAGAGAGCTGTGACAGAAGGGATGAAATCCTTTGCTACACATGTCCTGCACTGATATCACCTGTCCTGTATTACAGACTGGAAGCACCTAATGCTATTTGGCAAATTAATCAGCTAATTGCTTCACTCCACTCTGTCCCTTTTTTTATATATATATAAAAAATAACTTTCATCATGGCAGCTTTTTTGATAGTTTTGAAAACAACCACAAGTGTAATTGTTTGTTGTTTATTTGGATCCTCATTTGTTGTTACCAAGGCAACAGCTACTCCTCAGCTACAGGTGTAATCGCTGACATTAAAAATGGCTGCATTCCATTTAGGTGAGCGAGTTTCAGGGTCATGCTGTTGTGCTTGCTGGCTCACTGTCATGGCTTACTGGGACATTTAACGGAACTGATCCATCATTAATTAAATTAGTATGACCTGTTCACCTAACCCTAAGCACTACAGATACTGAAATTCACCTCTCCATATGCCACAGGTCTGGCCCAGTCTGTCCCTGTCTCATGCTACAGACCAGGAAGAGACCGTTACCTCAACAGACATTTTGACTTGTCACGGGAGATGCACAGATGTAACTAATGACATTGACGATGGCTTAATTTGGTTTAAGTGTCACATTAAGTCACGCTAGTAAAGCAGCTTACATAGCAGGGCCCTGGAACTAGTACACCTAAATGTAACACAGCCCTCGTTAGTGTTATTAATCACACCTGTGCTGTCGAACGTCTACAGGTTGGCAGGGTTAACTGTCTTTTTATATTATTCCTGCTTATGTGTGCATGTCGTCTACCTCCAGAAGACACTGTTTGCTGCAAGTATTTATTTAAAAGAGAGGTTTTTTTGTCTTCTTTTGATACATTTTATAGAAACATTTCGTTTCCCATGTGACAACAGGAGATGTCAACATTACATGGCGCTTTCCTAGCTCAGAGATGCTAGGTGAGCTAGCAGTAGATGCATGCTTCCTTCTGCGTGGTGAAAGGGTTGGCAGGTGTAAAGAAAATAGTTTCCACATGAAACTGTGCACAACAAGGTTTGTGGATTATCCTGAGTAACCAGGTCATGGTGTCTGGACAGAGACATTGCTCTTGAGTAATTCAAATGTAGTTTTTTTTGGCACTTTGAGCACCACGAGATGAGTGCCATCTAGTTCCCTTGTAATCTAGAGATGGCATCTCTTCAGCTGATATCTTCAACACTCAGGAGCTCACAGCAAAAAAGTGTAGATGGATAAATAGTCCTACAAGTAAGAGGGGAAAATATGTATTTTTGATTTTGGGATGAACTGTCCCTTTAACCTATAAGTAGGTCATGAGAGCTTCTTATTTGCCATTTCAAATACTATACTTGATGAACAGTCTGTTTTCACTATTTTATGCTGCACAAAAACTAATGTTTAACATTTGAATTTATTTTAAACAAACCTAAAAACTGGGTAGCGTGAGCACATATCCTTACAATGGCCATTACTAAAATTTGATTTCAACCATTTAATTGATATTTAAATATAACATTACAGATAACGTCAGATGTATAGGTGTCTTGATTGGATTGCTTAATACATTTATACACCTAACAAAAAGGGCAAAATAGTTGTCTCGCTGTCACACAGACTACTTAAAACATAATTCCTCAAAAGCTGACCAAATAAAATTAATAAAATATACAATAAGAAAGAAAAAATACCCCTTTTTCAATGGCAGTGTATAATCATAAACATCAGTTTTATTTCACCAAATTATTATTTCTATAAAATGTTCTTTTAGCTTTATGGAAAAATATTTCCTGCTATAGAGGACTCAGGTCATCCAATGGTAGTACTGATGTTGACCACCAGGTGGCAGACTTAAATTACATTTAAACCCTTTCTCTCTCAGTCTACAAAAAGCACATCAGGAGGAATAAAACAGATCATCTTATTTGTGGGTAAAACCATTAACCAACAAAATACCAAATGTCTTACATGTTTATACATAAAGCAGAATTAATAAGACAGATAAGTTAAGTTAAGTTCTCAGAGACGGCCATTTGTGGGCCATGAAGCACAACAGCTGTCCAGGATAGAAACTGGAGAACCTTCATCGAGGCAGTCATGTTTTGGTTCGAATAATCAGACTCACAAATCACTCTTTATCTAAAGGTAAATCTCACTCTAAGCTCTTGTTTCCTCAAACACCCATAAGAGCTTGTGTTACTGATTATACAGTACATCATGCAGACTTGACTCTGTAGCCGTTCATAAACACACAGCTGAATTGTCTATGTGGATGGTAATAATTGCTACCATCAGGTGATGACGAAAACAGCGGGAGGATCTTAATTCTCTGCCAGGAATATTTCTCAGCTTGCTTCAAACTGTATTCTGAATTTACGTCATTGCAGTGTGGTGAGGATTGTTTAAAGAGGGTAGAGTGAGGACGCAATGGGCTGTGTTTGTGTGTGTGTGTGTGTGTGTGTGTGTGTGTGTGTGTGTGTGTGTGTGTGTGTGTGTGTGTGCGCGTGTGCCAGTGTGCCTGCCAGAGAATAGGCACGTACAATGTACAAAGGTCACATGTTCCTCCTCCACACAGTGTGCAGTGAGTGCAGGCAGCCAGTGGTTCTACCTTAGATTATCTGTGTGTGATAGAGAGTGGGGAGGGCAGAAAGAAAAATAAAATAAACACACACATTATCAAAGCAGCTTAAAGACTTGGAGAGCATGGCATATTTGGCACAGAACTTTTATTCATGCAAAACAACTGAAGTCATCAGATCTTTATCAAAGGGGGGAAAAAATCCATTGTCTGTTGTAACAATGTTTTTATCGTAATAATGAAAACAAAATGAACAGGCATGTCAAGAACCATGTCAAACATCTGTCAAATCCCAGTAAAAACACATCGGACGTCAAACTAAACTGAAGCAGACAGTGACACCAGGAGAACAATGTTGTTGGCGCAGTGCAGGACTTAAACCACTCCTTCTTCTGGGTCGATGAGTGTGGTTCTACTGGAGAACACGTCGGCCAACATGTGTTTGGGTATTTCTGAGCCGCGAACACGCAGGGCATAGCAGGCGTCCTCCACTTTGCCCAGGCTCTGTCGCAGTGTGTGCAGCTTTTTGGACACCTCGTAGGGGCCCGTGTTTCCGATGTAGGAGAAGCCGTCGTGGATCTGCCGTAGGAACTGGCTCAGCTGGAAGGGCGTGTCGATGTCACCGTTGCCCACGCTGCTGATGCACAGCCGCATCAGCTCTCCGGTCAGGTCGGCCACGCCGAGCAGATAGTCAGAGGGCGTCACCTGGAAGGTCAGAACCTGACCTGCCGGCTGCTGGGCCTCAGCTGAGCCCTGAGATGAAAACATGATGAAAAAGAATTAGAAAAACAAACATGAATGTCCATGTAAGACATAAATTATGAACACTTTCTGTGCAGATTGTACACAGAGATTCTTATCCCAACAGAATTTATACACAAGACTGACATGACAATATCTACAAAATGAGATTGTTATCTTGTGTAGCTCTCCCCTTAGTAGAAGCCCTGGGCTACACATAAGCAAGGTCCAATTTTTCTCAAACATGATGATGCTTTTACTAAATAAATGTTGAGGTTCATGCAGTTTTGCCTGTATCAACAGACACCCATCCTCTTTTAAAATAACAGGCTGAGTGGATAAATGACATAATGACACATAATGCGTTTCTGATAGCTACTGTGCAGACTGTTTTGGCTTCATTTTTGTACAGTGGGGGAAAAAAGGAGACATATCGTCCATCTTTGTATACAGTGTATGGTCTGTACTACAGCCACGACATGGACCAATACTGAGTAGTTTTTTCTCCTCTGTATGGGATGACAAGACAAACATGCACCATGACAACAAAATCTTCTTTAAATTTACCTTAGGATCTGCTTTCTCTGTTCTCATGAACACCAGCCTGGCATTGATCTCCTCCAGGCTGATGAGGCTGCGATGACGGATGTAGTGCAGGAAAGAGACGGCCTCCACATACTCCTGGATCCCTGAAATAAGAATGAAAGAATAATGAAAATTAAGAAAGATTTGGGAAAAATAAAACACTGAAAAGAATCACTGCAAAACACTGGGAAACACATCCAGATATTTCACTGCTCCAGCTCATGAATCTCAGTGAGTTTAGGATACAATGGATGTCTTTTTTTTAAATGTATTTATTTGTGATTTACATACAATTATTACTATTACTTTATTACTCAATGAGGTCAACTGCATATCAAACGAGAAGAGCATGCAGAGTGTGTATAAACACTACATGGTATCTGCACAGTAAAGATCACAGATGAAGATAATGACTCAAATAAAGCCTGTTTCCTGCCGCTGTCTTTTGATTGAACAACAGTGACCATTTTTTGTAACGGGCTGAGATGATCCCTCATTTGTTTTCTGGCCCTGTGCAAACAACAATCAAATAATCACAGGACGGAAGACTTTGTGTCTGAAGTTTACTTTTGGAGCGGCAATTGAACTTCAAAGGGCCTCCCTGCTATCAGCGTAGCTAACTGCAGAGTGCTGCAGAGGGGCGAGGAGGAGAATGTGGTTCATCTCCACCTTGACATTTATGGGTGACTCATTATGAATTATTAGAGGCCCCACAAACAAACTTACTCGCTCAGCTTCCTACTCTGACCAATGGAGTCCAACATAAATAGATTTTCTGCCAAACATAGAACAGTTTGGTTGTTGCAGATGAGAGATTTATATGACGTGTGTTTACATTCCTACCAACTGTTTGTGAACTGACTCTGTTTTACGTCCGCAGCATCACAGTGCTATCTTTAGCTCGGGGAGAGACGTGTCCTCATCAGGATAACAACACTGCACCTAAAAGTCTGTGCAGTTTCCCCAGTAACTGGTAAGTAAGAAGTTCTTTGTAAAAATGGGAAAGAGTTGAAAAATGTTTACGCCATACTGTTACACTCAATGTTAATATTCTGATTGTAGCTAAACTGCAGCAGTAAATTATACCATTTTTAAAAAAGTTGTTTGAGGTGCAGTTTGTAAAAGCTTACACTATAGATGATCTGTTTATAACAGCAGTAGATCAGCAGCTCCCGTGTTCAGCCAGGTAAAATTACTGTTTTTGTTTATGGATTCTGGTTTTGAAGAGAGCATTTAAAACTTTTACTTCAGGTTTACTTTGGAAAGGGCTGTGTTTTAGCGCTACTGAATATGACTGGATGGATGACACTTGGATTATACTGCACAAGTTGTGTGAGAGTTTGTAAACTGATGTTTTGATATACTTCTGCTGTTGTTAAACTTAGAGCCCTATGACTTCAATTCATCAAGAATTTTTCAGTTTTTGGATGCTTAATTAACTGTGGAGGCATGCAAGAAAAACTCACAAATTCAATTTCACACAGAGTGAGTAACTGATATACAAATGATCACTGCGAGGGTGAAGTTTGCCTTTAAAGTAAAACGATGCACCAGTCACAGACTGCATACACTTCTGTGCACTGATTAGGATGCTGCAATTATTAAATAACAGTTTTTGATTTTTAAACTTGTCATAAATAATTTACCCCTAACTTTAACTTCTGTTTATGCTCATTTAGTCAAGAATACATACTGACTGACTTTACTTCCACTCTTAGGGGCTTTAAATGAAACACTTATAAGAGGGACAATATATTTTCATGTAGTCATTTTCAAAGAATTTGTTCATAACTTTTGTCAACAAAAAAACACTGCAAACATTTCAACCTTGCCAGTGGGCCTGCAGCTGTGACACTGGGCTTAGTGTTAATGCGACTCAATCTGAGGCGGACAGGATATGACATGAAAAGGTTACACAGGCTTTGAGGCAGGCAGGCGGAGTTCAGTTCCTGAGTTTACTGCCAGGAGCTGTTAGTGTTATTTAGTCTGAAACAGCAGTTACCTTTGGTCACCGAGACCAAGAAAAAAAAACAAAAATTACTGTAGAGGTATAAACAACGACTCAAGGAAAATTTATTGTAAATTGGAGGGATTTTGCTGGCAAAGCTGTTGGAAAAGTTAAGGGCTGAGATTGTGTGTAGCCTGACAGGATCGGTAGTTTTTAATCGTTTAAAATCAAACAAATGTGCATAAATGGCCGCATATGATTTACAAGTTAATGAAGCTTAATGTTTGACCACAGAGTTGTTAACTGAGTTGCAGGTGAACCTGGGAAAAGAGCCCCATCAGTGTCCTCGTGTTTGCACTGTCTCATAGCTGCTACATGGATGAAGCTAAAGAGCTTATCAAAGAGCCGTGCTGCCCTGTTATCAGAGGCAATTACGTTCAGATTCAGCTCACAATATCTTTAATGGTCCTTATATAAAAAAGCAGACCCATTATACATGCCTGGAGACTTCTCGTCCAGCCAAGATTATCTGGAGAGCCTGTGCAGCGAGCCCAGCCTCAATCTAATAAAGAAGATAAAAATGGGAAAAAAATGAAGCGTCTAATTGGTGGGAACTGCCAGTGGTCACGTCGCGGAGGATGCAGCAGTGATTCCTGAGTGACCACAATCTAAAAATGACTTCCCCAGCTGCTAGATAACAGCTCACCCTCGCTCCCAGTAATGTTTTTCTCCAAACACTGCAGACACTTTGGCTACGCTACCAAAAACTGATATTGATGCTAGTGGGAAAACAAGTTTATCAGACGGGCGTGTCTATCATATCCAGGCCTGCATCAAGGTCACGCTCTCACACAATCAGTGACTTTTTCAATAAATCTAAAGCCACAAACAGGGTGATTGAAGTGATAGCAGCACAGCAGAGATATTTTTTGTGAAAGCTCCTAATTAAGTTTTTGGCTCACGTCCTTTGCTGAGGCTTATTTCTCAGTTCAGGATTTTATTATTATTTTAAATAGAAATTAATGCCAGACTTTGTGTGTTAGGTCACTCACTAATTGTGGCAGACTGTCAAGTCTAGTCAATTCAAAGGGTGGTACTTAAAACAGTAATGAACAACATTAGCAAAAGGTATTAAAATATATTTTTAAAAAAGTGAGATAAAATGCAGAGATTACATTAGAATAATTTTAAAAATATTTCAAAATATATGATAAGTGAGATAAAATACAACAATCTAATATATGCAAATAAACTACCTCTATTTGTACAGTCATACCTGGATACAGTTGATAAATCACACATATACAATTGTATATTCATATAAAACCCCCCAAAAAATAGTTTAGAAATAATAAAAAAAGAAAGAAAAACGCATAAATATGAAAATGTGTAACATATATGTAACCATGCGGACACAAAACTAGATACCAGATGGATAACGCTAGCTTAATTTTTTTTAGGACAGACTAAATGAGAATGTTTTATTTATTTTTGGAAGAGACAGGAGACCATCAGTTTAAGATTGTAGAGCCCTGGAAGGCATATGAAGAATGGTGGAAGGTGATGGAAGTCTGATTAATGTTTTAAAGCTTAAAAGTAGACAGTAGTCAGATCTACAGGTACAGGGATCCAATGTAGTGAAATAAGAACAGGCATGACATAATCAAATTTTCTAGTCTCAGTTAACATCCTAGCAGCAGTATTCTCTACAAGTTGTAATTTGTAAATAGTTGATTTAGGTAAGCCAAAGAAAAAGGTGTTACAGCAGTCATGTAGAGATGAGACAAATGCATTTCAGCATCAGCTGTGGAATAAACGGGACAACTCTTGGCAATATTTCATCAATGTAAATATGTAGTCTTTGTAGTACTGTTGCTAAGTTTTTCAAAAGAGAGATTTGGATCAAATTGGACACTGAGATTCCTAATACTAGGGCTCTGTGAGATTGTGGAGCCAGCAAAGTTAAGAGTGAGCTCACTGAATTAGTTTCTTATCTGCTATGGACCAAAAACTAGCATTTCAGTTTCCTCCGCATTTAAAAGAAGGACATTAGATAACATCCGTTGTTTGATTTCTAAAAGGCATTCTTCCAGCTGATGACAGGTGTCAGGCTAAACAGAGATGTAAAGCTGAGTATTATCTGCATGAGAATGGAAACCTAGATTGTAATGACTGATTAATGTACCAAGGGACATAGATGTAAATACAAAAAGAAAGAATAGGGCCAAGCACAGATCCTTGTGGTACACCACAACTGAACTGTGAACTGATGAACAGTTGTTGCGTAAAACAAAGTCAGGTCTGTCAGTTACATACGATATAAACTTGGAGAGAGTAGTGTGGAAGTGCAATGATACAGAGACTGATCTGGAGAGTGTCTGCTTCGCTTAATGCATAAACCAAAGGAACTGAACACCGGATTTTATTGTCATTTGTATGTTGATGGCATTGTATATTTGCAAAAAACCTTAACCTTGAACATTTTTACTCACACTTACATGCAAAATTGCAAAATATATTGATATTATAAAATAGTGACACAACCATAAACAAACAAAAAGGTCCATGGAAACTCACCTGACGTGAAAGCTCTGTGAAACTGAAATATATCGTCTCCTCTGAGCTCTTCAGCAATTTGGCCAATTTTCTGCCTGACTGCATCCAGTTTTATGTCTGCTTCATTCAGAATATCCTCTGCATTTGGGACACTTCAAACCAGAGTAACACCGAGAGTAAAAGTTAAAAATGAAAGGTCTGCAAGGCACAAAATACTTTCAAATCCTCTCTAAACAGTGCTCTGTTTCCTACAAAAAACATAACAGTTAAAACTAAAGCTGTTGTAATTTTGTGTAAATCAGCAAACTGAGCCGAATTCTCCCATTAAATCTGAATAAAATGAGAAATTATTTTAAACTTTACAAACTAAATTGCAACAGTTAACATGTCTAGTTATACTAGTATATACCTCGTCACCCTGTGTAAAAGAAAAATGGTCCTCTTGCTTTCAATGGTGACGTCTCGGCTGATCTTGAAAAGACGCTCATGTTTGTCGTGTTTGGTGTCAAGCTCCTGTTGGAAAACTTAAAAGAGAAAAAAAGTTTATGTCGATTAATTAACAAAAATGAAATACAGCAAAGATGTAGGTGGATAAAGTGCTGAGTGTGCAGTTACCTCTGAAAGCAGCAATGACAGGTGACGATGGGTTCGCGCTGGCATCGCAATTCTGCACTCCATCAGCATTTCTCCGGGGACATCCTTCACCTGACATTAGACAGGAAATGTCAGGTGATACTGCAGTTTGTCTTCCATAATAAATGCCCCATGTTGCTGTTTTTTCTTTAAACTGGCCTCGTCAGATTAAGGAGGCACTCCACCAGTGTTGCACATAAAGATCAGTTTAGTCCTTTAACCTGATGTTTACGAAGTCATTTGTGTTTGTGCTGGAGACTTAAGTATTTAATGGAAAGTCTAAATTACAAACTGTGGATATGGAGTTTGAAACACATAGCTGTGGATAACTTTGTTATTTTAGCAAGGTTATAACGACCATACATAACCTATTTATTTCTCAGTCGTCTCTTTACTAAAATACAACCAGAACATACAGGAAACATGTACACAGTATTAAAATTCAAATATTTCAGAAAGAAACAACTTCAACAGGCTATAGTTGCAAATATTTAGTGTAGTGTAAAGGTTAATGAAAAAAAAGTTTCGTGTAAAATTAATTGAATCCAATCCTAACCTTAATTTGCACTTATCATGTCTTGAACTCTCTTGGGCAGACAGTATGACAGTATGCCCCTATACTGTCAGTTGTATTCAGATATTACATAAAAATTGTAACACCTCATGTGAGTTTTTAGGGACTGTTCATTATTTACGACAGTCAAGGCAGTGGTGCAAAACTGGTGAGGCACATATTTTTGTAAGCACCTGGGAGAGAGTTATTTCTCCTAGATTATGATTAAGGGAGGGACATTCAACTTTAAATGGTCTTATGTTGTTTTTCTTTTAAATACAACCAAAACCCCCAAATCTGCAAGGGGGTTTTAAAGGCATGCTTTCTTTAAAAAATCTCCAAAATCACACCATTTACCATAGCTGGAACTGTGAAATATGTTATGTATGTTAAAGGGAGGGTCATGCATTTTCCAAAACAAAAAAAGATAATAATAGTGATCACCACCCAGCCACCCCCTACTCTGATTAATAGAGAAAAGTCCCGTTCAGCTCTCAAAAAATGCAGCTAACTGTGATAAAATAACACATGAATAAATAAATAAAAGTATGACCCATCACATGCAGTGACATAGCCTTATTATGAATGAGACAAAGTGTGCTAAAAACTGCAACTGCGGTTTGGGTCACAAAATCTGATGGGTAATAGATTTTGTTCTAACAATTGTTATTTTTTGTCTCATGTTTTGTAGACTATGTTATTAACGTAACAGATGACATCAACGTGTAAATAATGGAGTGATACATCAACAATGAAAATAATTAGTATTTGCAGCCCCCACTGCTGTCATTGCTGAGACCACAACATTTGCTAACGATTTAATAAACTACACTGTGCTCTTTGCAAACAGTACCGTAATAAGAGAAGAGAAGACTGGCATTTTTAACGCAAATAAACGAGTACTCTGACTACAGTTAAGTCGTATCAGCTCGCACACTGCATGTTAATGTTAGCTAACAAGTGTATTAATGATACATAGCTGAGTTATCGCTTTTTGATAACAACCAACAAAACGACTTGCTCAAACACGTTATAATTATCCGTGGAGTCTCAAGAGCTGGACTTACCTTCTCGCCTACTCATGCCTTCAGTGTTGTAATTTCTTCTTTAAATAAATTTAACTATTGCAAGCGCAGTTGGTGTTGTATTTGAACTGTTTCAGTGGCTGTAGTCCGTGCTGCCGACCAGCTGTAACGACGCGGAGTACTTTACAGCAGTCAGGGTTTATCAAGGACACCAGACTAAACAGCTCGGTTTCTAAAGAAGGATTTTCATTTCAGACCAATAACAGACACTCTAAATAAAGTGTAAATATCCTACAGTGCGAAATAAATCGTGGTTACTTGTTTTTTAATAACAGGCATCCTTGTGGTCCCCATTATTCGCGGGGCTTTTGCGCTATTTACACGCGTAGCAGGAAAGGGGGAGAAGTGCATTATGGGAAATGTAGTATTATAGCAGAATGTGGCGTTTGTAGTTTAATTCCAACATTTTTCCAACTTACTTAGGTCGCATTGGCTTATTTTTATTTTAAAATAATTCCGAAATTTTACAACTTTTAAACTATAGGTCAATAACAAATAATTGATTATCTTAAGATACAAGTTGCCCTGAATATAGACAATTTTAAGAAGGCTATATCTCTCTCCATTTCAGACCAATAACAGACACTCCTCTCTATATATATATATATATATATAAAAGCACATACTTGATTGTTGCAGACAGAATATCTACTAATTACAGGCATGTTCCTATTTAAAATGTATTCAGTAGGGAGTGACAAAGGCCCGCCCTTGCTGCATAGATACTTTCTGTTTCCAGTAAAAAAAAAAATTTTTAATCCTGATTGAGCAACCAGACATCTCATGACTGAAACCCTAGGTTGGCCTGTGTCATTTGTTGCTATTAAAGTATGTTTCATCCAACCTTTCTTGATCAGATTACTCGCTTCTCTCCTGTAACCCCTCCTCCAGGGACTCCTGCAGACTGTGTACGTGCCACACGACTGGTGCCAACTTGAGCTCGCGCTTTGCCTCTGCACAGCACACTCCCTGTCATTCAAACACCCGCTTCACTTATTTAATGTGTGATAGACCCCGTCAGTGTATACAGTGATACATGGAGCTGAACCTAAGTTTGTGCTTCATAAAAATTAAATAAAATGTGTTTCACTATGCATTCCGATAGTTGATTTAAGTCCCTCTCAATCGCTATTATGAGCTTCATCACCGCCCAAAAACGTATTGATCAGTCTGTTATAACACCAGCAGCATCTTTATAAAAAATATTCTTTTGTTGTGTGAAAGGAATTTCACACATGCAAGCCAGGAATGAGGGCAAAACACACTGACGTTGACGTTGACTGATGATGCCTTCAAATGCTCCCGTCAGGATCTTAAAATCCAGTTTTCGACCTGCTGGGTTTTTAAATGCCTCTTGCATGATGGTTATAACAAATGTTCCTCTTGTAGTGCTCCTTTTAAAGTCAAGCTGCAGAAAGTTACTTCAGGCTATTACAAAAATAAAATGTGTGTTAAGCATGTCAGCTGTGTTTTGAGCCAAAGCTGTGAAAGGCTACATCACTAGTTACTTGCAGGCATACTTTACATATTCACAATTTTTCCCCTAAAACATGCTTTGTGCAAAAATCTATGGATCATATGTATGTAAAAGTGCCTCCTTTATTTGGTCAGCTTGGTAATTATTAAAGATGGGCCTCTAGCTCTATACAGAACCTGGATTAGGTGGCAAAGTCATAAAAAAAGTAGGCCTATGTTTTGTGGCGCTGGTAAATCGCTCCTTTAATTTTTTTCTAACAAGAGCGCAATAATGGTTCAAGAATTTAGAGACTTTAGAAAAAAATGGCAATATCATATTGTAAATATACTTTTTTACAAGTAGCATTATAATAATATAATAACGATTTTGTGTCTCCTTGTGGTCACATTGTGTCTCCTCCTGGTTGTTTTGTGCCTTTTTTGTAGCTGTTTGGTACTCTAAGATTTTTTTTTAATGTAATTGAGAACCTTTTGTGTCTCTGAGGTAATTTTATGTCATTTTTAGTCTTTGTGTATCTTTGTTGTTCTGTGGCTTTTTATAGTTGTTTGGGTTTCTCTGCAGTAATTTTGTGTCTTATTGAGGTAATTTTGTGCCATTTTTTCATCAATTAACGTGGCTCTCTTTGCTCATTTTGTGTTCCCTTGTTTTTTCATGTATCTTTGTGGTCATTTTGTGTCTTTTTTTCATTTTGTGTCTCTGTATCATTGTGTGTCTGTGTGGTTGTTTTGTCTTTTTGCATTCATTTGGAAATCTTTGACATAATTTTGTGTCTTAGTGGGATCGTTTCATGTCTCTTTGAGGTAATTCTGTTCAATGATTTTGGTTGTTTTATTTGTGTGTCTTTGTCATTTTGTGTCTCCTTGTGATTGTTTTGTTGCTTTTTGTAATCATTTGGGTTTCTCACAGGTAATTTTGTGTTTTATTGAGTTAACTTTATGTTGTTCTTTGGTCACTTTGTGTGACTCTTTGTAGTCATTTTGTTTTTCCTTGTTGTTTTTCATTTGTGTGCATATATTTGGAGTGATTTTATGTCCTCTTGTAGTTGTTTTGTGGCTCCATGTAGTTGTTTGTGTCTCTCTGAGGTCATTTTGTGTCATTCTGTTGTCATTTTGTGGCTCCTCGAAGTCATTTAGTGTCCCCTTGTGATTGTTTCGTGTATCTTTGAAGTTGTTTTGTGTATCTATGAAGTTGTTTTGTGTCTCTTTTTGATTTTTCTGCCCTTTTTTAAACTTGCTTCATGTATCTTTGCAGTTACTTTGCATGTCTTTGTAGTCTTTTTTATGATGTTTTCGAATCTCTTCCTGGTCACTAATTTGAGGGACACTTTTGAAGATCAGGGAGTCCTTGACATTTTGGTCCCCTGGGCCTGCGCAGTAGTTCATCTACGACTGTAAATCAGAATTTATAAAATTATAAAATGGCATGAAATTGTTCAAGCAAAGCACAAATACGTCCAAATTGTACTCAAGCATTTGAACTTTATTAGATCACGGTGGCTGTATAATCGGAGCTGAAGGTTCAAGTCAAGATGACATATTGCATTTATATTGACTGACCAGAGGCGGACTTCATCATACATGGACAAGGACATGTGCCATGTTTCCCCTGACATGACATAGATAAACTACTTCCACGTGGTTAAAGCACAGACTGCAGGGCTTCAGGCCTTTTTGTGAAGCGTCATTTGTCCGACGGGCCCGCGAAGGCAGCGCGAGAGGGGCGGAGCGTGTGCGTGGACGTCAGAGCAGGCTGGAGCGCAGACAGGCTGAGCACACACGGAGCGGCGCCATGCACTACCCTCGGACCGACAGCTAGCCAGCTGAAATCCCTCCTGAAGACCTCGACCCAGCCCGAAATGCTTGGTCCAGGGTTCACGTTGTTGTGTTATATCACTGATACAAGATGTGAAGAGGGAGTAAGCGTGATAAAATGGCGAGGTTTTGAGTCTTACTTTTCCGTCTCGCTCGGTGTAGCGTGGCAGGGGCAGTGGATCGTTTCCAAAGTTGTCGGTTAGCAGCGCGCGTGTGAAGGATCGGAATTAAAGGCGTAGTGCACCCGTTGTAGCCGCTAACATGGAGAAGCAGCAGCAGAGCGATTTGGACCGAGATCGACAGTACTGTGAACTTTGTGGGAAAATGGAGAACCTCCTCAAGTGTGGAAGGTGCCGGAGCTCCTTCTACTGCAGCAAGGAGCACCAGAAACAGCACTGGAAGAAACACAAGCTCATCTGTAAGGAGACGGACAAGGTTCCCAAACAGAAGCCGGAGCAGCCGCCGGGGGACGACAAGGAGAAAACCCGGGAAAAGATAAGCCCAGAGCAGGCGGACAGCGCGTCTCTACCACAAACCACAAACACAGAAGCACCTGGGGACGGCGACGGACCGGGAGAGGACGGGTCTAACAACACCGCCACACCTAACGGACAGACGAGCTCGTCCGCTCAGAAACTTGCCATGGAGTACATAGTCCCGTGTATGAACAAGCACGGTATCTGTGTGGTGGACAACTTTTTAGGAGCAGAGACCGGTCAGGGCATTTTGGATAATGTCAAAGCCCTACACAAAACGGGCAAGTTCACAGACGGTCAGTTGGTGAGTCAAAAAAGCGACTCCACTAAAGACATCCGTGGGGACAAAATCACGTGGATAGAGGGGAGGGAGGCCGGCTGCGAGAAGATCCGCTTTCTCATGAGTCGTATGGACGACCTGATCAGACATTGTAACGGCAAACTGGGAAACTACACAATAAATGGAAGGACAAAAGTAAGTATTGACGCAGGTGAAAGCACACAGCCAGCTCTCTGAATGTTTTTCATGCCTGAAAATCCAGTGGTTTGCAGTGCTTGTCCCTCAGGAGCCAGGGCACTGCTGAATTACACCTGGCACACAAAACCAGCAGCACTCTGGCTCCACAGGACTAAATAACATTCATTGTTGCAGGTACTGACAGTGGCAAATAGTCAACATGAGGCTGCTTAAATCTGGAGCTTCCATTCATTCTGTCATCAGGGCATCATTATTTTAATATCTTAGTCCTGTTCAGGGACAGTTATGTTTTTTTTAAAGTGGGGTTGTATGGGGTACATAGCCATAGTTAATGTTTTGCCTACAGTACATGTGATCGGCACACCCCCAGTTTGGAGAAGGAGACCGGGGTCTGACACAGGAGCTAAGCGGTGCACTGGACGTACCAACCAAGAAGAGGCTCAAAATCACCATAAAAAAATCATGGAGGGATTCAAGGAACTGCAAAGAGACGTAAAACATCTGGACAAATTGGCTACACAATTACAAAGATACACAAAAAACAAGAAGACACAAAATTGCCTCAGAGAGACCAAAATGACAACAAAAAGTCATATAATAACCACAAGTACACACAAAATGACCAAATACATGACAGAGTTTGACCTCAGAGACGCAACTTTAGCTGAATATTAACTCGAAGAGTACCAGACCACTACAAAAATGCATAAAACGATCAGGAGACACAAAATGACAAAAAGACGACATAAAATAACCAGATTAAGCGTGCACAACTTTTAGATTGAGTGTATACCACATTGAGAGTATTTCCCCGCTTCACTCTTGCATCAGCGAGCCTGTCTAACAGGAAAGCAGTTAATGGCAACAGCTCCCCATCCACGCTCTGGTTACGGCCACCAGACTCCAGCGACAAAAACTGTGATTTTGGCTCACTGAACACCGCGGCTGCTGGTTTATCACTGCTTTGATTAATTAGTTAATTGATTTGCGTTGTCTGATTTTGGTGAATGCAAACTAAACCTTTTAAACGCAAAAGTTACACAAACAGAAGAACTGTTCAAGGCAGTAGTAGACCAGCAGCTCTTGTGTTCATTAATGATAAATCACTGATTTTCTCAATGGAGTCTGGCTTTGAAGACGGTGATATAACAGCTTCAGGTCCCCACTGGAAATAACTGAATGACCAAAATGAACCGTCCCTTTAAGAGTAAGAGTCCACTCAGTCCTCTTTAACTCCAGGTTCAAGCGTTAATGCCTTGAGTCAGAAAGGTGGATTATTTCTTCAGGACAAAGCGTTTCTTCCATTTAAACACCAGGGCTGCTGAAATTGTCAAGATATTTCAGTTATAAAATCAATTCACGCAACAAACACATCACAAATGGCTGTGACATTAAGAGGAATGAGGTTGAGGAAGTCGATTTTGATGACGCGCTTACTGGAAGGGCATTTCTTTAAACATATGACTGAATTAATTGGCAATGATCTATAGTTTTGGCAAATGACCTCTCTGCAGCAGCTCCACAGTAAAAGCTTCATGAAAGCAAGTCATAAAACAAGGAGGAGTTCCTTAATATGGCTTTTGGCATTAAGGAGCTGCATGTACTGTATGTGACACGCACTGAGATATCTCATCAAGAACATATAAATCAGTGCTCGATTCAGTTCTTCAATCTAAAACAATATTTGCACAATTTTAGTGCTGATTTCTCCACAGATGAGAATAGGCTGTTACTGAATGCCTGCTCAGGATTTATACTACTGTAATACAGTGCACCAGATCTATTTTTCAGGGTCTGCGCTTCGTTTTCAGATTATTATTTAAAACTAGTGCACTTTAAGTAATCCCTCCTTTTTTAAGGTTCTAATGTTTAGACCACGTTGAAACAGTTTTAAAGAGGTTTTGATTCAACTATGCAACTATTTCTCAGGCTGCAGTTTGAGAGGTGCGTTAAAATATTTAGTCTACCCTGGATAAATAAAGGGGTATTTGAAACACCTCTCAGTATAATGCAAAATAACAAAATCTGAACATTATATGTTCACAGAGGGAGGATTTATTGCAGGACTGTTGGGCTACGACTAAAGAATATTTTTTCAATTAAATGTTTGGTGAATAAAATGTTAGAAAATTGTGGGCCGAAAAAGCCTATCACAGTTTGTGTCAACAACCACCTTCCTTCCTTCCAGTTACTGATTAGTTATATTAGCTATTTGGTTAATTGCCTTATTGTTTTGGAGCATACTGCGTTACTTGTAGCTACCTAAGGTGCACCTACTGCCGAATAAACTTTTTCTATTGGCAGCATTCAAAAGCGCATGAGACTGTTAAACACTTTGCACGTTCTCTTCATCATGCAGCTCTAATAGACACATGCGGCTGCTAAATGCACACACAGAAACAAAGAAGACATCCTGTTCACTCATATCAAAACTGTGCATATTATGTGACACGTTTCATTTCATTCTTATGATAGTGAAATAACAGGATGTGTGAGACGGAGCAGCAACCGTTTGACAAACAGTTGGACGACCGTGACCGTGTCAGGTATTATGAAGTCTAACTGAGCTGCTGAATCATCTGCAGGGACGCTGCTCTGTAACAGACTGCCACCCCTGACCTCGCTGCAGAGAGGTGGCATACAAAGTGTTCTGCCGCAGTGATAAATTCAGTAACACACGCAGACACACAGCTGCTCAGACAGAGCATTCCTATGTTGAGAGAAAGACCTGCATGTCTCAAGGTTGGCAGTGCGGGGGAGAGGAAGCTGTGGGAAGCTTCTGTTTCGCTGAGACGTTTGATTCAGACTGGTTCCTCTAAAATGATAAGCAGCAAGTGCACTTTTAAAAGTTGCCCTGACACCTTGGTGGTCGTTTCTAACTTTTTTCTAACGTCTATGTGCCTTTCTAAAAAAGCATCCTGCATCAACCCAATGCAATATTAGCCCTGCACCAACTTGGCTGTTGGGTTGCGTGCGACTACTCTTTTATCTAGATATGGTCACCATGACCTTGTGACATGAGACTGAGCCAGGAGAGGATGAGCTGCCCCCCCTCCCCGCTCTGCAGCAGACAGTCACTGTCACTCTTTCATTAAAAGGAACCCATGACGATCACTAAGTGTAGACTAAATGTTACAGCATCTCACAGTTAACATGATACAACTCAACAGCACGACAAGCTGCTACGATAAAGTTGAATCAGCACCTCTTAAGACTAGTTTAAACAAAAACTGAACATTAAAACCTTCACAAAGAGACATCTTATTGCAGGAATGTTGATGTTGATATTCTGATACTTTGTGTCAAATAACTAAACATATTAACGCCTGAGGACTTTTTTCCCCCCAATTCTAGCAAACTTTAAAATAGGAACTTTATGTTTTGATTTGTGCATTTATATTTAATATGTCAGCAGCTAGTTTTTTGCATTTGTTTTATTTGTTTGATCAGTTTTTTGTGTCATTTGGTTAAAAATGCTAGTCACTGGTAATTGGGGTAGGAATTACCAGAGGCCCCACAATATATCAGCATCAGAAATACCTTATTGATCCCCGGGGGTAAATAGTGGTTCGTTACAGTCGCTCTGATGCCAAGCATAGAGATTTATAGCAAGGAGAAATAAATACCCACACAAGTATATCAAAATAGAAAATAGAAATACAGAATGAGTAAGCACTTAGCACAGTGTGTAGATATTTAAATATATAAAATAAAGTATTTAAGTGTGTAAAAATAGCAATGTAAGTAATACAGTAGTATACAAAAAGCACTAATCTGTTAATATTAAGATTTTAATATGGATAATGTGCTGAGTGTGTTAAATATAAAACTGTGCCTTATGCTTTTACGCCACGTATAAAACTAGTATGTAAATTAAAAATATAGAAATATAAATACATGTGCAAAGCAACAGCAATGACCAAGATATACATAAGCAAGAATAGCATTAAGAATATATACAATATATATAATGTGTAACATGTTAAATTATCAAAATACTTAAGTCACGGTATTGGTGATTTGGAACGTTTTGCAATATGCTGAGTATTGCGATAAGATATATATCGCAATTTATTATGTTTTTGCAACTGCACATTAAGTCCCCAAAGAAAAAACTTTCTGTTTTCTGTCTGCTGTCTGTTTATCTTGCTTTGATCATTTTGATAGCAGCATAATGAACCTAGTGGGCTACAAAAGCAATTCATTTTCTCACTCTAATAGGCTACCAAAAGTTTAATTAGTATTTGCAAAATTAATAATTATACAATAAAAGAATTATACCCTGCTTCCATGTATTGATATAGTATCGCAATATTACACTCTATCGATTTCTCACCCAGCCCTAACTAGTGCTGCAGAGAGTAATCGATTAGTTGTCAGCTATGAAATTAATCCTCTGCTAGACTGATAATTGGTTTGAATAGTTGAAGAAATAAGGTCAAAATTCTCTTATTCCAGCTTTTGGAATTTGAATATTTTCTGGTTTCGGTACTCCTCTACGTCAGTAAACTGAATATCTTTATATTTTGGATTAAAAAATACTACTAAAACTTAAACATTTGAGGATGGCATCTTGGACTCTAGTAAACACTGATTGACATCTTCACCATTTTCTGACATTTTATAGACCAAACAACTAATTGATTAATCTGGAAAATCATCAACATATTAATCGACGATGAAAACAATCGTTAGTTGCAGCCGTAATAGACACCCTGGGTTTCATATACATGGGTCTGACCTTGGCACAGGGTCAGTGCAGAATCTCATGGAAAGAAATTTTAAAGTCAGACGCCAAAAGGATTAGGATTAGCACATACGAAACGATACTCCTGAACATTAAACTAACCTCACTCACACAGTAGTCACGGTTTATATTTGTCCCTTTTCCTTATCATGTTCTGTTATCACAGTGTTTGACATTTAAGGGATCAAGCTGGGAAGAACAGGCACTGGATTGAAGCCTGTGGCCTTTGCGCGCTTCAGGTACTTGGTTTTCTGTGCTGGCACGGAGTTCTGATCGCCGTCCGCCGTTATTTTTAGGCTGCCCCCCCGTCCAGTTGCGTTTTTTCCCTGGCTGCTTCTCTGTAGACACGAAGCGTTTTTCAGAAAGCACATTATTTCAGCGAGCGGTCAGGCTTCGGCGTACTTCCACGCAGCTGGCCACTGAGTCAAACTCTGTTGAGAAGTTGACTTCCTCACCTACTGCCCTAGTTGCCTTGGCAAACACACACTTGGACTGTGACCAGGGAAAATCAGCATGACTTGCACAAATGGAGGGCCGCCAGTATCAATGGCTCAAAGGGATACAACACAATGTAAGCACAGTTCGCGTTGGGACAGATAGAGGAAAAAGATTTTGCCCAAATAGTTATTTAATGCCATTGTTTCCATTTCCCCTTTTCACTTGATAACATTGTGGGAAGTCGCAGGCAGCAGGACGTGTTTGTTTCTCTGCAGCTCCAGCATGGTGAATGCTTGCTGCATTACAGCATTTTCAGGCAACGTATGAAGAAGTTTGTGGGAGGAACACCATTGTGCTGTCACTGACTCAGTGTTAGTATGTCCAGCATGTCAAAGTAGCAGCTTACTAAGCCGAGACAGCATGATAAACGTTCTTACTGCTCGTGTGCAAAGCTTGTATTTATACAGTTATGTTGTTGTTCATGAAACATGATAACTAGCAGGCCATGTAGCTCAGATTAAATACTGGACAAGATACACTATTGTTTTGTCTGTCAGGGGTTGTACTGCTGACTGTATAATGCAAAGGAATATAATAGTGATATGTTTGTCTTATTTTTTGCATATGTTGCACAGGATTGTGTTTCGGCTCTCCTTTGAAACACAAAAGAAAAATCATGGAAAGAGAAATTCCTCTGAAATTAACAACATGTATTGTGTGCCATGTTGCCTGATTCCTTCACAAGTGGAAAAAGACAGTCAGCAATTATAGAATAGACAGGCGGTTGTGATTTCTGATTCAGCTGAAGAGAAACATAACCGCCACCGAAATGATTTGATTGATCGTGCAACAGAAACTTAATCTGCAGCTACACTGAAAAAATATTCTGTGACATTATACAAATAAAAATGCCAAACATTCCCCAGCTCTAGTTTCACAGTTTCAGGATTTTTTTTTCGTCATCTCGTGATAGCAAATTCAGTCTTTTTGGTTATGGATCGTTGGTCGGATAAAGTGCCCGACACACCAGTGTCGGGTAAGCGTTTGTGGCCCTGGTCTTTGCTGTGTCCGCACCACTGGCATGAGTTGGCCCATATCAGCATGTTGAATCTGCGTCGGAGACGGCAGACCAGTCTGTGAATAAAATCACTCTGATTGGCAGTTCAGCTCAGAGCGCATGAAGAGAAACAGAAGTGAGGAAAGCAAACAATTAACGAAAAGAGGGCGATTGAAACAAATGTGTTATTTAAAGCAGGATTGCCTTTTTAGCCATTAAGTTCTCTGTTCTGCAGATTGTATTTGTTTGTGTTGCATCTCATTTGATCTTTCAACACCAGGTTGTGTAGTTATTGTGCTAACTACCGTCTTAACTCCGTCCTGTTGGTCCTCCAGTTTCCCTTTTTCTTTTTATTTCTGAAATTTAGAATTTGGAATATAACTAACTCCAACACAAAACTTTTTTTAGATGCCTTTAGCAAATGTTTAATCAAAACTGAAACTGTCAACATCATTTGCAGCAGGTTTTTTTTTTTTTTTTTTGAAATTAAAAATAAATGAATAAAAATAGCTCTCTGAGGTTTTACAAAGTAAAAGCTACTCCCATGCAGACATTTGCAGACTGCAAAGAAGTTTTATTTTTAATTTTAATTAATTTTATCGGTGATCATGAAAATTAAAGGCTGATATTGATTACCCCACCCCCCACCCGTACTTTCATTACAGAAAAAATGGCCGTAAATATTGCAAGATGCATTGCAATTGTTCAGAGAAGCTGCTGTGAAATCACGCGTTGAAGGCTGCAACAATCACAAAACAATCTGCGAAGTCCTGGAGCGACTTATCAGGGCACTTTATCTCATTTAATAAAAATGCAAAAAATTCTTCATTGCCATAAAACAGCCTTACATTATTTTGCAACATTGCTAATGGTCTTGCTACCAGTTTTGCAAAATCCCTCTCAGTATACGAGAATATTGTCGTGTCATCCAACTCCAGCTCACAGCTAGTCATGCCTTTCATTTTCAGTGAAAACTGCTGACAGATGCTAAGAAACAGCTCAAAACAGGATAAATCTGGACACAAACTGGCTCCTCCCTCCAGTGTAGTGTTTGATAAGGAGCAACTTGAGTTTTATATTGTTGCATGTTGACTTATTTGTTGCGTCATTTGTAATGTTGCAAATTGACTGTGGACATGTGTGCTTCATAAAGGAAGTTGACCGTTGACCTAAATCTTAAAGTAGAGTAAGTAGGCAAGGGGAAGTCATGTGACGGTGGTCCTCTGAGTGTTGGAGCCAGTTGTACGTTATGCTATAGGCTGTTTGAGCCATGCGCTCCTTCTGCTACAGTACCTGCATGCCACCTTTTTCCTGTTTATTGTTTAACCGTCACAGTGTGAAAAAATAGATATTATAGTTCCGGAGTTAGACAGGGCGTAAAATAACCCTCCATCCATGGTCAAGTGTCACCGGTCCAGCTTCCAGTCCTTTCTTAAAGCCCCTTTGGTCTTAATGAGGCTCACAGTGTGTTAGTTATTACAGTGGAAACAGCTTATAGTGATCAAGGTTACAGTAATCAACCGCTTATATGGATCAAAAAGCTTCGGACGGAATCAGTTCTATACAAATGCTGTTTAAATCATTTGCTTATAGTAATCAAATAGTCCGCTTATACTGTTCATTGTGGTTTTTTTCATACCCGACCTGGACAAACAATTTAAAACTACAATAATTCTATTTTCTTAACTTAAGTACCATGATACTTGCCTCGTGGGAACTCGTCTGCTTCTGGCTGGCTTCTTCAGGCTGGTGCTGCGTGACATCGAAATCTTGACAGGAAAAAGAAAGTAATTTTCTCTCAATGAAAAATGGAGTCTTCTCGAAGCTTATGGCTGCTAGTGATAAAGACAGATTGAGGAAAGCTCCTTTGGTGAAGCCGCCTTCGTAAGGTAGATTAAAAATGCCTGCTCACGTAATGCTGTAGTAGTGAAACAGCTTTAGCTATTGTATTTTGAAACAGACAGTAAATTTTAGTAAATACAGAAGCTGTCAGTTTCATGACTTTTCGACTCTTTCAAACTTGACGACAGATATTCTTAACAGGTCCAGGTGTATTTCCAGTCGCTGGCCTGAAGTTTCAGGGAATACAGCTGTTGCCCTATGAACAGAATAGCAGTCAAAAGGTCTATATTAATACAATAAACATAAAAATATTGATAAGATAGTAATGTGCATGAGAAATAAAGAAAAGGAAAAAAATCTGTTAGATGATCATCCGCTTATGGATTGTTGCGGATGACGTTTTTTTTTTGTTGGCCAACATGGAAGATAGCGTCGTCCTGGCTCCCTCGTCAAAAAGCTTAAGGGATTTGTCCTTTGGATTATTCCAAAAATAAGCTCTGTGGCAAACAAAAGTTTATGATCCTCACACATTTTGTTCAGTCAGATAACCTTCACAAATGAAAACCTTGTTTAGGATTTTTGAAGCATAAATGCAATGGCCTGAAGTAAAAAGCTAACGTTAGGCCACAATTAGGCCGTAAAGCCGACACAATGATTGTCTGTACTCTTATTTGGATTCTTGTTAGCAGCAGCCTTTATTAAGACATCTAAAAGCTTTAAAAAAATCAAGAGTGGGGTGTTTACTGACATAATTTATGCCATAGAACAAAACATTAAAGTCTCTAAAGAGTGTGTTTTAACCACAGACTATGTTTCAGACATCTAACCAAAAACCCATTCAAAAAATCCATTGACTTTGAGGCGAGGCAAGTGGAGGAACCCGTTTTGGTGTTTTAGGACTCACTCCTGTAGCATTCTGCCGGAGTCAGAGTTTTCCTCTGTCTATGTGCCGTATGTGTGACATACCAGAGAGATAAATGAATGCCGGTAGTTGGATGTGTCATGCTGTATGGTTGTAATATTAGCAGGTGCTCACTAGCAAAAGTGAAGAATTAAATAAAATGTGATTAAGTTCAGATGCATTTTATTCTAACTTTTATAAAGTATAACTTTAAACTTGTTTATATCTCCACTGACTTTGCCGTACTCTTTAAGGAACCCCTGGCCGTGATCCAAGTGGGGCATTAAGAAAGAGATCTTCTGTTTTTGTATGTTCACAGCTGTAGAGTTGAAGAAAGGGAGGATTCAGGGTGGGTGGAGCATGACATCAGAATACTTGTGTACTTAAAAAAACTTTAAAGTGACGAGACTCAACTTCTGTGAACTTTGACTTAAATTGGCTTTTAGGTATAATATTTTTTTTATGTGATCATTTCCGCTGTGCTGTCCTACCACTGGCAATGAGAAAGTATCAGTGACTGATCCAATTACAGAGTGAGCTGGCTTGGCTCACACACAGGCACCATGGAGCCATTCGGTCAGGCTGAGCAGTCACTAAGAAGTTACTGCACAAAACAGACACAGTGCTGTCGATATTTGCTCTCTTAGCACTTGTTGTATGTCAATATAAAACCACCTGAATGATTGCAGGACAGTTTTCAAGATGAGTTAATGCTCTCTGATTCTGCCAAATGTGCCGGCTTTATCGTATGTGATTTTATGAGGTGTCAGAGTGGAAACAGCAGGCCTGAAGCTATGAGTGGATCCCTGCATTGACTTTAGATGTCACTTCAAGCAGCTTTCAGCAGAGTTCAGCCTGTGCGTTTATCTTTGTTTGTCAGCGAGAGACACCAGCAGAGTGTGCTGAAATCTCCAAGGCCGACGTATTTACACAATCCCCTTCAGAGTATTTGCGTAATGATACCAGAAACTGTGCTTGTGTTTCCGCTGCAATATGTCGAGGGTGAAGGGTAGCGCCGCTGCTGTATACGTCCTTTCTATTGTTCACAGCCTACAGTAAAGAAGAAAAGAATAAACTAGGTCATTACTTTAAACAGGGATTTCCTCTTGAGGCAGCACCACTGTCTGACAGATAAAACAGCCAGCTCTCCCGGGCCGGGGCCCAAACGGCCACAATTCCCACACTTCTCTGCGCTACAAGGTCTCCATCCCAACTGTTTGTACTCGTGTTTGGATAAGCATCTCTTCTGTGAAGTGAGCAGACCCCTTGCGGCCTCTCTTTTTCGCTCCACCCCAGTTCGTGGCTCACATCGGCGCTCAAACTGGGGGATGCACCAAAAGCATCACAGTGATCAGTGTATCCCTCTAAGTGATCAGTTCAACACAAGGTTCGAGTTAGCTCCGCTGGGATGGAGTTGTCTGTTTAGAGCTGTTATTTCATACCAAACCTGCAGTGATGAGCAGTTTGTGGGAAATGCAGAGTCACTTATTTATTGCACAATTATTCAATTAATCAATATGTCAACCAAGGAAAAAAATTGTCAACGATTTCATGAAGCAATTATTCATTTCAGGAATTTATTAATCAAAAAATGTCAACTTTTCTTTGATTCCAGCTTTTCTTTGCATCATATTGTAAATCATGTGCCCTGAGTTTTGGACTGATGGTCAAACAAAACAAGCAGTTTGAAGACGGTACCTTGTGGTCTAGGAACTGATCATTGGCAGCTTTTATACAGAGAAATATCTTTCTATAGCATGGCTTGACAGGAAATCTCATAGTGGCAGAGAATAATATTAGTCTGTATGGCAATTTTTTTTGTGATGTGTACCATGACACTGCTACCGGCAGTAACATGTCAACAACCGCATTGTTACATACTATGTAATCACATTTTGTATGCACGTGTTGCATTAGAAAGGGAACGGACTAAGCATGTTTTTGTTTATTTCTACTCAGTGCAGCTGAAAACAAAGTTTAGGGAAGCATAGGAACAGGCTTGTAGCTGGGGAATGGTTCATGGTTACCTTGAATCAATGGTGAACATTAGGGAGCGTCTACAGCGACTGATCAAGGGTGTCAGGTGCTCGGGTGGTGTAGTGAGTTATTCACCAGGTTGGTGGTTTGATCCTTTAGCTCCTCCTCTGCATTTCATAGTGTCCTTGAGCAAGACACTCCCGTTGAGCAGACTAGCACCATGCATGGCACCATCATCAGTGTTATGGGAGGGCGGGGGGGTTAAAACACTGTGAAAACACTCTCAGGTAAAAAGCTTATTTAAATTTTATAAAAATGTACCATTTATTGTGGGACTGCTGGATGTGTCAGAATGGCAGGATGAATACAGTACAGGGACATTTTGTCAGTAAAATAGAAATAAATAAAGGAACATTTTAAATTCAAATACAATGATTATCTGGTACAGTCACAGCACTGAACAGCATTTCTGCCTTTTGTCCCTCACTTTCTCCTGGAAATAGGCCAAAAAATAAGGAAGAAATGGTTTTGAAGTTTGCCCTTTTAGTCTGATCAAATTGCTTGAGTGACAACAGGCTATTTCTTCACTTGTACACCGCTTGGCACCGCTTTATAAATCCATTTGATTTCATGATGGAATTTTCATTATTAATGATTCTGTGGCGGTCATGACAAAACTGCAAGTGTACCACACGCGGCCCTGTGAGGCACTGAGGTTCTCTCGAGGCTCCTTAAAAAAATTCACACACACACAGTTTTGATCTGCATAGAGCTGTAAACATATGGTAGAGGTTTGCATTTTGGGCAAGGGATGGAAATGTTTAGCCAAGACATCAGTAACATTAATTGTGTTAAAGGCATCATTATAGTTATCGTGCATGCCTGCTGAGTGGTGTTCTTTTCTGCTGTTTTTCCCACTGACTGCACTGAAGTGTCAGCGTTCAGTGTTTCTCATTTTAACTGAAGGTGTTGAGTTTTAACAAAGGTGGTAGGACTGGCTGATTATACCTAAAATCAATATCACGATTAACTGAGCATTTTACCTAGATTACGATTACAGAAAGGTTATTTTGTTTAGTCCTTTGTTTATTTTTTGCCCTCATAGTTCACTGACATGGTTTCATGAGACCATGGTGTGTTGGAGTGTCATAAACATATGATGCAATATTATTTATTAAACTATCCAGCATTATATAAAGATTAAAATCTCCATCTTAAACAAACTTTAGATAAATTTAAGCACATTGTGCTGACAACAGGCCAACCTCTCCTGACTGCAGGACTCTCCCGACTGCTGTGTGATATTAATCATTTTACTCAGGGGGAAAAAAATTGAGTAGGCCTTCTTGTCCTGTAGCTGTCAACACCCTGCCAACATTCCCAGTTAGAGAAAGGTTGAAGAGGCAATGGCAATGTGCCTGTGGCCCCAGGCCCCCAAATCACAACATCTGCCCCTGGTAATGAGAGCTCAGCGCGAGTGGCTGAATGAGACACGGAGCGATGAGTCCTGGTGTTTCTAAAGAACTCCATCCAAAGCCTAAAGAAGCACTTTCCACTGAATATTTGTCTGTTTGCTCATTCAGACACTCGTGCTCGTTTGTCTCTCTCTAACCACGCTGCTGTGGGACCATCAGCTGTTGGATCCGCGATAATGAAACGCCGTGGAAGCACATACGACTCGGTTGTCAAACACTCAGCTCAAAGTCTTTCACTGCATTACATGATTGTTCAGCACTTCTGCTGTTGCAGTGTTTTGGCGTGAGATTTTCCTCTGTGTTATAACAGCTTGAGACAGAGCCCAATAGAGTGCAAGACACACGGCAGATGAATGGGAGTTGGCAGCCCAGGTGATAAAAGGATTAACAGAATTTAAAGAAAAATGAAACACGTTAGTCAGAGGTTCTAAATGTCGGTTTCGATTATTTTTTGATTAATTTCCTGTCCTTTTACTTACTAGTTATTTTGCAATAACAAATTAATTAGATAAAGTTGTTGCATGTCTGAGTTAAAGGTCCCATATTGTGTTAAGTCAGATTTATATGTATTTTTTAATTATACATTATAAAACAGGTATTGGTGCTATATAAATACTGTGAAAGTATCAAAATGCTTAATCCAGTAATGCACACAGTCTGTATTTAGAAACTGTGCCTTTAAAGTAGCCGTCAGGACTTCCATGGAAATATGATGTCACAACTATACTATATAAAGGTAGAAACTGCAGCTACAGTGCTGTTACTGTTGTTCCCGGCTACAATGATGGTACAGAGAGAATAGGAGTACAGATGTGGAAGACCTGGAAACACTGACCAATCAGAGCAGACTGGCCTTTTTTGGGAGGGGGCTTAAAGAGACAGACGCTAAAACGAAGCGTTTCAGACAAAAGGTAAATGTAGGTATAGTTAGGCAGTGTGAGAAAAATAAAGTTTTGTAAATATTACAGCATTTAACATGTTCTTGTAGGACCCCCAAATATGAGTACAAACCTTAAAATGAGCACAATATGGGACCAACTTTGCTACCTGTTAGCACTTACCATGGCAACACTAACTATAGAGAAATCACTTGAATATGTCTGTTATAAGTTAATATCCTCCACGGCAACTTTTCTTTTTATTAAACTCAATTAAATGTAAGCTTTTGGATTAGATCAGTATTACTGTGGGAGCACCTGAACGCAGTCGTATCCTTAAACTGAATTTAGAAGAGCAAAATCTTATGTTTATTTAACAGTAAAATAGATTCATAATGTTAGTTTTACTTTTGCTTGACATTTCCCATCCAGTTAATCGTTGATTTATTTGAGGTTTGAGTTGCAGTTGTCTGAGACAAATGCAGAATGAGGAAGAAAAATAAACATCAGCGCGTGACTTGCTTGGAACAGATTTGTCTCTCCCACACAGAGGGATCCTCCATCTATAGTCTTCACTTCAAACATTGAAGTATGAAGTCAAATATCATTTTACTTTTTTTTTAAATTATTCTGGACGAATGTATTAGTGACCTTGGGTCGTTGTTCTGAATGTCATTGTCTCCTCACTTTCAGCCGTGATGTTGTCTCATAACAGATATTAAAGTAATTGTCTGAAATTAACGTCAGTTCATGCTTTGCCTGCAAATGCCAGAGGGCCTCTGAAGCTGTGCCTGTGGAATGTAAACAAACGAGCGAGGTCAACCTCCTAATGAGGGCCACAGAGGAACGCGGAAGAATAAGTGGCTGAGAGGAAAGGAAGCTCAAATAGGGATAAAGGTTAGAGGTGAAGTTGGCAAGAAAGAAAACCCTCCTGCAGTGTAGAAGTTGCCATGTTTGGGTAGAAAAGTATAGACTATTTAACACTGGCAGCTCATTCAGACCATATTAAATGAAGATAAATAGTCCTGTCAGGACTACACCTCAGTGTCATGTTTACAGTTTGAAGTGAAGAAGTCAGAGAGAGGGAATATTAGGGATTAACGTGCATGAGCATATACAGTAGTAAAACATGTCTTTTGTGGTAGAAAATCAGTGATTTTCAGCACAGTCTGTTGCACTCTGACTCTGTGTTGCTGCTGCATGTTGCATTTTTCAGCAAGGTCTTAGCGCCGAGCCATCTGTGGTTCTCTGACTGAAGATTTGATCAAAAGTGGTGTCTGTTGTACCGTATCTCAGCTTGCTGGGTCCTCATGACCAGATCACATGAAAGTCAAACTGGAGTTCAATAGCATTTCATACAAGGTCGGCATTTGCAGATACTAGCTGATCTGCATTCCACACTCATGAGTTGTGTGTCGATAATTTGTGTACACTTTTGTGTATGCCATCACTTTTATCTGTTTTGAAAAGTGCCAGCTGGTCAAATGCCGTGTTCACTGGGCCACCACATTGGCTTTTGTATATATTGTAAATCGACCCTGTGTAGCACGCTCACAGGTGCATTATTGCGTTTGTGCTAGACTTAAGTCTCCTGCAGACTGTGAGATTTCTACAGTCTTAGTTGACTGTAAGCTACACTCTGCAACAAGGATCTTAATAAACTTTCGTACGACATCCAGTTCGATGTCCACAGACTCTGTCCTCAACGTGTGCATTCATCTACGCCACTGTAGTGGTAAAAATAAAACGTAAACAAACATAAACCGAGCCCTTGCTATAGCAGCATTTATGTGTGTCAGAAAAAAATCTGAAGATGAGGGGATTGTGGACACACTTGTGGCTGAGGAAAAGAGGCCGGCTTGGCACAACAGTTTTGCAACGAGAGCTCGGAGTAACTATTAGCATCTATTAGCATGCACCAGCAGAGTCGCACTGATCAGTGCATCGTTTCATGCTGCATTTCTATTTTTTGTTTAGGAGATGTAGGTCGTAACAGCAGTCACGCAGTGTGATGATCATCCCAAATTTCTGACGCTGTTGGAACTTTATCCCAGGCTGTCTTTCATGTCGGACCATCGGTTTAGAGCCACAACCAAAGATATCGCCACGTTTTGGTCACGATGCTCATCTTTCGTCTGAGATCAAAAATCGCCCAAAATCGCAGTGTTTACTGGGTTTTAAGTTTTCCTGCAGTAGGTGTACCCTGTATAGATCCTTGACAACTGACTAGTTGAAGGAAATGAAAGGCGAAACTGCTGTGTCCGGGTTTTTGCAGAGTGCCAAGGCTCTCACACTTTCAGTCAGCCCCCCCACAGACACACACACACACACACAACCCTCACACATCTGAATCCACACACTTTTCCAAGCAAAGACTGTTTACCCATCTCCAGCCTTGCAGCGTGAGCTGAGCAGTTAAGGGTGGGAGGGGCAACATAGCCGAGGATCAGCCAACCTTCCTCACGCTCTGCACGTAGCACAACCATTAAAATCCTGCTCCCTCTGGAGGGAGGCCAGGAGTCAAAGTTAACAGCAGTTCACTCCTCTCTTCTGCTCCAGCCCCACCCCTCTGTTCTCTCTGTCTGTGCCCCTCTTTCTCTCTCCCACTCTTTTACACGCTTACAGAAAAGCTTACTGTATTGCGTCTTACCGACAGGAAGCCCTTTGTCAGTTTGACCCCCCCACCCCCACCCCCCATCTTTATGTTCGGATTTTTGTTGCTTTTCGGCTTTGAAGGCCCTGATACCGTGCATCGCAGTGGTAACCTGCATCACACAAAACATGTCAACACAATGTGCACTGACGCAAGCAACTATGGTCAGAAGCGCAGGAAAAGAAGGTTCTCACGTATGTGTGATGCTTGTGGAAGCTTTTTCTTTCACTCACTGAGCTTTGATTTGCACGCACAGATTTTGCAATACTTTATAACAGGACTTTCATTGTTTTTATTCCGTGGTTCTGTCTCCTTGCATTCCAAATATTTTAAAAAAATGTTTTGTATCCCATCAGTTCTCTTCAGAGATGATAGCTTTTCAGGATTCAAACATAGAGAGTGTGACATTATTTTACTTGGCATGAGACCAAGTGAAGGAGTTTAGTCTGCTGTGAATGTTATAATAATGTTGCTATGGTTTATGTTGATCCAAGTGCATGGAAGAATGTGGAGGAACTCGCCTTTTGTTTGTCATATCACTGCTTAGACACGGTGCATGAGGGCTGAGCAAGTTCACCACTTACCTCAGCTCCTCTTTCAAGTCAGAAAACACACACAGTCGCATGGCGTCCCACAAGCGTTGGATGTAATTTTCAGAACTTATGGTCTGATATCTGATACTGCGGGCAGTGTCGATCAGAGTCATTTTGAATCGGCTAAATTTTACTCTTTAAATTTTACTTGATGCATTCCATGGAAGTCTAATTTCAGAAGAATAAAAGACAAGTGTTTCTGCCAGAGTCCCTCCCAGCAGTGTGCGAGTCACCACTTGTGTACGTCTTATTTCTGAGGGACTGTCTACGCTGTTTACATCAAGACGTTTACAAGAGCTCATAGGGGTTCACTGCCAACACCCAAGCAGATCATGAGAGTCTTAATAGAGCAGGAAAAGGCGAGGGGAAGTTGACGTGGTGTGCGATATCTCCGGTTTATTTTCTCGCTAGTTTAAAGTTTATAATGAAGCAGCTGTGTTGTAAGCAGCCACTGCTTGCATCAGTCTGGGTGCAGGTGGGGCAAGGACAATGCCATGTGGCTGTGCCGAGAGCCTCTGCTGCATCCACATCACGGGCCATCAGAGGCAGCCTGTACTGAATCCACAGAGCCGGTTCTGATCGACTGGATTCACACTTGAAGCTGCATTTGCACCGAAACACAATTTTAACCTCAGCTGTTCCTTCTCAGTGTTCATGCAGTGTGCTTCTGCTGCCTTTTTGAATGACATGTTAAATCTAGGCATTAAATGCATATGTTTGTGCTTTCTGTTTCCACTAATCATGCTGTTTCATCTTCCTCTCTTCAGGCGATGGTGGCATGTTACCCTGGAAACGGAACAGGATACGTGCGCCACGTGGATAACCCTAACGGCGATGGACGCTGTGTCACATGCATATATTACCTTAATAAAGATTGGACTGCCAAGGTATGTCAGTGATTTGTAAAGGAAATGATGTTCATTGGTACTAGTTGATAATTGCTCCAATTTGAACTTAATACACATTTATTTACTTTTCTGCTCTTAACATTGATTCAGTTCTGATTTGAAATTATCACTGTAGTAACCATGAAAACAAAATAATAAGCAGACAAGCCACCCGTGTGTCTGGTGTTTATATTCCAGTTGGACTTCCCGTCACAAGCACATGACAAGTCAGTGTAGTTCTTGTCTCCATGGCAGGGTCGTCACCCTCCATCCTGCTTCATTCCACAGTCCACACCCGAGCAGAGTCAGCGGCAGAGGTTACGTGTCAGTACGTGCTGTTCGGCCACTCTCCCCGTTTATAATCCCATTAAAACGCAGAGATCCTGCTAATCCAGCCAAACCCTATCAGGGAGAAGAGCGCCCCCACACTACCCTCAACACACCCAATGATCCTCCTGCAGGAAAATGTACACACGGGCACACACAAGAAAGAGAGAGAGGGGGGGGGGGGCCTCTAGCTCACCTGTAAGGGTGTGCGGCCCATATACTGAGGCCTTTGCAGCGGCTTGGGTTCGATTCCAGCCTGTGGCCCTTTGCTGCGTGTCATGTCTCCCCCCCTACCTCTCTGAATGATCAGCAACCAGATCATTCAGGTTGCTGATCATTCAGGTTCACCTCCAAAAGGTAAAAAAACACTGCTGTAGAATGACTGAAGCCTTAAAAATGATTCTTTAATTAAACCAAAAGACACCCTATCACCCCAAAATTGTATTCGGGTCAGTCCCAGTAGCCAAGTCAACCCATTACTACTACTGCCACCCTTAGTTGATATAAATGTATGTGTTGACTAAAACATGTTTCCACTGATTTTTTTTTAGTCTATTACACCTGTCAGACTCCACATTTTTGTCACAGCATGCTCGGGTAGAAGAAAATGTATTTACACCGCACAGTGCTTTAAGTCTTTTGGCGGTAAATGTTGTTGGACAAGTAGTTAAGGAACTCACCTCTTGAATATGAGACAGAACAGGATGCTGCTCAACAGGAAGGAACACCACTTTTTATGACAGAAAGCAGCAACTGTAAGGCAGGCGGAGGGCTTCATGCTTCTCAAAGGAGATTATGACATGACATGACAAGACGAGTAAGTAGGCAAGAGATTGTCTTCCAGACTTCCTCACATAGTTGACCTTCAGACCTGCATATGAAAATTACATAATTACAGGAAACTGGTTTGCCTCTGGATGCTAGTTTGTGGTAGAATGAAGGGCATTCACGAGTTGGTTTTCTGGCTATGAAGCAGAGGATGTCAGTAATTAGTCGTAATCAAACTCGATCAATCAAACTTGACTGTTTTTAACCTGTGACTCCTATCGACAACGTTATCTTCACTTCACCTGCTCAGCAAACGTAGATAACCGATATTCATCTGTCCTGCTGTTATTACACGTGACGTGAACTGAATACCGACACGCCTCATTCGTGGACTCACTGTGATGCTCCGCAGCAGAATGAATACAGGGGAAACACTTGATATTTGGCACTCTATTCAAGTTATCTTGGCAACATATCTTAGAGGTCGCACAATATTTGGCCTTTTAATGTGCTACTAATACATTCATGTATTTATTTATTATTTCACATATTTCCCACGTGACATTTTTGATGTTGATATTTTTATCTACGAGACAACTACACATTATACCGGCAAAAAGCCGGCATATTCCAGCTAACATAGACCTTGGACCACTGTATCTCTTAGCTGATGCAGTTTGTTTTGCATTTGTTATTGTGATTTTCTTAACATATTACAGAGTCTCTTAATCTACTACATGGTCTTATGTAGCCAGACCTATCAGCCAGAGGGTCTGGCTGAACCAAATTTTATTTTATATTTTTCTGCTGTTTTTTTTTAACAAATCACAGTTGTCTTGGGCTTAGCCCAGGATGCAGTGACGTTGATTTGTAAATTTTGTCGGGAGGGGAGTTGTGTTGGTGGAACATTTGCATGTGGGAAGGCGAGCCCTAGCATCAAAATCGCCAAATCCTCGCAAAAGAAAATGCAACATATGTCATTAACCAACATTTAAGCATGGAGGTTGCGAGCTCTGAGGTTATTGTTGTTGTTTTACACCCAGCACTTAAACGAATTGTGAAGATAGGTCTAGCTATCACACATAAAGATGGGGATTTTAATGATGGCCAACGACAGGCTTATACCCGCAGTATACAACCGGTTTCCTGATGAGGAGCTCACACTCCTGCAGCAGTAGTCTCGTGACAAACAGAGAGAGAGCGAAAGCAAGGATGAGCATGAGCAAGGAGGGGCTGAGCAAAAGAATACACGACATTGTCAAATAAGATTTTACCTATTTTCTGCAGGGACAACGGCAAGTACTCTACATGTTGAACAAAATGATATCCAAAGGAGCACTAGAGTGCCCATGCCCATCCCAAATAATCAGTAGGCACAGTGGGTGTCTTTTTGGACCAATGTACTTACAAATTTGGCACGGATGACTTGACCTGTTTAGAGTATATTAGCTGTCTCATGTTGCTATAAACACAGGTATTGTTGTTACCACACCTCTTTATAGCCAACAGATGCCAACAAGTGGCATTCAACCTGACCTGCGACCCACTTCAGTAGCAGTGTTTTGCATTATATTATCTAACCACGTGTGTCCTCGCACTTGCTGAAAACAGCCACAGTTTTTATATGCAAGTCTTTAACTGCTGATGTGATGTGCATCAAGTGAGTCACACTGCCCTTCTGTTAATTAACTAGCCGGCTGCATGATGTCTATTGTTATGTTCATGCACAGGCTTCAATTATTCAAACGAGCCATCTTCCAGGACCCCATCGCACATGTGGATATTTCCAATCTGGTCTCTGATTGGCTGTTTATTGGACGTGTGTTTTATAGAATGTGGTTGCCTGGATACCGAGGCTCCGTGAGAGAAAGACCTGTGTTGGTATGTTCAGGTTCAGTCGTTCCGGTTATTTATTCCCAATTTTCAACATCATGTCTCTTTAGCTGCATTATTAGCTGCATCATTATGAAACTGCAGCATGCTGGTGTCACATTGGCTGTATGTATACTGTAAATGACACATTAATTAGATTACACAATAGAGCCCTACAGTTTATTGTACTGTATAAAGTACCAAAGTCTCAGTGCGAAACGTCATGAAGCTCAGTCACGCACGACCTGAAACCACTTCTGAATGTTCCCTGTGCACCCATGTGACCAGTACAACAGAAACCCTCTGCAATATGGGAGGAAATAGATGCAGACAAGCAAAAGTCATAGTGGAAGGAAATGAATCAGCCACTAGAAATACTTTGCTTTCTGTTACAAGAACACATTCTCTGCAAAGTATGCTTTAACCCTTTGAAACCTGGAGGACATCAGTTTTTTTATGCTGCGATCAGATGCCTTCTACATGCATTTAAACCTCTGAAATCTAGGAAAATTGATTTGACTTCTTTTAGAAACCTCGCTTAGAAGGCAATGAGCAACTTGGCAAGAGATGTCACATAAACTGCAAGAATATAGGAAAAGATGACAAGAAAATGACCTGCAAATTAGTTTTTGAAGAGAGTGTAATTATTAGAAGTTCATTTAAAAAAAAGTCCACAAACTATAGTATTATTTTTATTATTATTATTGAATAGTAGTTATTAGAATTTTTATTTTTTTTAAATTATGGCCTTTTTTTTATACAATTGTGTATACTGTATTTAAATTTTTCTTTTCTCTCTTTTTTTTGGGCAACTTTCAAGTAATTTTTTTGCAACTTGGAACTTCCAATGCTTTTGAAAGAAATCAAGTCAATTTTTGTCATTTTTCAGAGGATTAAAAAGCTCCCTGAAAAGAATAATTAATTTTATCAATATGAACCATGAGATGAGAGCGACTATAATCGCTGCCATTTCAAGAAACACCTCACTGAGTGGACTTAGATACTGTATGATACTGTAAAATGCAAATGTGCTATACAGAAACCTTTTCCATTTATCAGTTTTGTGCTTCTCTTGTTTAGGGTTGTAGGGGGTGGGAGTTTTTCCCAGCATGCACTGCATGGAGGCAAGGACAGGCCACCAGTTTGTCAGAGCTGACACATACAGTAACTGTAGAGACATGCAGACATAACACACTAGTCTTTATGTCATGCATGAACAGTTGTGGTTACAGTTTTCAGCAATCAGAACTCACCCGACATGTCATTTCTTCCAGAACCATCCCGCCTTCTCACCGACACAGGACATGACTCACATTGTTAAAAGGTTTTTTTGGGGGGTTTTTTGCATAGTAACACCAATGTCTTGCAAAGTGAGTGCCTGATGTGTGTGTGTCTTGCAGTGTCTGCCTCCAACTCATTCATACTTGAACCTCTGGGTACACCATGTAACTTCCCTGGCATGGGGCATGGAGGTGTCAGCTTTGGCTGGATTGTGTTTCTGACATTAAAAAACATTTTTATCCTTGCACTGTTGCTACCACCCATGAGAAAAAAAAAACGGAAATGATCTCAATATTGGTCTTTTTATAAACTTTTATCCCCTGTTCTGCTTGTTGGCACTATGAAAAACTATCAGTCGAGTAAATTTACATAAGTAACATGAATGTGCAGTATTTTTGTACAGATACGATTTTTGTCAAGTTTAATTCTTTATATTTTTAAAGAGAGGGTCCATTATTAACATTTGATTTATTTAGGCTTTAGTATCGTTCTGCTGCTTCTCAGTAGTGTTCCTCGTGTATTTAAATCCCAACATTAAAATTTTGGTTGAAGTAAGTCTGTTTTAGTGCCCTTCTAAAGATTTTTTCCCACGTGACCTGAGACAGGTTCCTGCATGATGATGTAGCTACATATAAACACCCTAGCCCATCTAATGTGCCTGCCCTCTTTTAGAATTATGTGTTATTGATCTTGCAAATTAACTATATTCGTCTAAATCCCTGACCGGCATGGAAGCAAAGGACTGCACTGTCATACTGTAATACTGTAATACTACAGCAAACACTCTCCTTTAGACGCTACTCTGTCAGAAATACAACAAACAGCTGGTGTATCTGCTACAGTGCAGCCAAACAAACTTGCTTGTTTTGATAAAAAGTCAATCAACATTAACCGTAGGTATGTTTTTCAAACACCAGCCGAACCGATAACAGGAGGTGCCGCCTGTGCCCGCGGCCGCCTGTGCCCGCGGCTCTTCATCTATCAGCTCACTGGGACTGCTTCTTCTTCTATCATTACTTTTTCGATCATTGTGTTTCCTGTGGCTTACTCATAACAGAAGCTGCCCCCTCTTTTGCCAGTTGAATGCTTTTAACCAGCCAATCGCTGGCAGCGGTAGGAAATGCTGGGTTTGCAGAAGCAGCTCTGATATGGCTGTAGGCAAGTGAACGGTAAACAGTGAGGCTGATATCAGTTAGATTAACAGTAACTCCGGATGACATGCTTGCCTTGTGTAGGTCATTTGAATCTAACACAGTGATGGTGGACTGTACATTTGCAATAAAAAACTGATACAGAGAGATAATTAACCCTTTGAAACCTGAGTAAATTGGCTTAATTTCTTTCAAAAACATGGGGAAAATGTAACAAGAAACTTCATGGTTGCAAAAATGAGCGAAAAATTAGTGAAACATAAAATTAGCTGAAAGTAAGCGCACACAAAAGTAAAAAGAAACAAGAAAATGTCCTTAAAAAAGCCCTAAAATAAATTTAAAAACGGTATATATATTTTTGTGTGTGTTTGTGTGCTTGTGTCAGTTTCCCCCCTGAAAAGTCAAATCAGTTTTATTTTATATATAGAGCCATATCATAACAGAAGTCGTCCGAGGCTACTTTTCATATTGAACAGGTCTACATTTTTCCACATTTTTAATGAAATACACTATATATGTTTATTTATCTAATTTATGTTTCAGTGTCTGCTGCATCACTGTCAGTTCTCTGCTCGGGCAGGGCTTCACCGACACGCACTCAGATACACAAGTGCACACACCCACAGTCGGACAGTGAGTATAGCAGAGCGAAGGAGAGATTCTACACGTGCTGCATTAAGCGTATTGCAAAGCTCTGCTACTTTTGCGAGTGATACGTCTCCTGACAAAGACCGATAGTCTAAAAGCCAACAAGTAAATCATTAATGGAGAGACGTTGACCCCAACCGTCTGAAAAACAGGTGATCATGGTTAAATGTGTCGTGTCAAAGGTCTGACTGCTTGCACCCATCTACATGAGTACATCATGTCTTTGAGCTGTACTTGTTATTTGACATCAGTGGACTTCTGCTTGATGTAGGTCAGAAGGTCATGTCCTGCAGGCGAGGGTCATCCAGTGTTCACTCCATCATTTACAGGCCGCCACACACACACAATGTTAACACCAATTTAGATTTACGTGTCGTCAAACAATTGTTAAAATCAGTGGTGCTTGAGCTGCTTACGTGTTGCAGAGAAAAAAAAACATTCCTCCTGTCTTCTTTGACCCCATTGTGCTTAATATGGTTTTGTCACACCACCGGCATTCCCCCTCATTCAAAGCAGCATAACTGGGAATAGCATTACTTTTCCTACTAAGGGTGTGAACCTTTTTGCTCGGCTGGTTTGCGTGTGAAGAGAGGGGCCTATCATATCAGCTGTGTGAGAGTTTAAGCGGCACGCTTGCAGCAATCTGCTTTTTCACTCTCCAGGTCCTTTATCCAGCCAGAGCAGTTTTCCTGTGGGTTATTCTTCCTATCCCTCCACAGGAAAGCCGTCCCCCCGCTGCTGCTTCCGATCCTGAGCTTTCCTCCTAGCCCTTGGAGTTGGACAACCCTTTTCCTTAACATTGTCGTCCTATGTTCATAATTTAAAATGCCTGACGTGTGAGATGTGTTTAAGTGGATCTATATAAGTCATAAATGCAGTTTTTTGGAGACCTCATCTCCTTTCCCGGAATGTTTTCCTTTACAAGCCGATGAACACAACAGGATTTAAAAACACAAATGTGATCAGCACCGAGGCTTCACTTCAGTGTTTGCTTCCTACAGTCTCCCCTTACCTTCCTGCTCTTGCTTTGTCCTGATTTGTATACATAACAGGGTTGTTTCTTCTTGTTCTGCTCTTCCAGGAACACGGAGGCCTTCTTCGGATCTTCCCAGAAGGAAAAGCCCAGTTTGCTGACATAGAGCCCAAATTTGACCGTCTGCTGCTGTTCTGGTCCGACAGACGGAATCCTCACGAGGTTCAGCCCGCCTTCGCTACCAGGTCAGCATCCGTTCTGTCCACTGCACAAGCTCAGATGATTTGGTCTATCATGTATTGTGAAACATTGCTCTGATTTAGAGTTGGGTCGATTTCAGGTTTTGCCGGTCAGGTCAAGTCCGGTCAGGTATATGAGCTTAATGCGGTTTGATTTGTGCAAACTGGCCAAACTGGCATTTGTGTCATTATGTCACATCTGGCAATTTAAAGGTAGCCTACCGCAGCTTAAATCCTACTCAGATTCCATTAGTAATAAGCAATATGACAGCATGATTAATATAATAGCGTGTCATGTTTGTTATTTTACTAATGGAGCAAATAGTGTCATACAAGTTGTGTTCTAATTTATTGCTGAGAGGAGGCGGCCAGCCGGTGTCAAACATGAGAGAGGTCAAATTCCAGCACGCTGTATGTTTACTTTTTGGTGACAAAATTGTGCAAATATTACAACATGCAGTCTTGTGAGCTCAACTTTCGTCAGACGCTGTTTCTATTTATATCTGATGCTCGCTCTGAAAGCACCACAGTGGAAGAAGAGTGGCTTATTCACAAAGTCGAAATGAGGAAATATTTATACGAAACCTACTTATTTCACTACATAAACCTAAACACAGTCTCAGCTGGCTGTAGGGAGATCAACGGGAAGCTGAAATTTCTCCAAAGGTAAATGACATTGCTTAAAACAAACTAGGCTAATGTTACTTGCTTTTGGCTTTATCATTTGTAATTTCCAGTAAATATCACAATATAGAATGTTTGTTTTGTGATCTAAAAAGTAGCGTTACATGCGTAGGAAGAAGGCTGTTCACCCATCTTTTCAGTGTTTAGGTCTGTGGTTTGATCTCGGTTGCACAGCTTACAGCTGATGTTATGTTTGTTTACAAGAAGTGACAGAAATACACATTCAATATATTTAATGGATTTAGTGTGAACAGAGAGCTGCAGTGTTACGCGATGCCACATGATAGACAATCATTTTCTGTTGGGATACAGTGTCATTATGTTCATCTCAGGATTGACTGCTGAATCATGTGGATCACCTGGTAAAATTAGGTTCACTGTTCCTGTGTTTGGCTTTAATATCAAACAGGCATGAAAATTTTCACAACCCTACTCTAATTGTCTCCGCAGGTATGCCATCACAGTGTGGTATTTTGATGCAGATGAGCGAGCCCGAGCTAAAGAAAAGTACTTAACAGGTAGGTTTTGATGTACAAAGTGCACAATCCTGTTTCTATTGTTTCAGGCTCTCAGCATTTTTTAATTCATGTCTTGTTTGTTTGTGTTTCCTCTGGGTGCAGGTGCAGGAGAAAAAGGAGTAAAGGTTGAACTTGGCAAACCATCAGATCCCAGCTAATGGGAGGCCAGCGTCCCCTACAAACAGCCATTAAGTGCTCAGTCCTAAGAAAGTGGCCTATAGAGAGCATGTGTGTGTGTGTTTTACAAGGCAAAACAGCAGACTTTTGCATGAGTGGGTGGAAGATCCATTCTTATGGAGACAAAGCAAACAAAAACAGCAATTTCTGTTCGTTTTCAGAAAACCGGGTCAACCCAGAGGACCTTGAATGTCATGACATTGTACTGAAAGGGATTGTGTGTTATGTTTTTTTTCTCCCTTTCACCTCTTCGGTGGAGATTGCTTACGTTGACATTTTCAGAAAATCAACAGGAATTAAACTCCCCGAGAATCTACATCTTTTGCATATTGGTTTTTGCAGTTATTTCCTTAAAGGTACAGTGTTCTGCATATGCTTAATGTGTTATGCTTTTCACATGGAATCAGCTGTTATAAGCTACTGTATAGCAAAATGTACTTGAGGTTGCAATAATATGAGGAATGATCTGAATTAAAAACACCCTTTTTCTGACAGAAAACTGTTTGGTCTTAGTTTGAATTTGATCATTTGCAACACAGTCAATGCTAACTGTGTATTTGTGGTTCTCCTATTCCCTGAATACAATATTTCATTTAATTAGCGCAGACATAAGGAGAAACATACATCTGTCAGCAGCATAACTGCTTCTCAACCTTTACGGTTTGCACTATATGTAGTGTCATGCTGCCCTCTGCAGGCCTTTGGTGCACTGCACCTATTTATACATATTTTATTTGGACTTGATCATAAATAAAATTCTCTATGAGGCAAATAAAATTTCTCACACTAAAAAAACTGAGAGGAAAAACATACTTAAAAACTACCCATCAGCAAATTCAACCCCAAAATCAATATCTGCTGCACTGTCTTTATGACTCTGAAATAAGCATATGTTAGTGATGATCTCTAAAACATGATGTGATTTCAATATTTCAGTATACTGATCAAGTGGTAAGTGACACACAATTATTGGGTAAACTGTTGTATAAACAGCTTTGCAAATTCATTTTTTCTGCACTATGTACCACAGCTGCCTGTTTGTTTCAGCCTTTGGTTAAATTTAGAAGTGGCTTTACATTTACACTTTCTGCATTAGCTGACAAATCAACCCTCTAAAAAATAAGTCACTAATCTAATCTGTAAAACTTTTTAACTAATTCAGACCTTTTCTAAGACAATCTCAAAGTTTAAAGGAGCTTGATGCAACATTCAGAGCTTTCATATTGCAGCAACTTTTAAGACCATGCTGATGATGTAAGCTCAACATTCTGTTTCTCTGTATCAGGACTCTCTTAAAGTGGGCCGGAGTGCTCGCCTTGACAGACACTCTGAAACCAATCAGAAACGAAAACGAAACATTTGACCAATTAACTACAACAGCGTCGCTGATTGGTTGCTTACATTGTCAAGGTAACGTCTACTACAGTGCGGATCATTGATTGGCCCTAAATGGATTTTAATTCCTCAATACGAGGCGTGAAGGCATTGTGTTCAGACTGATACAGAGAGCGAATGAGATTGTTATGCTCACATCAGCAGGATGGTCATGCCTGGCTAGCAGCAAACCACTGTTTGCTATGTAAAGAGAAAGTGGAGTAACAGCATCATCAGCAGAGAATGAAGTCATGTTCCCTCTACATGTGTTGTAATCTGAGCTTCTCTGTTTTTTGTTGCGGTAGACAGTCTGGCAGCGTGAGCATGTGAGTCCCTTGTGTGTGTCGCACTGGTTAGCTCATTGCTGTCGCTCTGCACTGCCCTCATTTGACGGTTATCACTAATAATACCATTAGGAACCACAACAGGGGATTAGTGTTGTTGTCGAGGTGTAGTGCCCACCCTCTGGTTCCCCCCAAGGTCACTGGAAGCTCTGTCGGTAGTGTTGCCGTTGTTAGTACTGTTTGTGCTGTTAGTTGCTAGCTGCCAGTTAAGCCGACTCCATGTTGAGAGCCGTGTGCAAACAACCTGAATCAGACTGCATCATAGATCTGCTCTGAATGTCGTATACAGCTCCTCCAAGCCTCACAAGTGCACAGTTTGAGTGTTTTTATATTGTAAACTGACCACAAACTTCTTTCTAAATTTTAAAGTATTGTCCTTTGTGAAGTTCCTGGGTACATCATGTCTTTTGCTTTTATAAGGCAACTATCTTTGGAAAAAAGCTCATTAATAAAATGGGGAGAACTGCAAAACATGTGCGGCCTGCTGCTCCTTTTGTTCTGAAATTCTAAAAAAATGTTTGAGCTTCAATGTCTAACTGTGAACGAGTCGTGTTTTGAGTCGTTGACAAAATGGGAAAACGTCTCGGGGCTCCAGAATCTGCATATTTTTTATGCAGTAGATTTTCTATTAGTCAGTAAGCATTTTATTATAGAGCAATTCTGTAATATAGAATAGTGTTATGTAAACCTTTTGGTGGTGAGATTCACACACAGAAGTAATCTGTCGGTTAAAATTCAAAATGCTCTGAAGGCTGTGCTAAGAGACTTGTGTGAAAAATCATATTTAAAAAAACACGAGCAACCTACTGTCAGTTCTAAAGAGAGTTATAAAAAACGAACAGCATCTTTCAGAGCATTTAATCTGTTTTTAATATGAATTAAATGAATGTCTATACAAACACATCTGTATGAAAAAGAACGCAGTACATAAAATAGTAAATACAGTACATATTACAAAAGTCAAGAAATATATTAAGCAGTATTCAATATAAACTATACACTGTTTAAAAGCAGTCACAATTAGATCACTTTGTACAAGGAGTGTGCAAAATTAATGTCCCATCAGTGGACCTTCACATACTGGCAGAAAAGTCTGTTAGTTCTTCTCTAGACAAAATAGAAGACTGAATGTGTCGAGTGGAAGATGTGCCTCTGTCACTATGAGAGACTGTGCAAAAATATACAGATAAAAAAACGAGGCCACAGGTCAGAGGGAGTCGCTGAACTGCGGTCAGTAATGGCTGAGCTCCTCTGGAGGAGGCGGGAGGTTGTAACTGTCGTCCCCTCCGATGTAGGCGCCGATGCCGCTGCTGGTTTGGCTCCCCCACTCGTAACTGTCAGCAGCCAGACTGGAGAATCAAACAAACATCCATTAAACAACAGCATTTTCTCACATCTTCATGTACAGTGTTTTGGGTGATTAGATCTCGTGTTTTTACCTGGCTTGGATGTTCTGAGGCATAACACTCCACGCCAGGTCATCGTCACTGTCATAACGGCGTGGGTTGTCAAAGAAATAAGCTCTGGAGGAGAAGACGTGACCAGGAAGCCCAGAGCCGCTCTGCGAGACGAGCCGCACACAAAAAAAAAAAACACAATAAACATTTCAAAGTCTTAGATTAGAAAACCTTTAGACTGAATCTCACATGATTTGTTTATATCCCAGGACAGTTTACCTCATGACCCCCTTAAAATATCTATCTAGATTGTTTGAATGGCCTAAAAACAGAAACAGACATGTTGTGGAGCTGCACTCCAGCATGTTCTATTATGATTTCCTATAATTATTCTCCTGACCCCTTAGTTTTATTTTGTGACCTAACCGCTGACTTAGAGTAAGAGCTGGCTCACCCTGTCTAGGTCGGGCTGCCGGACTCTGAAGAAGAAAACTACGAGAGAAGTGGGGAGCAGCTCCCACACAAACAAGATCACACCAAAGACGATGTAGCCGGTGTCGCCAAGAGTCGACTGTAAATCTGCCTGAAAAAAACAAAACACATTTAATATTAATACAGCCTCCTCTATTACACGCAATCATGTGACAAAACTATTTTAATAACATGTCACTTTCCACTACACTTCAGAGAGAGATGTACTTTTTTACTCCACCACAGTTATTTACTAGTTAAATTGCATTTTTAGATTTTCACACAAACAATATGAAAGTATACAATTGCAGCTGAAAAGATTAGTCGACTGATTAGAAAACTAATCGGCAACTATTTTGATAATCGCTGAAGAAAGTTTTCATGCAAAAAAATGGTTTCATGGTTTCAGCTTCTCATTTAAGAGGAATTGCTGCTTTTCCTTTTAATTGTTTTGATTATTTTTATTTAATTAATTGATTTTCTTTCTCACTAAACTAAACACTTCTATTTTTACTTAAATACATCTTTTTGTTTTCCTTAAGTATTCTTACAGTGTGGTATTAGTACTTTTATTTAAAGGTCAAGTGTGTAGGATTAAGTTTCATTTAGCAGTGAGGTTGCAGTTGCAACCAATTGAAAAATTCTCCCTTGTGCCAAGTATTTAGGAGAACTACGGTGGTCACCGTGTTAACGTTTGGTTTGTACGCTGTGGGCTACTGTAGAAACAACATGGCAGACTGTGGAGGAGTACCCGCTCTGTATGTACATAGAAATGGCTCATTCTAAGGTAATGACACACAACAGTTCTTCTTTTCAGGTGATTATACTCTAAAGAAAACACACTTATTATCTTAAATTCAATTTCTGCCAATATATCCCCTATAATCCTACACACTGGTTCTTTAACTCGTACATTTGAAGGCACTCTGCCCTCTGCTGGTTCACCTGGTCTGAAACGTTGTACCAGTCGTAGTCAAAGGAGTTAATGCTCTTGTTTGAGAGTCCCAGGACGACCAGATTGTAGCAGGCCCTGGAGGAGTACAGGAGGATGACGATGGCTCCTATAACTGTCACCTGGCACACTGACGTCCCCTGCACATGAAGAGTTTCATTAAGAAATCACACATCATCTACCTTCAAGAGGAAATTACACAAAATCTGATATGTTAAATCATACAAAAACTACATGGAAACTGAAAGTAAGATCAGCTCTAATACATTTTGAATTTCAGGCACGACCTATCATTTTATCGGCTTGTGAAGTACAACCAGTCGTGCACAAAAACGACACTGTGTTGCCAGGAAACAATAGCAATGTGCAAAGCATAAATTATGCGGAGGATTGCATCTTCACAAGAGGGTGCTATAAGCAGCGCACAATGCCTTTTAATGTCAGCTACACAAATAGATATGAAACAAAAACACTTTTATTCTGACTACTCAGATTTAATTTCTGCTGCAGGACAGGAAGTGCTTCTTACTTTGGATTCCAGGTAAATGTTGGCCAGTGACATCTTTGCGACCTTGTAAAGACACAAGGAGAGCGAGATGGCACACAGGACAAAAAGGGAGTCGTTGATGGCGACCCTCACAAGCACGATGGTGTGGGCTTCTGCAGAGGACATCCTCACCAGCAGCGCACACACTAAATTCACTACTAAAAACACCAGGCTGATGAAGAGGAAGAACAGGTACAGAGGCAGCCTGCGGGTAAGAAAAAATATTATTTATCACCCCAAAAACTGCTTTTCTAGTACTTCAGCCAAGACAGTTTGTGTTTTATTTTTTTTACAAAATAAAAGCAAATTTTAATTTAATGTACAAATGAAATGTAGTAAATCAGATCACTCTCACCTGTATCTCAAGAGCTCTGGTGCATATTTTGACTTCGCCTTGAAAACAACCTGTGGAAAGAAATCAGTCACCGCATCAGGCAAATGCGTCATGCTGTTCGAGCAGCCCGTTTTCACTTCTGCATTCTCACTCTTTCTACAAAGAACACACATCTTTCGGAAACAGGAACCCTGCAGATGAAAAGTGTTGAACTTTGGATACGCAGCAGTCACACGGGGCCACATGCGCTGTAATGCTTTCTGCCACCTCACACTCAACTCACAACCATGATTCAAATCAGCACAAGAGGATTATGCTAAAAATAAGCTTTAGGTAGAAGCCAGAGAAGCTATTATTTGATATGGGGATTAAGTAAGCAGATGAAGGAATGCCTCACTGCATACTGCATATATTACCTGTTGTTTTATAGCAACAGGTAATATTTAGCAGACAGCCCTAATAAGTTATTTACTGTTATTTACTTAATATCAAGCAAAATGAATGGAAATATGGTTCACTGCTTTGGACATAAATTTATTAATTAGATAATTCAGTGTACACCTAAATATGTGTTGTCTTGGGAAAATATTTGCATATAGAGCTGGTGTGATTGGTAATTAACACAAAATGATTCGTCAACAATTCTGATAAGTGATCATTTCTCAAGCAAATATATCAAACAGTCACTGGTTTATCGGAAAATCATGGATTGTTGATGGTTGAAACAGACAGCTGAAAACAACAAATTGGCATCATGGAGCTTGTGAACCATGTTTGATATAATGATCATTGACTGAGAAAACTCCCTGAAAATCATTTTAAAATAATAATTGTTTATAAGCTGTTCTTAATGTTGTTGTGAAAATGATTCCAATCACTCATTCTATCCTTGTTTAATGGTTTTTAATTTCCCTACTAAATGATCAAAAACTGTACAGTCTGTTCTATTTCTTATTATTACCAGAAGCTATTGTATATTTTGTTTTCAGGCACTAGTTCACATGAAGGCAGTGTATTTTAAAATACCCCATCCAGAAATGTGTTATGGCAAATAAATACTCTGGAATAAAAATGTAATTGTCTTGTTAAAAAGCTCCAACATTACATCTTCTTTTTGGCCATGTTAAACATACAGAATCCAAGCATATTCTGTTTATTTATTAAAAAAAAATTGAGTGTGTATTGGACTACAACTGGTTGTAATGACAAAATCCTGCTCTGGGCTACTATATGGAATTTCCTAAATGTTATTGTGTTTTGTGAAATGCGTTTTTCCCAAAATTGGGTTTATTTTGAGAAATGTCATTGTTTTCTAAAATGTTGTTGTCTTTTCTGAAATCTAATGTTTTCTGAAATGTTGCAGTGTTTTCTAAATTTTTGGTTTTCCGAAATGTTGCAGTGTTTTCTAAATTTTTGGTTTTCCGAAATGTGGCAGTGTTTTCTGAAATGTTGCAGTGTTTTCTGAATAATAGTGTTTTTCTGAAATGTTGCAGTGTTTTCTGAAATGTCGTGGTGTTTTCTGAAATGTTGCAGTGTTTTCTGAATTATTGTGTTTTTCTGAAATGTTGCAGTGTTTTCTGAATTTTTGTGTTTTTCTGAAATGTTGCAGTGTTTTCTGAATTATAGTGTTTTTCTGAAATGTTGCGGTGTTTTCTGGAATGTTTTTTGGACCCTCGGGGCCACCATACCTGAGCCTGCTAACTCACCTGTGCAAAGTAAAGGTTCATGAGGCTGAGAGTGAAGAACTGGAGGCAGACGGGGAAGCAGTAGAGCAGCCAGAAGGGAAAGGGCCCCAGCGTGTTGGCTGTGACAAAGTTCTTGAAGTAGAAGGAGAAGAGTACGGTGCGCAGCGCCGACCACAGCAGGCACAGGGACAGGAACACGGTCTGGTAGCTCAAGCGCTTGTGTCGGTACCGCAGGACCAGCCAGAGCTGCACGTAGATGAAGATGAAGAGGAGGGAGTAGAAGACGGTGTAGACCACCGTCAGGCCCAAAGTGACGTAAGGAGGCACGGCCGGGCTCAGGGTAGGCAGAGGCAGAGACTTGTCCATCGGCGACGGCTCCTTCTCCTCCACCGGGGCCTCCATGAACCTGCTCTCCCTGGCCAGGGGAGGAGGGAGCGGCCTCTGCCGGTGTTCGCCGCCGGTCTCAAGCTTCACACAGCCAGCCTCTCGGCTCCCTCGCCCCGCAGAGGAGAGAAGACAGCCGCAGCAACAACAACAAAAAAGTGCTAGAGAATTGGGGAGGAAATAATACTGCGAATGGGGCTGTCAAGAGGAGGGAGAAAGGAAAAGCAAGAGGAAGAAAACAGGGCTAACTTCCTGCTGCGGAGCCAGAGACAGCCAGAGAGCGAAGCACATGATCAGTGATGAGAATGAGGCGTTTGTCAGGAGCTGCAGAGGCAGGAAGCTGCACAGAGCTGCGGCTCACAGAGGAGAGGACCAGCCTCCAGCCCCCCCGCGCTCAATACGTGACGCTACGCATCAGCTGACGCACGCTACTGTACCTTTAACCCTGTGATGGGACTTCCCACCGCTGCACTGATCCCAAGAGAGCACATCAGAGCTGTAAGTTCACTTACTTTCGTTTTATTAAGGTGCGTGAAAAAATATCACATAGCACCATCATCAGTCAACACTGGAGAACTCATAAAAAGGATGATCAATACAACATAATAACGCACTGTATGACAGAGTGGCGTCAGGTAATGTGGGAAACTTTTTGATAGATTACCATGAAAATTTCCTAACATAGTTATAATAGTAACTTTATTTATATAGCACCTTTAAAAACACAGTTTACAGAGTGCTTTGACAAACAGAAAAGCAGAAGTGGGATGCATAGATGGCGATACAACAACAAAAAGCCAAACAGTCCTGTTTAACACAAGCGAGAGGAAACTAGGGTAGAGTTAGGATTAAATTAAAACCAGAGGACAAATAATGCAAGATGCAGGACGCATGATGTCAATGTAAAAAAATACAAAGAAACAGACCAAAAACAATAACAACAGAAACAATAAAAGCAATAAATCCACAAATAAAAGGAAATAAAATAGATAAAACATAAATTAAAAAGGTAAAATAGATTTTAAAAAATTAAAAGATGAAATAAAAACAACATATCATGACACATAAAAGCAAGTCTATAATAAATTCATAAAGTATACATTATTATTATTACTAATATTTTATTTTATGTTTCGACAGCCTTTACCGCAGAATAAAAGGTGCTGGTAAATGCAGAATGAAGGTTGTGTGTGATTGCAGTGTCCCTGGTTCTCTCTGTCTCATTTCACTGTACTATCAAATAAAGACCAAAAGCCCAAGAAATCTTTTTTTAAAATATTTTTTATTTTGTTTGTAGTAGTAACTTCTCATTTTCAGTTTTATGAAAGCACTAATTAAGAAACTTAACCACTGAAATGTATACATTACAGTTGTATTATCTTATTGATCAGTGATCTAATTGCAGTAATGTAATTGCCACAAAGTAAACCTGGAGTCTTTGAAACCTTGATGTCAAAGTCCTCAAGGTTCACCATAGTTACAAAAAGCTAACCGTGGTCTGCCTGAGCAGCAACCAGAGCAAGGGACAGTCTTCAGCCTGCTTTGCCCAGTTGGTAATCCAATCTTGATATTATCTTAAATGGTCAAATAAATGCAGCAGAGGTCAACATATTCTGACTTTCTGTGCTCAGAAGTCAACCTCCAAAAATACTCAATCCTACAAGTTCAAATCAGTAGGATTTTTAATTCAACCCTCTCTGACTGGGAAACATCAGGGTTGTTGTTTTGGACATTTGAAAGCTCCACCAGAACCAAGGAAGACCTTATACAACAGTTCACACAGTGTGAGCAGCTGTGCTTGTGATGAATAAACTGATCTTTATGTGTGAAATCACCAGAGTTCCACTTTAATGACAACCAAGAGAAACAGAATTTAGTTTATGACCCAAAAAGAAACTTGTCTAATCTGCACACAGACCCCAGTGAAATTTGTTTTGGTTAGTAGCAGTCGGGTTTTTTGTTTCGCAGGACGGGGGCATGTGAACATGAGGGAGGCCAAGGATGGAGGTCACTGCAGCTCACCTTTGACTGCTCTGATACATTCATCTTTTTGCATTTGAGGACGCTGCCACCCAGGCACCAAACAGGATGCTGTCAGCTACAGTACTTCCCGCTTTGAATAGCCACATTATTAAATAAAGAAAAAACCGTTTAATGACATCATCATGTGCTTTGTTGCACCTCTTTGTTTTCAGTAAAGATGCTATAATTGTGTTTAGAATAATGGCAGAGAACAAGCTGAAAGCCTTTTAAATATGAAAGCAAAAGATTGAGTCATAAAATGCAAAAATATGCAAAATATCTGATGCCTTGTTTGTTCCCAGAGTTCCCTCCGCTTGGCTGCAGCCCTTTAAATCGCCCACGTCTCCAGTTTTGTCTGAATAAAAGAGAGAAATAATACAGCGGTGACGACACGCCACTTCAGTCTGATTATCAGGCTCCTGCCACAGACACATCACATCTCAGTCCACTGCTGGTTCCCAGGCAACACGAAAAACAGGCAAACACTGACAAGTCACAGGCCTCGGGGTAAATATCCCATCAGCCACTTAGAGTCCACATGGGGCCTAATGTGTATCACCATGTAAGTGCGATGAATATCTTTAGTGTTATAAAATAGACGGTGTGTGTATTTGAAGACAAGTGTTGTTATTGAGGGAAATACTTTAAGCTCCAGATATAGAATCACTGTTGACATGTTGATGAGATTTTCTGTTCTGAAAACATTTCATACAAATCACCTCTCACTATTTAACATCCATGAAAAATGTGGGAGAAATAATGCAACACTGGGAACTAAAATCAGATAAGATCATTTAAAAAGTAAGAAATATTTGAAAAAATACAAATGCAATGTTAAAATCTTAGGTACAGTCGCTTCTGAAAATATTATAGTATCCGTATGTTATATATGCGAAATCCTCTTTTCATAAATGAACAGATTCATATTAAAATGTCTGAAGATGTCCTCTGATTTCAGCCTTTGTGGCATATAAGAGAAATTATGTTTTAACTGGTGATATATAGATATATAAAACTCCTGTGGTCTCTAGCCTCAGCACAAACACAATGCTGATATGATTCAACATCTGAAATTCAAAATATTATTTTCACTTGGTGACAGAGACAAAATATCACATTATCTGAAGTAAATTGTCTGTATAAGAAGCAACATATACAAAAAAACAACATATTATGGCTGTTTATGTTCTGTGTTTTTCTTTAGGACTTATAGCTGCGTGATAAAGCCCCACAGAGTGTTGAAATGTTCGCTACACCACACTATTGTTGGAGAAAAATGCATCTTAAAGCCGTACAACTAGAGAGGCTAAAAACGGAAAGTTTTCCCTGAGGGTGGAGGGCCGTGGAATCACTTGAATAACAGGATTTATCTCCATAGCAGCATAAATGTGCCCAGTGAATTTCAGAAAAATATGGCCATGATAAATTTTGGCCTGAGGGTGGTGCAAGAGTGTAGCTTCAGAAAAATGCTCGTCCTTTAGGTTAGTCTTTCTCAAGGTAATTTGACTTGTGACCCCCCTCAAAGAAATCAAAGACCCTTCATTACAAGTTATGAGCATTTGTTTTTAGTTTTTAGAGACTGGGGAAGGTGAATATGTCCAGTTTATCAAAAGTAAAAGGAAAAAAAGAAAATTAATTTTGTACAAAACATGCACTTTCTATTCTCACACCTTTACAGGGGATCGGGTTACTGTTTCTGAGAATGTGTGGGTGTTTAGCAGGCAGGGGAAGCAACATAATACATAATCTGTACAGATCTGTAATCTGTAAATCTTGTTCTGGTGGTGCACACGAGAAAAAGTCAGGGGAGTCATGGGAAACATTATTAATCATCAGCTGGGAGTCATGATTGTCCATTTGGAGGTTATTTGTTATCTTCTTGTCATTTTCCGAATGCATTGTTATGGACCAAAGTGTTGGCAAAAGGATATATTTGGCTGATGTTACCGCCACACAAAAGGTCAGAGGTCACAAAAATCATCGGGAATTGAGGGGACCATGAATACCCATATTAAAATGTCACGACAGTGTTGCTCAGATGAGTGGACCAAAGTGTTGGATGGATGACTGACCATCCGTTAGCAGGGAAAAAACAGCTCGAAGTTGAACCGCATTACCAGCATACCCCTCATTATCCCAGCTGGAGTCGTGTCTGATAGCCGCAGCAGGATGCCTCAAATGATTAGCGTATGGTACACTGCTCTGTGATATTGTCCTTTACATAATGTTTCAATCAAACCGGCCATGAGGCTCTGTTGCTGGTAACTGGTCCATGCTCTGATGTCTATGCTCCGATGGCCCCTTGGCTTGTATCCAGATCTGCTAATACAGGTCCAGCGTTGTCCCTCCAGAGACACTTGCACCTCCCATACAGTGGCCCCTGTGTTACAGTACCATATCATCCAAACAGTGGTGGCTGCTCTCTACTGTACTGGGACATTGACTTGCAAGCCAGGGTTTAAATTAAGGGAAGTGTGTCTATGTTCCCTCAACCCTATAAGTTCCCTCAACCCTGTGTTCCTTCAACCCTATGTTCCTTACAGCCCGATATATTCTCTTAACCTTATGTTTCCTAAATGCTATGTTCCCTCAGCCCTATGTTCTTTTAGCTCTGTGTTCCCTCAGCCCTTGAGGTTTACTCAACCTTGTGTCCCCTCAACCTTATGTTTCTTCAGCCCTATGTTCCCTTAGTCTTATGTTTTCTCAAATGTATGTTTCTCAGCCCTTTCCCCTTAATCCTATGATTCCCTCAGCCCAATATATTCCTTTAACTATATGTTCCCACAGCCAGGTAAATTATCTAAACTGATGTTCCATCAGCCCAAAATGTTCCCTTAACCCTGTTTTTCCCAAAGACTATGCCCCCCTAGCTCTATGCTCCCTCAACCTTATATTCCCTTTACCCTATGTTCCCTTACCTTTATAATTCCTTAGCCCTATGTTCCCTCAACTTTGCGTTCCATCAGTCCTGTTTTTCAAATTTATGTTCCTTCAGCCCAATGTTCCCTTAACTCTATGATTCCCTAAAACCCTATGTTCCCCAGCCCTATGTGTTCCCTTAACCATATATTTCCTCAGCCCTATTTTCCCATAGCCCTATATGTTCCCTTAACCCTGTGTTTCCTAAACATTATGTCCATTTGGCTCTATGGTCATTCCTATGTCCCATAACATTATAATACCTTAGCCCCATATTCCCACAATCCTATGTTCCCTCAGCCCTTTGTTGCCTTTAATTCCATGTTCCCTAAGCCCTGTGTTCCCTCAGTCCTATGTTTCCTCAGACTAATATTTTCCTTAACTATGTTCCCTTAACCTTATGTTCCCTCAACCATATTCTCTAACCCTATATTTATCCCTATGTTACCTTAACCTTATAATCCCTTAGCCCTGTGTTCCCCTGGCCCTGTGTTCCCTCAACCATATGTTCCATCAGGTCCATATGCTCCTTTAGTCCTTTGTTCCCTCAGATCAGTACCTCCACATATGAAGTTATGTTTTCGCCTGCTTGTTTGATTGTCTGTCTGATATTGATTTTTAGGCGCGATGGGCAGCATCCCTAACCCGTACCTTGTTGTGGAGGCCTGCTCTGATGCTAATGGCACATAGGTGCTGAATCCAAATCAATGGATGTGACGTGAAACTGACTTCAGTGCCCACTTCTATCCTGAACCAGCCTTTATAACTGCAATGCTGTGTGATTTCAAAGTGGACCAAACGCCATCACTGCAGATTTTTCCTTAACATTAAACTGAGCGTGCCAGTCCACAGTTATTACCACATCACTTGAGGAATTTGTTTAGGAAACAGCATGAAAAGAAAAGTATAGGCTACCTCTCATTTCTCTCTGCGGCGCTGGTTGTTTTATGAAAGCACTTCTCAGCGCCCCTCTCAACTCCGCCCCACGTTTCCCCAAACTCTGACTGAACTTTCCTCAGAGGAGCCCGTGCGTCACTCTCCACAAACCTGGCTCGGACAAACTACGGGACTGCTCAACTGCTCCTGAAACACGAACAATGGGCTGGCAGGAGCACGGATGGCTCGTCTGTGCGAGTTTTCTCGCATTTGTGGCGTCGGTGCAGAGCATAACGCGGGGGGAGCTTTTTCATTTCGGTCCAAGCGCCAGGGACCAGTTACTGGAAGCAGGGAATGACCAGACGCACCGACTTGAACTGGACAAGCCTGCGTTGTTTTATGATGGCACTTTCAACAGCATCTTTGTAAGTTAACCCACAACTCTGTACACTATTACTGTCATTTTGGACACGCGTGGGATTTATTGTTCAGGATGAACTGACCACTGAATTTGCGCAATTACGCATATCCTAGAAACCCCGGGCAGCTATACGTGAAAAGGCGTCAGTATTGCAACCTTATACAATACCTGGAAGTTACAGAATATATCTAGGGCAGGGTATGCTCTGGGGTATTTGTAAATATTGATTTACTTATCACAGGGGCTGCTGTATCTTGTGGAATGCATGTGTCCACGCATTCTTACAGCTTCCCCCGAGGTTATCATTTTACTGTTGACACAAAGACCAGAGTACTTATTTTGCAATCCAACTCAACATCCTACTGATGAATCTATGACACAACTGTGAGCCAAATTTGTTAAATGTTCACATCCTGTAATATTTAGACGACACCCAATATATAGACTGTGCAGAATAGCGACTTTGGAGGTTAGTCTGTAACGAAATAAACTCTCAAAGATTTCACTTGTTTGTAATTGCCGTTTGCAGTTACCAGAGTTTTTAAATGACTTGGAAAAAGGCTGAAAGCTGCACCATTGTATTGGACAAACAAACAGCCCTTTATTCTCAGTGATTCTCCTTTTCAAAGAAAAGTGCTGCATCTCTGTTTTAATTGTGCTGCATGTGGATAATATGCTATCAGAAAGCAATTATATACAGAGGGTATTTCCCTTGAAAGGCAGGAACTTAACATTTGCCCAAACTTTTCCATATGTTATTTATTTTTTTAAAGTTATTAGTCTACACTAGGGATACACAATACCATTGGCACATCATTGTTATAGACAGATATTGGCTTTAAAATGAAATACCGGAATCAGCTTACATGGAGATTTCTGCTGGTATGACAAACCGATATTTTATTTTTCTTATTGGCAAAGTGAACATGTACAAAACATCAGCCTTGAGTTGAAATATTTTTCTTTTTTTTTCACAACGAATGACTATCACATACACTGAAATGCATTATATTTTATGTCTCTATCTGCTGGTGGGCCATCACGATAAGTGTCTGCATAATATAATGTTAATTCTACTACAGAAGAGACAGTCACTACATTAGGTGGGGGAAAAAGTGGACACCATAAAACTTCAAATATAAGCCCGTCCCAGTTAAACGCCCTTTTACTATCCTGGTGTGGTTTCACATTTTGACAAATAAACACTCATTACAGGCTCGGTCACCATGCTGTTCATTTAAAAAAAAAAAATTTGGCTCCCTGCTGGAGCTAATGTTAGTTAGCTGCTTAGATCATGCTTATAAGTATAAATGTTTAAAGTTTTGTCAGTATAGACATGCTACACACATGGTTAGCTTGGTAAGGTTCTCTATGATTCATTCAGTTAATTTTACTGAAACCATGAGTACCAAAGAATAAGTACTACTGGCATAGTAAAAGAGAGGTTAAATAAATAATTTGATTGTATTTCCCATCTTTGCTGAGTAACAGTTTTGTGTGAAAGGAAATAAAAGCCTTTCCCACGTAGACGTCTGTCCCAAATATAAGTCTGTTGAGTTCAGTGGTTTAAGCAAATAATAGCCCAGGCTATTAATTGAAGTTTTACATTATATCAATATCGGTTATCGGCCAAATAAGTTATTATATATTATAGATCTGCGTATTGGATATTGGCAAAAAAATCCAACATGGTAACCTAGTGTAAAAACATCTGTTTTTACACTAGGCCCAATTTCACCCACGGAGCGAAGGAGATGTGCAGAGGCAAAAAGTCCTGGTTAACACATGAGTCTGAGGTTAAGAATAAATATTGAATTCCTTATTATGAGAGTGAGTCTGATGGGTTTCCCCACTTCTGATTACTTCCAAGTTATCTAGACATCACTCTCCGTAAACATATTTCTCTCCTGCCATCAAGATGGCCTAAAGACTTTTGTCTTTCATTTATGAGACACAGTCTGAGCCCTGGAGGGGAACAGTAATGTTTTTCACACCAGACATAGTTATAGAAAACTCTTCTCTGATCATTATTGGTGTGATTCATATCCCACAAAGCCCTTTTGTGTTCAGGTATCCGCTAACCTTAAAATCTCTCCCTGCATTACTTCTGTGAGATCAGACTCAGTGATCAGTTTTCCAGCTCTATCTTTCATTTTGTCAGGAAGTTTCTGTAATGAACATTAGTGTGCAATCTGTGGGCTCTCCGGGGCTGCTTGTCAGGGGCAAGGACAGGAAACAGTGTGGCCCAGGCCAGGAATAGTGCTCTTGTTTTCCTCTGGTCAGGAAGTGAAGGAGCCCCATGTGCTGAGTGAATGTGTGTTTTTGACATGAACCCAGCTTTTCTATTTATTTTTTACAGGCCCTGCATATGTTCACAATAAACCTTAAGTGTGTAAAATCTGTGTTAAATGGCATCTTGTTTGTTCATTAGTACGTTAGTGGGACATGGCAGCTGATTCGGATCATTACTGTAATGAGTGTGCAATAAAGATCAAAGTGGGTCAGACTAGACTGAGTTTGCCTCTGCTGTGAAACACTTCGTCATGTGTCGTTATAGATGGTCATATGGTGTTACAGTCGTCTCCAACCTTTAATTTCAGATCAACACCAATGGTTTTGTTGCCACAGCAGAGCCAACGGGCGAGTCGACATATCTTGGCGAAATGCCCCCAAAATTCGGCATGATCGCAGCTCTGCAAGGAGACCTGGACACAAGTGATGGTGTTGGGAAGGTTTACTTCCGTCAAGACTCCAGTCCTTATGTGCTCAATCAGGCAGCCAGTTACATCAACAGGGCCTTCCCCGAGGACGACGAGGTCAGTCCCACCCATGCTGTGGTGATCACCTGGGTCAACGTCGCCCCCCACGAAACTCAAAGCAGAGGAGATGGCATTGACAAGAAGGTGAGCAGCACACAGTTTTTCAAGTGATCTGTGGTGTAACTTAGGGCTGGGCAATATATCAATTTTATATTGAGACAAGGTATCAACTCCTCTTTTACAGAATTTAAAGGCTGCATCTCAGTAAAGCTGTAATACTCGACATACATACGGCATCAAAATAGAGCTTTTTTATCAAAAAAAGTGCCAGTGTGAGCACACCTCACAGAGATCGTAGATTAAACCCTTATGTCTTAAAATCCCTAAAAATGTTGTAAAATCCCAGTAATTACCTAAAATCCCAAAAATAGGGGGTCATGTATTTTTTTTGATCCGTTTGTATGTAAAGCATTCTGTGTTACATTATTTTTTGCATGAGAAGTGCTATACAAATAAAGTTTGATTGATTGATATCAATATCGAGGCATTAGGTCAAAAATGTTGGGATATTTTTTTTCTCCATTGCCCAGCCTGGGTATGACTTGCTATTTACATTCTCTTTAATGTTTTATTACACAGAGAAACACCTTCCAGCTGGTTATTGCATCCCTGGAGACCGCATCGTACGTTATTGTTCTGTACGCAAGGGATGGGATTCAGTTTTCCTCAACGCCTGTACAAGGCAGGAATGTGATCATGCAGGCTGGCTTCAGTAAGGGTTTGGTCCGAGGTTTCCTGTATTCCAGTCAGGGACCATACTACCGCACCACCACTGATGACGAGGCGTCCGTGAGGGCTTTAGCAGAGTAAGTCAAACAATGGCTGTCAGCTCAGGAATAAATGTTTCCTGGCTAGTGTTGCTGTTTGGATATATTTCAAGAATAGTGACTGTAAGAGTCTTTTCTCCTTATAGGGAGACCAACTCTGGCGTGCGGGGAGTATGGGTGTACGAGATTGGAACGTCTCCCTATTTTACCAACGTGGCTCCAGGAGAGGTCACTGACCTGCCCACCGAGGCCACCACACAGGGGCCCCCTGAGAGCGATGGGGAGTCCTCTGACACAAGGGGGACTGTGTATACTGATGGACAGCAAGTGCAGTATCCTCCTTATGAGACAGAAGGAGCGCAGATCGAAGTCCACCCAGTTCAGTACCAGCCACATCACCCTGACAACCCAGAGGTGTTGGTGGTGGACGACACAGATATAAATGTCGACGGTGAGTCCCCAGGAAAACGGCTCGGAGCTTCTTTTTTAATTATTATCCTTATCAGAACATGTATGTAATCAATTTAGCTGTGTCTGCCATATGCTTACCATTTCTTTCAATGTTTTCAGTGTTTTCTTACAACCTGGGGACATGTGCAAACAATAGAAATAAGTGTTCCCAGTTTGCTGACTGCCAGGACTACTCCAGTGGATACTGCTGCAACTGCAGACCTGGCTTCTATGGCAATGGGATACAGTGTGTGGCGGAGGGTAACGTTACACTCCTGCTTTCAGTGGTCACTTTCAAACAGGATTGTAGCTTTTGAGTGTTGTCATGTTTTAATGCTTCAGGAAAAAGGAGAGGAATTGGTTAAAATGCATGAAATATGTATCTATGGTGAAGTTTAAACAGTTTCATGTCACAAGACCAGAACTAACGTTATAGATATGACGAGACAAAAAAATACAGTTGTACTATTATTTTTCCTGCATTAGCGTCTAAGCCTAGTAGTGCTGCTATGTTTTCTACTGTAAATGTACAATTTTAACAAAAAAGGTTTTTCCTTTTTTGTGAAATTGCAGTTCTGCTAACTAATCAATACCAGGAATACCACAGTTCATCACCTTTGCTTTGCTTACTAGCTTTTTACTAATACAACTGCACTTAAGACTTAAAACAGCTGCATAGCTAAAAAAAAATACAAAAGTGTAATGCATTCACTCGAGGAAAAAAATACACGTTTCTGAAATAATGAGATTATTATCTACAAATTCTTAAAACACTTTTAATGGGAAAAAGCCTGCTATTTTTTCAGAATTAATTAGATAGTAATCTTGCAAATGAGATTTTTTTTACATGAACATTTTTTCTCATAATACTGGGATATTAATCTTGTTTATTTAATAAAACACAAGATATTTTTTTTCTTAGGTGATTGCATTATGCATCCATAAAATATATCTTGGCCTCTAACAAAAAAAAATTAATATCATTAACTAGCTGGTGTAAAATGATACTCAACAGCATCAATTTGAAAACAAGCTACCTTTTAGGTTGACATTTTAAAACAAACTACGAACTTTGAATTTGTAAATACTTTATTACCAAAAAGCATTTAATGTGTTTATTTTTCTATTTAGTAGCTGTCTTATGTGGAGATGTTTGGGAAAAATCTTTTAGCTGTTTAGCAATTTAATGTTACTTTGTGTGTTCTAAAATTCTCCATAATTGTCCATTTAACTACTATTGGAATTATTTGAATAAGTCTGTGGGTTCAGCTTTGGTGTTCGGATGCTCTCCTCTGTGACCAAATTTGATAGTTTGGGGTTTTTTTTTGCAGGAAAGCCACAGAGGATGAACGGTAAAGTGCATGGAAAAGTGTATGTGGGCAACTCTCCTTCTCCAGTGGAGTTCAGCAGCAACGACCTGCACTCATACGTTGTGGTAAATGATGGTCGTTCCTACGTGGCCATCAGTGACATCCCGTATACCGTTGGGCCCTCACTGCAGCCGCTGTCGGCCCTTGGTGGAGTGATTGGGTGGGCGTTTGCTCTGGAGCAGCCTGGCTTCAAGAATGGCTTCAGTATTATTGGTAAGGGGAATATTTCTAACTTTACTAACAATATCTGATAATATGACACCTAGAAGCTTTTCTTGTGTTTTCCTCAAGCTTCACTTGATTAGAAAATTGTAAAAAGCAAATATTCTGGAAGTATAAAACTCTGTAAACAATGTTAATGCTTCTACAAGCACTTTGCCATACAGCTGCAGTTTTACTCACTCTGTCCAGCTGAATTCTCCACACATTACTTCAGCGGAGACAGGAGGCGGTGAGCCAAAGTTCATCCGGGGCCAGGGTCTTAAAGTTAACCTCCTCTTCTCGATCCTCTGTAGGGGGGGAGTTCACGCGGCAGGCTGAGGTGACCTTTCAGCCTGGGAATGAGAAGCTGACCATCAGGCAGGAGTTCAAAGGCATCGATGAGCACGACCACCTGGTGGTGAGCACCACCCTGGAGGGCCGGGTCCCTGAGGTGCCTGGTGGCTCCACTGTGCAGATCGACCCTTACTCTGAGATCTACCAGTACAGCAACAACTGTGAGTTGCAGCTTGAACAGAGACTCTCTTTGTTTTTCATTGAAATGTCACTGGCTTGTTTCTCCAGGGTTTTTTTTTACATTTGGCCAAATCTCTTTGTCCAAAATTTTTTTAAAAAAGTGTTTTTATGCCTCCGCGCTGGTGGTAGCTGTGGTGGGAGGCGTTATGTTTTTGGGTTGTCCATCCGTCCATCCCATACTTGTGAACACAATATCTCAAGATTACCTTGAGGAAATATCTTCAGACTTGGCACAAATGTCCACTTTGAGTCAAGGATGAACTGATTAAAATTTGGTGGTCAAAGGTCACTGTCACAAAAACATGGCAACTTGGCTGTAACATAAGAATTCATACACTTAAATGTCGCACAAATGTCTCGTAGGATATAAAGATGATGCAATGACAATTTATATCCAAAAGGTCAAAGTTCAATTTTACTGTGACTTCATAAATGTTCTGTAAAACACTTTTCTGGCCATTATTCAATGTCATAACTCAGGAACAGAAGGGGTGACATTTGGTCAGATAGTGAATTGGTGACACTATTCTTGGCTGTCCACTTTGAAACTGCGCTGATTGTGTATGTGTGAGGCGTCCATGTTTTCGCAGACATGGATGTAGACTGTAGGTGCAACTTGATTAGTTGCAGAGGCATACAACCACGAGGCGGTAATTCTAGTTCTGCTTTTGTAATCATAACTAAACCATTAAGAAGACTGATAAAATTTCTATTTGTTTCTTACTTTCAGTGATCACTTCATCCTCCACTCGGGATTATGTAGTGAGTTTGCCCGATGGTTCCACTGAGACCAGAACGTATCAGTGGCGTCAGACCATCACTTTCCAGAGCTGCCAGCACGGCGAATCTTTGAGAAACATGAAACCGACTCAGATGCTCAGTGTGGACCAGGTCTTTGTCATGTACGACGCTAATAATGAACTCATCCGGTTCGCCATGAGCAACAAGATCGGTGATATCAATGGTGAGGTCACAGGGATTATTTTTGCTTTCCTGTTTTGGTCTCCGCTCATTTCCTTCCTGGAGTACAACTTATAACATCCTGACTAAGGACAGGATTTACTAAAAGTCAGGGCTATAAATGAATGTTTTTCTCATTGAATCACATGAATTATCCCTTTGAAACTTTGGCAAATTTGTTTTATTTCTTTCAAACACATGGGGAGAGGGCGACGAGTAACTTACAAGAAATTAGTAAACAGAAGAAAACAACCTGAAATGAGAAAATAAAGAACAGTAGTTGTATGAATTAAAAAAAAAAAAAAAAAAAAAAAAATATATATATATATATATATATATATATATATATGTTTTTCTATTCTAAAAATCTTTTGTAAAAGTTATTAGTTATTATAATATAAACATGATTTTTAATATGAAATTCTAGTAAATATATATATAGTTTTGTTGACGTTTTTCCACTAGTTTTAAATTATTTTTCCAACCCCCTTTTTATTCCCACCTATTTTATCATTTACTTGTCACCTTTTTTCTAATTTCTATATATTTGTTGGACATTTCTTGTAAAGTCGGTCATTGCCTTTTCCTCCATGTTTTCCCAAAGAAATCAAACCAATTTACATAGATTTCAAAGGGTTAACTAGCTTGTGAAAGGTGTCTGAATGCAGCACAAAAAAGTGATGTTGATGCAGGATTCAAAAGGTCAATATTATATTGGTAACACTGTCCTTAAATACACAATTTATTCTCAGGAGGGCAGCCACAGGAGAACCCATGTTTCACTGGAAGACACGGCTGTGACACCAACGCTGTGTGCCGACCTGGAGACGGAGCTCAGTTCACCTGCCAGTGTGCTGCTGGCTTCAACGGTGATGGCCGCACATGTTATGGTAAGAATGACATATGAGTTAATACAAAAAGGACCTTTTTTTAAAAATTGTTGTTTGTGCAATAAAGCTTCTTACCGCCAGTGTAGTATCTGCTTTGAAGTGAATCAAACAGTTTGACTGTACTGTTGAGAGCCATAATTTAATTAACCCAGACTTTCTAAAGCCTTCCTTCCTGGGGAACTGGGCAATCAAACCAATTAGCAGAGGGAGTCCCATGTGGTAAACAAAGCCTCTGATGCTCCCAGACCAGGTTAACGTATATAGTGTGGCCCTTGTCCCCAGTCCACACTCTATAGGACTTTTTGAGACTAGACAGGAAGAGCTCTGAGGCCCATACAGTAGAAAGAGGAAGGAAACATCTCAGACAGATGTTATCTGCAAACATTTGTAATTAAGAAACCTAATCAAGCTCTCCCCTCTGATCTCCATCTGATAATGAAGGACACTGATTTAACTAAAACAGAATTCAGAGCCTCAAACTCAAACACAGACCTGCGGCAGTTATTAGCATATGATAATTGCCTCTTCTCTTTACCAGACATTGATGAGTGCAGGGAGAATCCTCAGATCTGTGGCTCCCACGCTATCTGCAACAACCAGCCCGGGACCTTCCGCTGCGAATGTGAGGAGGGTTATCAGTTTGGCAGCGATGGGCAGACCTGCGTTGGTAAGTGGTGTTTGTGTGCTGCCGAGTGCAATTACATATTTTAAAAATCTCAACTGGTAGTTTGGATGTAGAGGTTCAGATATAAACTGTAATTAAATGTATTAAGATATTGAGTGGACTAGAGTGAGCAATATAAAACACATGCATACTTACCAAACATAAGTGACTGGTGCAGTGGCATTATCATTTCGGGGATTATCTAGTAGAAAGTGTGATTTTAAAAAAAAGTTGAATGTGATGCCTAGTCCTTTTTGACATGCTCTAACATATCATATCATAATCATTTCTTACCAAAATAAATATTTTAAGAAGTATCTCTTCTTCCCCTCAGAGGTTGATCGACCTGTGGACGCCTGTGAAGAAGGCACCCACACCTGTGACATTCCTGAGCGCGCTCAGTGCAGCTACACCGGAGGCTCGTCCTACATCTGCTCCTGCCTGCCAGGGTACATAGGGGATGGAAGAATCTGCCAAGGTACAGCACACACATTATTATTCACAGGAATAACTGAGTTTGTAGGTTACAGACTAACTACAACATGGGCGTCATTCAAAGGTTGCAGAATATATGACATTAATGAGTAGTTATTGCATCTAGTTAAAATCCAGTGAAATGAACTGTTTGTAGTTTATTAGAACTTTTAGTATCTTTTGTGTTTATCATGATAACATTAGATTTACTGTACAGGATTGTAGTAGTGCTTTTGCATATATTAGCCCATCAGTTACTTCTTGTTGTAGCCAGTTAGGCCATGTAACTTTTAAGGCTGATCTACCTTACACAGACTCGTAAGCATGACATCCAGCCCACATAGCTGCAGCTGTGAATGGCCAGATTGCTGCCAACACAATCAGAGCTCCCACTGCTGCTTTGTGGGCTGAAAGAAGTTTAATTTCCAGTTACTACGTCTTTAAACCAAAGTGAGATTTCTCTTAATTAAGGAGAAAAAATAATAGTCATTAGTGAATGGAATCACAGAAAGCTTTTTTAAACTCATTTAGCAATTACATTGTAAAATCATATTATTCATTTAATATTTAAACATGATGGTAAATTGTTCAGTCTATGAAAGAATGATTTAAACGTAGTTACATTATTAGATTATTGTGAACTGATTATAAATTCAACTCTAAAAGTCTATAATGATACCTGTGGAACTCTCTGTGGCTTAATACTTGTTGGTGTCTGCAAGGAGAATGTGAAATTTGAGATTTGAGAGTTTTCAGCCAAAAGGTTTTGCATTCATGAGCCATGTTGTCAGAGGAAGGAAAAACACAAGCTGACAAGGACATTGTGAAAGTGCTGTGATTTTAGCGGCTTCTGGCAATGAAAGTGTTGTTGGAAATTTGCCCTTATATCTTGAATGTCAGAGCATCCTTTCTTACAGTTACCAGGAGAGTTTTCAAAACGCAGCCTCCTTGCAAATGAATTATCATGTGATTGTGACCAATGATGGCTAGAATCTGCTGAAACTAACGGCTGCCTGTATGATATGGTGCAAAATCACATGACATGTTTCAAAAATGGTTGGCTAAACAGGCTCATGGGAAACGGCCTAGTCCTTTAACACAAGTAGTCCAGATTTCAAATCCATTACATGGGCTTTAAGGCTATAATTGTTGAACCATCTGCCCAGGAACGGGGGAGGTGAGATTGCTTACATAATACATCTGCAGCGACTGAGCAGTGAAACATGAAAAGCAGACGGAGGTCCTCAATCTGCGTGTAGTTTTTTCTGGCTGGTCCTCAGTAGCACTCATTCATAGTTTTCATTCTTTCCATGCTTGATGTTGTTGGGCACAGGCTCACCCGGATCATCTGACCATAAAAGGACACGACAAATTGGACATGCGGAAAAATATTTCCGCTTATACGGTTGATGAATGATTCCTCTCTCTCTCTCTCTCTCTCACTCTCTCACTCACTCACCCTGTCCTTTTTTCCTGTAGACATAGATGAGTGCCAGCCAGGCAGGTGCCATCAGGACGCTGTGTGTTATAACACCCAGGGATCATTTACCTGCCAGTGCAGGCCGGGTTACTATGGTGACGGCACCTACTGCTCTCCAGGTAAGTCTTGTGGAATGCCATCACTTTTTGACAAGCAAACCCAACATCCTACTTGAACAGTGCATCATTGTCAGTCGGCTTGATTTTATATTCAGTCTGGAAACACTGTGAAACAAGTTTATTTTGGGATTGTGTCGTGGGAGTCTGGACAGATTTGGTAATAGTTTTCTTTTGATTCAGATGCAGACTGATGACTAACAAAAAAACCTGATCATTTTCACTCTCAGCATTGTGTATCCCGCCCACTTGGGCAAGAGCAGTGTTTGAAAATGAGTTCCTTGCCAGAGTATATTGGTGCCAGCTGGAACCTGTTTTTCATTTTCTTCTGGATGGCAAAAGGAATTTGTCATGTCTTATGAGGGATTTGTGTGGCTGAATTTAAAGCAGAGGACAAAAGGAGATATAAGTGAACTCATGAATACATTTGTGGCATTATTACGGGGGTGTCTGCGTTCACTCTCATTTGTCATTTTTCTCTTCAGAGAGGACAAAAACACAATGTGAGAGCCACAGAGACAGTCTTCTGGGTGCGACAGAGTTTGGTCCACGGGGCCCCCGACCTCCTGTTGGACAGTACATCCCTACATGTGATGAGAACGGAGCCTATGAACCCATGCAGTGCCACGGCAGCACAGGACACTGCTGGTGCGTGGACCGAAGTGGGCGGGAGATCCCTGGGACTCGCTCTGGGCCTGGCAGCAGACCAATGTGTGAGTAAATCTCATGTGTTTATCAGCAGGGGAGCACAGTGTCTACCACTGTTTATTAAAGGAACACTAGCCGCCCTGATGTGTTTGTATGCCATTTTTTCACCCTATACTACTTTGACTTTGAGAAGAAACCGTTTTTCTCTCATGCCTTTGGAAGTATCCAAAAAATGAAGTCATTGGGATCCATGTTTAACAGCAGCAAAACTATCTAAAAAAATACAAACCCAGTTTAATCCAAGTCTCATTTATCCAACCATATGCCCAGAACTCCCCAAACAGATGGACCATTCTAACTGGGAGCTGAACAGAAAGTGAAACTTGACAAAAATTCAAAAATCCAGTCAGAAATTCAGTTCACTTGCTGAACACTGGAGCTGCTGGTGAGTGACTTTAGTAGTTTTAACGGTTAGTTTTGATTTGGGAAAGTCAAACAATGGTTCATCCACACTACCAGTGGTAGACATGCAACTCCTGTGTTCAGCAAGGTGAAAATTCTGTTTGGCTGTGGTTAAATGTGGACCCCTTTCATTTCAATTTATCATGAATTTAATCAGTTTTTGGATTCTTTGTTCACTAGAGGCATGTGAGAAGAACTTTTTCTGAACTGTTTCGGTGTAACATAAGGTGAGTAATTGATATACAAATGGTCCGTTGGGGGATTCCTTTGAAAGAGCAAATATACATGAGTGATGCACAGCCATAAACACAAGCAAAAATCAATAACTAAATTTTGCAGAGGATTTTTATAAAAAAAATTCTGTCGCTAAACTGATTCGTGGTTGGTTCCTCCTCAACAAGACCCCTGATTTCTTAGTGGTTGCCTCTGGTAGGTATTGACCACGGTGGAGTGCCACCACCTGTTGGACCCACACCACGACCTGATGTCCACCCCTGCCTTCAGGAACACACCTGTTGTTTGCCCAGAGCGGCAGGATCGAGCACGTCCCTCTGGAAGGTTATGATATGAAGAAGAATGACGCTAAGGCTCTCCTCCATCTCCCTGTAAGTTTCTTTGAATACACTTATCTTGTGGAGAAGGTTTTTGTCATTTTTGTTTTTTTTGAAAATTATGCTGTTCAACATTTTAAGAGCCATGTCCTGGTAATACCAGTGCTATTTATGTGGCTTTTGGGTTATTCCATGTAAATTCACCCAGTATTCAGAACTTTTCCCCGTTCATTTCATGGATCCTACAGTTTTTCTCCAAATACTTTTTGTATTAAACTTTATTACGTGAATTTTTGAAGTTTGATTTCATAATGTCGCAATGGTATGCTACGCCTGACTGACTGCTTATTTTTCACTGGACTGAGTTGAAATTTGTACTAAACATTCACAAAACCCTAATATTAATTTGCAACATGTATTAATATGAATAGTTGATGCTAAATGTTAACAGTAATACACTTTATAAAAATAAACAGCTTTTACCAAACGGAGAATCTTACAATTAAAAACGTATTACTTTGACTAGTTTCACTGTCTTGCAGCCAAATTTTAGCATTAATTTCATTAAAAATTAGTGCCACAGATCTTGCTTCATAAAGCTCCAGAGCTGAAATACCCACTTCATAAGATATGAAATGTTGAAAAAAGATAACATTTTTTTGGAACTTCTTTGCACATGTTAACATTTATTGCAGATTCATATATATATATATATATATATATATATATATATATATATATATATATACACACACACACACACACACACACACACATAACACATATATATATCTTTGGTCAAATGTGTTTGACTAAAATGTGTTTAAATGGAAGATAAGGGAATATTTTACTGTATTTTTGTCTGTTTATCACTGCCAAATGCTAATACAATCTCAGAGGATCACAGCTGTACAATAAGCACTTCTGAGTAAAGAAATATTTCACAATGAAGATGTGATGTGAGTTTAAGCAAATAGCAACTGTAAGTTCATCTCAGGCAAAACGTCAGGATTTCTTGGTATGTGTGATCAGATATATTACTCTAGAGAAAACAATCAAAATCAAAAGCTCTAGTATGTTTGGATTTCTTGTTTGTGTATCCAACATCAGCTCAGCCTCTTACACAAATCACTCCCCCGCTGCAAATAACATTTGCGTCCTAGGTCTGTTGTTTCCCCATCTGCGTCATGCATTCACTGCCTGCTCTTGATTGGAGGCACATGGTGACATTCACACTAATTACTAACATCAGTCTGACATCTTTGGAATTGCAATCTGTATTTCTTGTTATGGTGATTTCCAAAGCAGCTGGTCTGGGGCCTGGCCAAGTTGCTCACACTCAGTGTGTGGCTCTGCTTAGATTTATGTCTAGACGTTAATGTAAAAAAGAAAAAAATGTCTGGACTGTGTTTTTAAGTACGACCACAAAAGTGCACTTCAAAGATTGTTGGTTGATGAACCCTCCACAGGAGAAGGTAATCATCGGAGTGGCCTATGACTGTGTGGAGAAAATGGTCTACTGGACTGAAATCACCTCTCCCTCAATCAGCAAGGCCAGCATCCAGGGGGGAGAGCCCACTGCAGTCATTAGATCAGGTAAATGTTTAATTATATCCTTCACACTTTCATTTTCAACCACTTATTAATAGGAGACTGTTTTCATGTGAAAAATGTAACATCCCAACAGACCTGGACAGTCCAGAGGGTATTGCCATCGACCACTTGGGGCGAATTATGTTCTGGACAGATTCTGTGAAGGATCGAATTGAGGTGGCGTCGTTGGACGGGTCTCAGCGTCGTGTCATAATAGACACTGATCTCGTCAACCCCCGTGCCATTATCACCGACCCTACCAGTGGGTGTGTATTGTTTTTACTTAAAACTCTTTTCTAGATATTCTTGAAACAATAAGATGAAGCAACAAAAACAGTCAAAAACCAGGTAAACTCAGACATGTACAGGAGTAAGAAATAAATTAAATCAAAATATTAAAATAGCAAAGGCTACCAGCTGTACGAATTGTTTAAGATTGCTATGCATTAGATCAATGGTTATCAGCTGATCCAGCCACGGGGGCACCAGATTTCTCCTTCGTCATTAGTTCAAGGTCAACACATGAGATAAATTACCACATATTCAATTTGATTTCACAAAATGTACAACACATTTGCTTAGAAGTAGGGCTATCAAACGTTTCATTTTCCAAATCATGATCAATTGTGGAATTTCAATTGTGATTTTGCATTACAAACATAATTACATTATGAAATCCATTGACAAAGTAAAGCAATTCTTGCCAGATGGTCTTGATTAAGAATCAAATTACAGCAAAAAAAACTGTTTGGGACTAGCATAAAGTGGTCATATCTGTAAAGGGGAGAACCAAGAGAACCTATTTTCATTTAGATATCTTGAGGTCAGAGGTCAAGGGACCCCTGTGGAATAACCATGCTGTTTTTCCAACACAAACATTTTGCCTGAATCTGTATTGTTAATCAAGTCCCTTCGTGAAATGCTAGTATAACATGGTCAGGTCTTCTAGTTTCATATGATACTGATATTGTTGCTTGAGCTTTAAAACTCAACGCGGTACAGCCTCTTAAAGACAGGAATGTGATCTGGCAATAAATGGGATTTAAAAAGATAACACATCATGTACAGAATTAATCACATCCTGATTAAGGCATTAATGCTGACAGCCCTACTTAGAACAAAAAGAAATATTGCAAAAATAAACAGAAACGGCACTGCAAATTTAAAAGCTCTGTGCTAGAAATTTGCTGTACTTCAAAATAAAGTGTGTTTTTTTACAAACCTGGTACATTTACAAGTCACTTGTGGTCCATTCAGAGCAGAGTGGCGACCCAGTTTTGGTCTGCTACCCACTAGTTGGGAACCACTGCATTAGATCTTAAGATAGGGCCATGACAAATATGCTGGGTGGGTTACTCATCCTCCCCGAGCCTCCTTTAGATAAGCGAGAAATGGGTCCTGATAGCCAAGAATTTTTTTAATTGAGTTGGTTTTCACGATACTGAGTCTTTCCATCTGTATGACTGACATCATGTAAGACCTCCTTCTGTGGAAGAAACGAGGAGAGGGCGATTTTCATGCCCGTAAAGTGAATCTTTTGGTGACAGTCACCCCCAGCATAAAGGCCTGTTTGATGGCTGTAGGGAGGCACAGAGTGAATTGTGAACACCCGAAAATGGCGAATACCTATGGAACCTCTTCCAAATTTCTTATTCCAATGTTATCTTGACGTAGGATAACATTTAGTTGCAAGGTAGAACAAAACCCAACATCTGCTAGGCATTGTAATGTTAATGTCCACGCAACATGAAGTTCTAGCATCATCAGACACTTAAAATATCCTCAATCCGATTTTTATTCCAACCAAAATTTAACATCTGTCTATTGCTGCCATCTGAAAAAAGATACAGAAGTATCCACTGCCAAACCACCAGACTACACAGCAGCTTCTTTCCCCAGGCTGTGAGACTCCTCAACTCCTCCTTTGACGCCAAAAAGATGTAGCAGGATTTAGGATCAACTTCAATTTCATTTTTTCTTAAACCACGTTGGGTGGTATTTATCTTCTCATCTAATCCCTGGCAAGAAAGCAAATAAGCACATATCCCAATATGTCACACTATTCCTTTAAATATGTATAAGTATACTGTATATCTGGATAGTAGAACAGCTTGTGTGGATATTAGCAAAATTTTCAAATACTGGCAGTCTCCAGTACTCACAAGAAGCCGCAACAACTTTGATTTGTTTCTGCTGAAGAATCAGTGTCAAAACAGTAACATTCATGAAATCTACCTGTAATTTAAAAAGATCTGATTAAAAAAAATCTGCTGAGTTTGATGGTGAACTGACTCTAGTCCTGTCCCTATAACAGTAATCTCTACTGGGCTGACTGGAACCGCGATGCCCCCAAGATCGAGACCTCTTACATGGATGGATCCAACAGGAGGGTGCTGGTTAAAGATGACCTGGGCCTGCCAAACGGCCTGACTTATGACTCTCAGAGCTCTCTGCTCTGCTGGGCAGATGCAGGTACTGTAGATTTCAGACAGATGACTCATCTATGAAATGATGTCTGCCTTGTGATCAGCAATAACCCCTCTTGCCTGCAGGCACACATAAAATGGAGTGCACACATCCTGGCCACGGTGATCGCAGAAAGGTTATGGAGGGACTTCAGTACCCGTTTGGAATCACGTCTTTTGGAAAGAACATCTACTACACTGACTGGCGGAGGTTTGACTTTTTTATTATCATCTTAAAAACTATCTTTATACAACTTATGGGATGTAAGTTTAAAAAAAAAAAAAAGAAAGAAAGAAACTACTTTAAGTTTTTTGAATGAATGAAATCTTGGAATGCTTTATGTTTGTATAATGCTTACATAATTATTAAACGTTATTACACACATATTTAGTGGTAGGGGTTTGGCCAGTGTAGCTAGATGTAATTTGGATCGTTTTGAATTAGTACACAGTGGAATTTATGAAGACATAAAGCAGCCTTTATCCAGGGTTCACTGTGCAATGTAAGAAGTTAGATCTGTTGAGGTAGAGGGGGGAGAGGGGAGGTCAGAGGTCAAAAAGCTCCCCACACTTTAACCATGGGCCCTTGATGTTCTTCCAGACCGCTCTGAAGACTGGAGCTTTCTTTCTCATTCTGTATGTTAGCCACTGAAAAAATGCGGGGGTTGGGGTGTCTATTTGTGTGTGTGTGTATGTGGAGTGGAGAGCATCTTAAAAAGTGGCAGCTGCTTGCAATTTCTCAGCCTCAGCGTCTGCGAGTGACCTGCCTAGGGCCTCCCTCTGATCTTGCCAGGCCTGTAGCTTTTGCAGGAAAAGGTTGAGAGGTGGTGTTGGTGGGAGGGGGAGGCACACAAACTATGCCAGTTATGTCGAAGAAAGCTACCCTAACCCCTTACTCATTCTTGACAAACTTTATACAAAACACAAGGAGGCAGGATGCTAACATTTCTCAAGCTGGGATAGTCTCAGATTGCTAAACTCTTGCTAAGTGCTTTTTGTGTTTACAACAGAGATGCCGTGGTTGCTGTGGACCGCTATGCTGGCAAGGAGTCAGATGAGTTCCAGCCTCAAAAACGGACCAAGATATATGGGATCACCACAGCCTTAGGCCAGTGTCCTTCAGGTAAACATACCAGCTGTTCGATTCAGTTTTGTTTATAAAGCCCAGTATCACAAATCACAAGTATTCTCAATGGGCTTTAAAACATACAGCATCCCTCTGTCCCTTGACCCTCACAGTGGATGAGGAACCCCCGTCCCCGGCATGAAATGTCCCGCAATTTCAAAGAAATTAGTAATTTGGAAAAAAAAAATTAAAAAGTTAATGAAAAATCGTCAAACCTAAACTACATTTATAGTTAACACAATTATATATTTTACATAATTATTTTTTAGCACTTTTTCAAGTAATTTTCTCATTTGTTTTTTTTTTTTTTTTTTTGCTTTACTACTTTTGTTTTTGGTGGTTTTTATGTGCTGATTTTCAGGTAATTTTTTGTACTTTTTACTAATTTCTTGCCAATGTTTGGATCATGTCTTCATAAGTTGCTCATTGCCTTTCTTCCCGTGTTTTTCGAAGAAGTCAAGCCAATTTGCCCAGGTTTGAAAAGGTTAACATGAACTAACTGAGATTAATCAGATAAATAGGATATAAATCAGTTTAGTGCAGTTCCTTTTAAGGCCAATTAAATGTTCCAGACTCTGTAATGGGATGTGATGGTCAGTTGTGTCAAGTGTGACACTTAACATATCCGCTCTTGAAGTCTTAAATATGTTATTATTATTAAATGTTTGGTTCTTTTTATTCACCAAACAAATGGCAAGGAGACTCTCCCAGTCCCACGAAAGACAGTTCCTAGAAATAGCTTGACCCAGGTACATTTGGAGGCTACCTTTGAGTCACGCTTATTATCTATTTTCTTTACTCCTCAGGACCTAGCAGCCCACCTTTGTGCCCTCTGTTAAGATACGTATACTTTGAACAAGAAAAATCGCAGGTTCTGAAAGCAGTAGGAGGTATTTTGCTGCAAGTGTTAAACATTACATAGAGGGATGAGTGATGTTACTATGCGGCACCAGGCCTCATCCTCTCCTCCAGATAAGGCTGCATGCATAAATCCAGGGAATGTGGAGTCAAGGGAGAGGGGCCTCCAACATCTGGAGTTTGCTATGTGTTTCTTTCAAGTGTGTATATGTCTGTTGAACAAAAAGTGACGCGACTGTTTCCTGCCATCCCCTGCTATGGTGGCTCAAGATTTATACTAACACCCAGGAATGTCCCACATTAATACAAGTTTGTTTTTTTCCAGGACAAAACTACTGTGCTGTGAACAACGGGGGCTGTACTCATCTCTGTTTAGCCACCCCTACCGGCCGCTCCTGCAAATGCCCCGACAACGCAGTGGGCGTGGGCTGTGTGGAGAGAGACGGCGGGTACTGAGAGGAGGCGGCTGTGCTCTGAGAGTTGACACTGTTTGGATGTTTGACCGCAAATTAGGAGCCATTCAGCATTACTAAACTATAGCTGCTGAAAATGCCACTGAAAACCACAGAGGTGAACTTACTGTGCCTTTTATTGCTCAGCGTTATGCTTATCTACATTTTTACATTTACAAAATCACAAGCGCCATTGAAAATTGTAAATATAAACACTATTATTTTGTCTTTTCCTGAGTGCACATAAACTGAGAATAAAGCTCAAGGGATATATAATTTAATGTGAAATTTATCACAGCAATGCATTACATCATGTCATGTTGTTACACTGTGGCATGTTTGGATTGTCTTATCTCATGGAAGTATTATTGTGGAGTAGGACTAGTGTCTGTGCAAGCTGGTGCTGGTGGAATGAGTTTACATGCTGCAGCAAAAGAATAAACATTTTTCTAACATGTTCTGGTATGTGTATGGCTTCAGTGAAATAACAGCGACACCGTGTGTTGGGTAGTGTTAAGTACAAATACATGTTTGACGTGATGTTGCAGTAGGTGGCGCCAAAGTTAAGCTTGCCTATGGGCAGCACATGCCATGGAATAACAAATGCAATGTCTAAGGCAGATTTGCATGTAAAAATGTACAATGTCTAAATATATTTAAATGTATGCTCTGTATTCAAAATATTCGCATAGCAGTTGTGGTTTTGGCCCTTAGATTTATTATAATAGACTTTTAAAATAATAGTATTTTGAAGCTCCTTTGACATTAGATATAAATATAAGGTTTTTCTACATTATCTATTTATATTATAGTCCATTTCTTATGCATTAATAGAAGTTGAACTGAATAGGAAGTGTGACAAAACGTTATACTGAGTGGATTTTATTACCTAGGACACTGGACTAATGACCTGCCACATCATGTTCCCTAACAAGTAACACTTTGCCTTGTAACCCGCCTTGAAGTGCCGAAAAAGAGGCATTTTGATTGCTGTTTTCACGTAGCCTTTTTCCAAAATGCAATGTGGCAGTGGGAGGATGTTTCAGCTTTGTTTATACGAGGGAAACAAAATGCGCGGCTGCAGCCACCCCCACAGTCTGTGCGCTGCTGCAAAAAGGGAGACACGTGCTTACGTCAGTGGTGCATTTATGGACTCTTGATAAACGCGGAATATAGTAGATTTATCAAAGAGCTGCAATATCATTGAAACCACATTCTGTTTGCGACTGCATTTTCATTATTCATTTATCTGCCTGTTATTGTTGCCTGTAAAATATCAGACAAAAAAGTTGTTTTTTTTAAAAGAATGTCCTAAAATTCAAAGTGATGCAATCACATTGTTTTGTCTGAATAACACTCAGTTTACTTTAAAAAAAAAAAAAGTAGTGATCCTCTCTGCTTACAAGAAAGTAAGTAAAAAAGTAAAGTGTATAATACTATCCTTTCCTATAAAAAAAAATCACAAAGTGCCAATAAACAAATTACAAAATAAAAAACAATAGAAGAGAGAATAGCAACAGCACACAGCAAAGAGCTGACAAGACAAAACAGCAGCCACAAACTGATATGTACAGAGGCAAAACAAACAATCAAACAAACACAATCAACTGGGTCATTAGCTATTTAGATAAGGGCTCACCAAAAGCCTGACTGAATAACAATGTTTCCTTAAAAATAACTTAGACAATTAATCAGTTAAGTCATTTTTATTTTATTCATTTTTTTTCAATATCATCTGAAACTCTCTGAAACAACATTTACTTTTCCATGAGCCTCCCCAGGGGACTAGGAAAATGTCTGACCCTCCCTCCACCATAAATAACAATATTTCACTGTTTCTGGTTATGATAAATGGTCTGATTTAGGCGATTTTTAAAGAAAACAAGAAAACCCACTTGCAAGTTTTTTTTTGGGGGGGGGGGGGGGGGGGTATTTTAAAATAAAGATAAATTAAATTAAAGATGAACGTCCTGTCCCTAAGCTGATTAAAAAAACATAACCCCCCGCCGCTTAAAAATATTTGAGGAGACTACCCCATTTTTCACCACGTTCTCCTCTCTCATAAATAACGAACAGAGCCTCAGCAAAATATTTTCCTTTTTTTATTTCTGTCAATCTCCAAAGATGGAGGTCAGAACTTACCAAGGCCTACCGTTACACACTTTACTGTAAATAACCATTTAGGCTATAATTTGTGTGGTGGTTTGTATATGAAATGTATATTCAAGTTATACATATTGATAAAACAGGAATTTACCCCAAATAATCTGTTAATTCAGATTGGTCTGAGAGGGTCTTAACATTTTCGAAAAGCAATGACTGTGTGGGCACAGATAACATAGGCTACCAGTTTTATTATTCATCCAGAACCTATGGTGGGGCTACCGATTGGTGAATTTCCAGATATTCATCAAACGCACCACCTCTCCTGAACGTAATGCTTTGATTGATTGGGGAATCAGCTGTGTGTTGTCCAATGGGAGGCTGAACAGAAGTCAGTGGGCATGTCGCCGGCTGTGAGCGCTTATTAAGACCTATACAGCCCCGACCCCCAACCTTGTCTGCAAGGATTATTAGAGCCCTGACACAGCACATAAACAGATAAGACAGTCTTTTTTGACAGAATATTATGAGAATAATATGAAACTTAAAATTCATTCATTTTATTTTTCAAAGGGATTCAAACAAGGTAGTTGCAGGTTTAATTACTTGTAGATTTTGAATTCCACCCTCTCAGCAAATACAAATAAAAAAAAGTCAACAAAAGATGTTAACTTGAGATTTTTGCGACCAAAAGGCATTTAAGCTATTTTCCTCACTCATTCCTCAGCCATCGACGTCCTCCCTGAGTCTGCCTTGCAGTCACCTCAGAGGGCAAATTACACACGATGTTCAGTCTCTGCTGGACGAAGGCTAGCATTAGCTCCCTGTAATATATTGGAAACGAAGGTATGTATGAAAATGATTTCTTCCCACTCGAAACTTGATATTCCGAATGTAACAAAGATGTATCTACAGCCGGACCGTCCGCTTATTTCGTTAGAGGCCGTTAACGATGTGTTGTTTCCCTCTGCTTCACAGTTTTGACAGCTGCCTCACACAGTGCGATGCGGTGCAACAACAGCTAACGTTATGATTGTTAGCAAGACAACTAAAATATCAAAACATATATTTTGTTAATTGAAATAGGTCGCAGAGCCAATTAGATATAACCGCTCTTAGGTTATTATGATATTTATGAAAAAAGTATGCTTAAAATGATCGCGCTTTCTTGCTTTTGAGTTGTCAAGCTAGCTAAAACACAACACACTCAACTATCGAGTAGAACTTTCAAAATAAAAAAGTAGTTGCAACGTTTTGTTTTTAAAAAAGTAAAATACAGTACCCTGCTATAAACATGCAGAAATATCTATATCTATATCTATATATACAAAACCCACAAACTGCTCTTTTTGTGTTGAAAACCTTTTTGGCATTTTTGTCACACCATGGACCATATCTCTGAAGAAAATTTGATGTTTGGCTGCCTCAGTTATCCAAAAACAGAAGACAAAACATTTTTTTATAATTAATTTGGTAATGATTTCAGCAAAGTACTTCATATATGAATATAACTTTAGCAACTAGTGTCACTTTTCTGAAGGATATGGGACATTATATGAAACTATTCACTGACTTGACCAACAAAAAGGCTATCAAGACACTAAATATTTGTATCTTACAATACTTTTATTCAATGTAATGGATTTTTGTAACACCCTGTAGTGTAAATAACGAATGGAAAAAAAACAGCATTAAGTACATTCAGTTTAAAGTAACAATTAACAATGACAGAAGTAGGTCATACTAAATGTATGAAATAAATAAAAACAGGGTGCCAAGGATGCAAATACCGATGGTATTCAGGGTGTTAATAAATTATTATTTTATTTTGTTATTTTCAATAAAATACACACACACACACACACACACACACACACACACACACACACACACACACAAACAAACAAACAAACAAACCCGAAAAAAGGGATTTTCACATTATCTTATACGATATGTTCGAACCTACTGTTACACGTTAGATGCTTTTATTTTGAAAACATAATCCCATATCGGAAATTGGTTGCCTCCCTTTGCCTGCATAGTTGACGCAACCTCTGCCAGACACCTAGCTAGCTAGCTAGCTGAGTGTATTGCCCGAGTCCGTTTTGTTTTGGTTATGCTACAGTGTCGTCTTGAAGTTTCGGGTTCACGTCAGGTGCAAGTGCGTCATAAACAACTGTCAGTATCTGTGAGTGCGTGGGAGAAAGAGACTAACTGACTTACTGTGCTTTGCTAACCACTGTCACTTTGTATATTTCTGCAGGAGCACAATTTAAAAGTGGCAAAGCAGCGCAGTGAATCATGGATCTGCTATGAATGACTCGGGACAACATTTGGGGCTTTGTTCGGTGCTGTCCGGGGCACTTTCAGCCACCTGGAGGATTGGGAAGGACACCAAAAAGAGGATTTTGTCATTCCAGACTTCCTCAACGCCCTGACTGGTGTTGTACCTGGAGGTGTGGACGACATGGCCAGTCCACAGCAGACTGATCTGTCATATGCGTGGGAAAAGTACATGGATTGTAGACTGCAAGGAGCGGATCTGCAGGTAGGCGCTGCTGACAGACTCTCAGGAGGCTGTGTGATACATGCTCAGCTCAGGTTCCTTTTCTGGGGGCTGGTGATGCTAACTTTTAGTTTTCAGGACTACAAGGCAACAGTCCTGGAAAGAGCCTTAAGAAAATTTTAGGTTAGGTAGATCTTGTTTAGACTCACAAAGTATTTGTTTTCATCATGTCGAAGTTGCAAAACTGGCTATAAAGTAAAACTATGAAGTAAGAAATTTGACTCAATATATACTTTTAATCAATTTATTATTGCTCACTCTGAAATAACTTTGTTTATTCTGTTTACTTGTCAGGGACAAATATTAATAAATAATATTGTAAATATGCGTGAATTAGTCGGGAGGCTAGTTTTATCATCTATAATCTAGGGGTGCATAACATTGTTTTTTTTTTTGCCGATATCTGATATGCCGATATATTGCAAGTCAATAGGCCGATATTGAGATAGATTGATCATCAAGTCTCTTCTGTAGTCAAATTAATATATTATTATGCATGCACACTCTTACCGTGATCACCCACCAGCAGATGGAGACATGAAATACAATGATTTTTAATGTTTATAATATTAATTCATTGTGCAAAATGAGAAAAAAACATGTTGGCCGATTCTGGTAGTGAATTTTAAAGCCAGTATTGGCCGATACTGATGACTTGCCGATATTTTTGTCCATGCCTACTATAATCCCTGCCCAGGTGTAAAGCCTAAATCAGGTTTAAAAACAATAATCAAGACATATCAATTACAGTAAAACTAAAACACAGACATAAGCAGATCACAAACGTGCAGCAATATAAGCAGAGTTAATTACAGCAAAACACAAATAAAACACATAATTACAGATCAGATGAAAAAACAGAACAGTTGAGCAAAAACATGCACAAGCAAAGATGGGTATGACCAACAGTTTAACAGTAGCACCAAGGTAAGTAAAGCAACAGGGCAGATTGGCAGCACTGTTCACTGACATTTGCCAAATAAATAAAGGCATCCACATGCTGCTGACAGCCTAGGTGTCTCATAAGCCATGTTCTTAACTGTCTGTAAATCCTGTAGGAGGAGAGTTACCTGATGAGTGCTGGTACGCATTCCGTTCATGTTTCGCTTTAATTAAGAAGGCAGATTGACTGAAAGTAGATTTTCTCAGTAGGATAATGCAGTTTCCTCTTGTGACTCCTCTTGTAATCTGATTTGTATTTACCGGTTGCCTAACATAGTGGCTGAATGGGGGGAGGAGTCATGCTATGAACAACTTATATATGAGGCATATATTTGCATGTTTGATCAGCTTTCTGTTTCTTATAAGGGGGTTTCTTGTCTGTGTAGAATTTTAATTGAATACACCATAATCTAAATATTACCGCATCTGAGTGGCTCTTGGGTGCTGCTGTCGGTATGAGATTTGATTGATTACAAATGATCATCAAGGTAATATCATCTAATAACAGCAAACATCAAGGCCTTCCTTTAGTCTGCTCCTCATCATTCAAGCTGCCTGAAATACTATTTTTGCCTCAGCTGATCCGCGATGACTGACCATGAGCTAGAAGTGGCTTTTGCAAAAATGTTTTGCAGCTGTAGAAAATCGCACAGTGAAAAGAAAAATGTTACTCTACATAAACGCTTGAAAAGAAAAGCAGTAAAGGACAGAGTTTAAATAGAGTAAATAACTTTTGCGTTAAGTGCTAAACTAGTTTAGACTATAAAAAGAAAACTTCAAATGAAACATCTGTGTAGAGACGTGCAGTAGAGTACAGATGCCTGTTTTTATAAGATTTCCTTTTTAGACTGAGAGAAGATTGTTTGTCTTCAGGCTCATTTTGTACAGAATTATGTATAATTGTATGAGGTAATGGCAGGAGCGTCATTCAGTTTGTGTCATTCTGTCATTGTGGTAGGAACAAGCAGTGAAAAACTAGAAGAAAATGAAAGAGAATGACTCCCCTCGATGCATAGGACATGTCTTAAATCCTCCTGAAGGTCTCCAGATGCCACTTTTAGAACCAGAAATGTAACCGGCACACAGCACAAGCAGGACTGGCAGTGAGTCACTGCACAGAGTTACAGGCAGGTGTTAACCACAGATTGCTTGTTATGAGTGTTGCGCAAGTGCACTTTTATTCTTTTGTGGTATATTACAGGACTGAGAGACTCTGAAATCTCTTTTCAGCCACTGCAGCTCTTTTCACCCCCCCCCCCCCCGTCAGAGAGAACAAACAGCAGCCAGATCACGAGACTTGGATTAGGATGGGACTGCAGGCAGAGATCTGCCCTGCACACACACACACACACACGCACACACACACACACACACACACACACACACACGCACACAGAGATGAGCTGATTTAACCATTAAATCAGTGCATTATTTTTGATTAATCATGTGCAAGTCGTCCTTAAAAGACAGATCTGCTATCATTTTCAAAGCTAATGAGTGCTGAGAAAGCCTGTAGGGTTCTCATTCTGGGAAACAATGGCTTCCTCCCTATATAGTCATCATGTCTGTGGTGGTGTGTTTGCTTTGTTGCTTTGTTAATCATGTTGGTGTGCATTAGGATATCAGCTGTGGAAATTGTGCTGGCTTGTTCTCAGTTGTCATAGTAATACAAACGCTTGGATTGCACCAAGTAGCTCTGCCTTTCTTTTATTTGAAACTTTTTATGTCACTTTCGACCCCCATGGGAAGACAGTGTTTGCTCCTCCACTTGTCACTGTCGCTGTGATCAAAGTGTTGTGTGTGTGAGATGCAGAAAGATGTTGAAGTGATCACAGCTGTAGTTTGCTGATACCGTCGCTTTCCCTCCTGATTGAATCTGATGGGGACAAACAGTGACAGGCTATAGCACTCACATGGATACTGTTGCACTGCTTGCACATTATATTTTCCTCCAGCTCATTCTGCCGTCAATGCACAAGAGTACACTGTACATTCCTACCATCTGTGGCGTCTGCTAGTCATCACAGTCAGTATACAGGTAAACATGATTAAATGATCATGGAAACTGGCCAGCATCTGAAAGGCCCTTGTTTTAGTGCCCGCCAGACAGCAAGACTTTGCCCTGCTGCTGTGTATCTAATTCTGTGATCACACTTTATAGTGAAATGTGGAGGGCAAAAAGACACCTTCTCCTGCAGCAATCAATAAGATACCAAAAAAGTGTTAAAGTACTGCAGCTTCCCTCATCTTTTATTCTTTGCATTCTTGTCTCATCTCTTTCATCTGCATTTCTTTCAGGGTTAACTCCCCCACTTGTGTTTCTGTCACTTATACAGCACAGAGACAGGAACAGTGGTATCTGGGATGTCTTAGTGTCTTAAAGTCTAACCATGACCTGATGCTTAAACATAGTCTTCCCTCTTCTGTTTCCTGTTGACTCTTCCTCAATAAATACTTTTCTCGGAAAGCAGAAATGCCATAAAAAGATTTTCACCGCCGCTAGTATTTTTTTGGGTCAAAAGGAACTGCAGTCTCAATGGGGGACGGAGCAAACTGTTGTGGTGGATCTGTCTTGCTTTGTTTATAAAGGAGACATTGGTGGTATCCTCCTACTTGCTATCTATTGCCTGTACATTAATGTTCCTTACATAACAGGATTTACTATATGGATAGTGAAACCCACTGTGATCAAACTCACTCTTTGTATTTAATCTATAGGATTTTATTTAAATAAGCGTTTTGGCATTATAGCCTCACTATCAAGGGATTTCTGGCATTAAGCTTTTTTTTAGTTCTTTAGAATTTCCTCTTTTATGGAGCCAAAACTAGTGTGCTCAGCTACAAAGGAAACTTGCCTTTGGCACATTTGCATCAAAGTATCTGTGGGGACACTTTCCATTCTGCCCAGTCTCTGAATCTTGATGAGCAGAGTAAATTTAGTTGAATGGTTACCTGGCCCGGAGCCAAGCCAGAGACCTGGTTTTGTTGCTTGTGGGATTGTTCAGTTTCATTATGAGCTAACAGGATGTTTCAAAACACCTCAGTCTGGTGTTTGGAGCACTTCACTTTTCTGGTCCTTTGGTACCAAGGGGCTCCAGCTAATTGATCTTTGTGGGCTCTGCCTCATTTATTTCTTTAAATTCAGTCAGTTGCAGTCTGGGTCTAATGTTAACTCTCTTTGAATTCATTTTTTTTTTTCCAAAAAATGGAAGACCTGTATTTGAAAAGACATGTTCCTTCAGAGTGATTGGACTCATCTTGTAAGTATTGCTCTGTTGCTGCTCTAAGATCAGTCGTGTTTTGAATGTTTATAATCCTGATGGGTTGTGATGTAAATGTCCACTGTCTGCCCATTGTAACCTAATCTCTTCAACAACAGATAGTTGTGTGTAAAGCTGATTAAACACAGTGATTTTCTGAATTAGGACAATCCTGGTCACATATTCCATCCACATTACTTGTCATTAGCTTTCTAAGCTCACTCCTGTGCTTTACATTCCCTGTGTGGTAAAGCCCTGAATCCTTGTCTAAAGAAGATTAAACTTGTCGAGCACAACATAAGGCAGAATGGAGTGAATACTAAAGAGGGAGTAAAGATGGCAGTGCTGGTTCAATTCATCCCCAAAATTTTTTGTTTGGCTTGTCAGAATTGAACAATGTGTGCACCATATTTCATGTCTGGATGTGCTGTGTGCATTATTTCCATGAATGTATTATCAGATGCATTATGATGTGTAGTTTGTGTAGCATTAAGGTCAGCTGTAACATGTAACACTACTCTAGCTATCTAAAGCAATTGATGATGATGTGTATGTATCATATACCATATCTGAGCAGTTAAGAGCATAAAACATGATTGCGACATTAATTAGACTCTTGTAATGTTCACATAACAGTCTAGTAAAATTAAAAAAAACTGGATAGTGTTAGTTGACTACCATATATCCAACGGTTTATTAAAAGACCTGCATAAATCCTGTCAGTTTAAAGGGACAGTTCACCCCCAAATCAAACACCTGTATTTTTTTCCTCTAACCTGTGTGAGATGATGAGTGTTTGAGAAATCTGCTGCAGAGATGTCTGACTTCTCTCCAATATAAAGGAACTATATTGTGCTCAGTTTTTGGTGCTAAAAGCACAGTTTTTTATTTAACTATTTAAACTCAACAGTTATGTTTTTTTTTTTTTTTCAGAAATGGTGACAGACATTGTTGTGAGCAGTTTCATTAAGGAGCTATTTTCTCTCTACCAAACTACACCCTCCAACAGTATCACCACAAAGACAGAGGCATGCATCTAATGCTTGCTCACTTAGCACCGCAGAGCTAGCTAACATTACAGCTTAGCCAGGGAGGACGCCATTATTGTTTACGTCTCGTGCTGTGGAGCATGATCCTCCCGTCCATGCATAGATGCACACTTCTTTCCACGCAATGATTTGGCTGTGGAGTGTAGTTTGGTTGAAAGCAAATAGTTCCTTCACGAAACTACTCATAGGTTTGGATCACAATTTCTGGAAAGTGAAAGTGCTAAGACATTTGTAAATAGCACTACACAGCAACAGTGCAATAACATTTTTCTTTTTTTTCATAATTTTATTTTATGTTATGTCTTCATATTTTTGCATTGTGTTTAATATGTTATGCACCCAATCATCAAGACAAATGCCCTGTAGTTGTAAAGTTACTTGGCAATGAAAACAATGCGTATTTTAGATTTTGGGTTGAACTGTCACTGTAACCCTAGTTCATTTGTTATTACATGATTGTTTCATGTGAATTGTGTTACAGTGTATAAACGGCATTGTTTCTCAGTAAAAACCATAACTGAAATACAATTCAGTACATTATCTGTCTTGGCAGTTGAGAATCATAATCACTTATTCAGTGCATTTCTGGAAAATTACAAGACTTTTTATAAGACTCAAAATAAACAACCAACCAACCCGGTGATATGAGCCTACGTGTATTTAGAGTTAGTAATATCTAATCTCTAGTGATGGTGAAGTTTCGCAGTCCTGAGAAAGCATAAATTAGAAATTATCAGCCTGCTTATTTAAAAAAACAAAAAAAAACTGTTTGATGACTCTGTCTCCTTTACTCCACAGTATTTTGCCTTTAATACCCTTGCATATTTGAGTAAATTCACTATGACACTGCTCTTTCAGTAAAATTCTCGTGCTGATGATCCAAAAATAGTGTGCTGTTAGGCTCCCGACACTTCTTTATCCAAAGCTTGTTGAGCATTTAACTTAATGTGTTGTGACTTTCATGATTTCTAGTATGTTGTGAAGTGAAGTTGCTTTCTCAGGCGAGCTGGTTGACCACAGAGCTTGTTTCACATCTGCATTTATTGTTCCGTCCTCACTTTCAACCTAACTCTTACTCGCTCTGGTCTCCAGGGCTGTACCAAACGATTGACTGAATGAATGAATAATTCATGTCTGTAGCTCTGGGTTGAGTCAGAGTCCAACCATTGCTCTATCTCAGCTTTTTCCACCCAGTGGCATGTTATTAAGTTGGATCTCCTCCTCAAAAACAGAGTTGCTCTGTCCATCAGGGAAGAGAAAGGCCAGAGCAGGATGTTTGGATTGTAATTTTGACCAACACCAGTTTGCACTCTCTTTCCCTGTAATGGAAACAATGAAGCAGAGAGTGCAGCATTTTCATTTCCTGCATAGTGGCTAAAGGTCACTGTTTCTGACAGAGCTGATCTGACACGGACAAAAACACAAACATGGTGTTTGATGGTAGCCTCTTGACATTTTGTCGTGTGTCTTAATGGAAAAAAAAGAGGGTTATTTTTGTTGTGTGAAGCAGCTTTGCTCTCTGACTTTAGTTTGTGAGGAAATGTGGAACGTTAGGGACTTCTCATGATGCTCATCACCCAAATGTCAAATTAGATCAGTAGGGATCTCAAACCGGAAAAAAAACATTGCATAACCAACGCCCCACGTCCTCTCTCACGAGGACAGGATCACATCGCTTTCACTGCCTCTGCCAAGATGTAGTCTACCCAATTATCCAAGAGAGCTTGAGAGGAAAGTCTGTACCAGTGCGAGTGACTCAGCCGTCAGACTCCCATGACTAGGCCTCCCGTGATTGTCTGTTTTGGATAAAGGTAGAGTAAAAGACAGGTCACAGCCACCTTGTCCGGCCAGTTACGGAAACTTTGGTTGGGCTTTCAGTATTCAAACATGTATTCCTCTCCCTTAGAGCAGCCATCTGAAAAAAGAAAAATATAAAACAGAGCCCTAAATATAAAAAACAAAGCCAGAGAGTTAGAGTGGATGTGTTTCGTTCCTAAGGTTTCCCTAAAGAAACAGATTTACTGGGAATTAGTGGCATCTGGCAGTGAGGATTGCAAATTACAACCACTTTGAACTTCTCCTGATTGAAATTCCTTCAGTGTTCATTGTTAAGGAGGTTTTTACCGGGAGCTGAATTATCTGCAGAGGTCTCTCCCTCTCCATAATGAATGGACCAAGTGATTAATCAGTTTCTGTTTTTGCTGCTCAACACGTCATACTCAAGCCCCTAGCTCAGCACCTGCTAATGTGCACTTAGCTTTTTTTTGTGATTACTTAATGTGTGCTCACCTTATTTTTGACCCAGACATGCAGAGAGTTTTTACCGTGGGCTGAAATATCCACAGAGGTCTCCTTCTCTCCAAAAAGAACAGATCAGATGATTTAGGATAATAAAAACACAGAATCAAGCAGTTTCACATCACAAATCTGTGTTTCTCCAATGCAGTTCCGCTCGTCGGTCTAGGGCTAGTTGCCCAGCAACTGCCGCACCTGAGTGCTCTTTTTTTTTCTCTGGTAACTTATGATCCAGACGTTCAGGGAGTTTTTACCAGGAGCCGAATTATCTGCAGAGATTCGGTGAGGATCCGGTGATTTAAACCAGTAAAAATACTGAATAAAGAAGTGTCACGTTAAAAAAAGGTGTTTTTTTCTTCCAATGTTGTTTGTTGCGGAGGGGCTGCTAACTACAGTGGCTGACGTGAAAACCCTAATGGCCCTATCTAGAGCCAGTGTTAGATCAGAGTTAGAAACATGGCAATCTCCATGGACAGGGACCTGCTTCCTATGTATAAAAAAACCCCAACACAATTTAAGCTGAACACCAACTTTTATTTTCAGATGATTATACACTAAAGAAAACATACTTATTTTATTATACTTCATTTCTTTCAATAGATGCCCCTAAAGCCTACACACTGGACCTTAAAGCTAGTGTCAGCGCCATGCTGTTCTGTAACTGAATCTGATCTCTGACTCTACTTGACCAGGCAAGAAATTAGTCTTCCTGAAATATTATTAAAAGTGAGTAAGAGTGTTGTTTTTTTTTCCCCTCAACTCTGATGATTCTATGTTGAATCAATAAGTCGATGTCAGACAGCTCATGAACTTACACAGCAAGGAGTTGGATGAAAGGAGAGGTCTGCAACACCAAAATGATATATGGTTAAATTGTGTAAAGTGAATTCTTGTCAACAAATCATAAACTGAATAAAAAAAATAGACCTTAACATTCAAGTGTCAATAAGTGAAATCTGCAGCTTGTTTGTCCCAATCATCTAGATAGTTTGAGATGTCCGCATGACAAATGAGCAAATAAAGAAGTTCATCACTGCAGAGGAAAGGTCAAAGCTTCCTTTTTGTTTACAGAAATGTGTTCTCGGGGCTTTGTGAACTGTTGATTTCCCCTCAAGCTGTATTAATCAGTATTGGCAGTCTCTCCATTATCAAATCACCCTGGCTGGTTTGTGCCGAGTGCATTGTAATATTGGATTAGAGCCTCGGAGGAAAAAACAACCCTGTTGCTGGGAAATTAGTGTTATCGTAAAACTGCTCAGTTTCCCTTTCCCATATGAGAAGTACGGCCACAACAGGTACACTGATAACACAAGGACAAATCAAGTCATTTCAGATGCTCATTTCGGGAGATTAACTTTAATAGACTGAGTGCACAGCTCTCAGCATAGCTCTAGGGCTTATTTTTTAAACTAATAACAGTTTTGGCAACCTTGAAGCTTTGATTTCCGGCCAGTCACCCCCCCTGTTTATCTCTGCTCTTATCTATTGCTGCAGTTATTTCTTTCACCTTTTATGTTCTTGTCAGCTTTCGTGTTTTAGCCCTGTCCTCTCCTGTGTCCGTCATGATCCATGCATTTCTTTCTCTTCCTTTTTTTCCATCTCCTATGTGTGATGTTGTCCAGCTCCCTGGTGTGCAGTGACCCCCACCCACCCACCTACCTAACCCCCCCCACTGTTCGGGTGGGTTGTTGCCTCAGCTTTTGAAGTGTCACCCCTCTGCCCCTCCCTGACCCTGGTGAGTGTGGTCAACTCCGTCATGACTTGCAGCTTTAAATTTTGCCACGCTTGACATATATGTGTTTATCTTTCAGCCCATGACATATTTTCTAGTGACATCTTTTCTTAATGAAAGTCACAGTGGTAACAAGTAAGACAAAACTAGCTTTGACAGTTATGACACAGGAAGGAAGTTGACTCACCATGTAACTAAACAAAGCTGGGTTTTGCCAGAAGAGTAGCCTCGGTCCCTGTCCTCATTTTGACGGTTAGCAGCAAAAGCCGAGGTGTGACTTAACGGCAGACACCTGAATAACCGATTTGGAGGTTTCCCTCTTGTGTTTTAGTCATGGAGAGTGAGTAAATCAGTTTTAAAGATATGCATAGCAGGATATTCATATGTCTTAGGGCATGTAAAGAAGACACGGAAAATAGTAAGCGCACTGCAACTGTAAATTATGCCAGATTGACTCTTTAAAGAGCTGTTTCGCATCGCTTAGTTTCTGTTTTTAGATTCCAGAATTGAGTCGATGTAGAAATCTGTCTCCATGCCTCTGAATGATTTGCTGTGGAGTAACTGTGACATATCACTGTGTCCAAATTAGTATGGAGTTATACTTCCACTTTATTTTTTAGTGGGGAATCAAAATGTGAAATTGTATGCTGGTGCAAGTACACTTAAACTGGAAAAAATACACGCATTATAATCTTTTTGTGGTGACTGGATTGGATACCTGTAAAGTGAAGTGCCAGTGTTAGTTAATGCATATTTTCTTATCATGTAAGAGGAATTAAAGATGAGTGGTTTGGAAACAAAAAAGTTTACATTTAGTAATTCTCACCAAAACACACTGTGTGTCCTTGAGTTCTTCATTGAATGTGTTTCATTCCTCATAAAACATTTGCAAAGCCATTTTTTAAATATACTTTAAACTTCACATTGTCTAAATCCTTGTTTGCTTGCTCTGGCCTCTTCTTCACCGGCACCACTACCCTTGTTTTGGGGTTATTGCCACCAACTGTCAATCAATAGACTGGGGCTGCATGATATGCAAACATATTATGTATTAAAAATATATTACAAAATTATAAAAATATTTCAGTTATTTCGGCAGATATTTTGATTAAAATATGAGTTGCAATTTTAGTGGAAATGGCAATTTTTGAATTTAATTTTTAGTGAAAGAAATATAAAATTGATGATCGTGGGTTTTTTGTGCTCTGTACCAAACAAGCACATCCCCAATCCCACATTTACTATTTGTAAGAATTTGCAGCTTTTTTGATATCGATAATATTTTATGTGTTGGGCACAAATTGAAAACGCTATATTGTTAAGGAGAACTATAATAATAAAAATAAAATGTTTTTACCCAACTTACTTTCTAATGTATAGTTAAGGTCACATTTTAGAATAATTTCAAGGGAGAAAATAAACATTTTTATTGAACTGCCTCAAATGAGGATTATTGAAAAACTGTGATTGGTTAATTTCTGAAAGTCTCATAGTTTGCAGCAAACAATTTTGTCAAAATTCAGTAAAAAGACCTTTTTGTTTCATTACAAAGATTCATATGTTGCCTTACATTAAAGCACCAACTATAGCAGTGTGAAAATCATAACTTAAAATATATCTTTCAATGGGAGAATATGCATCTGACTTAAACATTTGACAAATACTGTTATTGTGAGAGTGTGCATTTTTGACTATGCTCAGCAACTATTTAGTGAATCCACACACTTATCCTCTATATGCATCCCTTTATAACAGTAAATAATAAATGACATAGCTCTTTAATTTTAGTTCATTTTATGTAAAGCTAGTTTTTCCCATGCTGTCAGTGTCCTGTGATGCCATTGTAGGCCAGACTGCGTGTAATGTGATTGGTACTGTGTGGTGTCTATTCTCTGGCTTTGTGACCCAGACACTCAGCACAGCCACATCAGTCAGGGATCAGCGTTGCTTGAATGAATCCAGTCAGTGGTGTCAGATTAGCAGAGGAGTAAAGCTAGCTCCTGGGCGGCGTGAGCAAAGGTGGGACGCTGGTTTAGACAGTCGCATGTCTGCCGGGAAGACATTAACACACTACCCTGCAACCGGTAATGCAGTTAAAAGCGGTCAGGTGGCTTACCTTGGTTTGAGGAATGTCCTGATTGCCTTGCCAACTCTGGCGGTGAGAGATTCCAGCTGTTCGGACAGGCGCTGACCTAAACTCTGTAATGAGGATGAATTAATCTTTATATTCAGGTATTCTCCAGTGCTGTTCTTTTATTGCTGATTGTGATTTTAAATAGCAAAATGCTTTCCACCAGGCTATTGTTCAAAGTAATGAGCCTTTTCATTGAACATAAATAGGAAGAGTTGTACAGAGATAAAAACAAAAAAAGCAATGCCTAAAATGTGACTCTAGGTTCTGGGAATTGAATTATTATTGTGCTATTTTTTCATGAAACAGTGACACAAGGGTACTTTTTGGTCCAATGCTTTTATATTTGGATGTTAGAGAGGAGGAATGAAATATACTGACTTTAACCACTGCGTCTGACCTGATGAATCAATACAAGAGAAACAGTTCTATGTAACGACATTAGCGGCTATTACATCACAATCTAATTGACTTCACCGTCATCTAAAACGACTACAAATCAGAAAATCATTGAGAGTAATGTCACAATGGTTTAAGTGAAACGTTACTGTTTTCATTTTGATTCCCCCTCATGTGAGAGCAAGTAATAACACGTGTTTGATTTATGTTCCTGCTCTTGTGTCTTATCTGTGTCTTATCAGGTCAGCCTTCAGGGTCTGGAGAATTTCCTCTGTCTCTTCCACTATGTGCAGCACCACCCCAACAGAAGCACCAAAGATGCTCTGAAATTCTGGTAGGTCTCGTTACTGTTTTTACATCTTTAAATGTACTGTGATGAAGGTTTAGTCTGACTAAAGGTGGGTAACATCTTGCGTTATAATGTAATCCAGTTAAGGGGGGTCATGAACTGCAGCCTTAAAGACTACAGGGTGTTCAGTCAACAACCCAATGATAAAATTGACTTGATGAGTTTTGTAGTTGGCAAATAGTAACTGCAAACATACAGCTACTTTGGTCTTTTCTCTGGTCTCTACCAAAGAGAAGTGACTGCAGAAGTGACAAAATTATTTTTTTTCTGTCCCTCCACTATAGTAGAGGTTGCAGACATTATGCAATTGTGGTGCATTAGCTTTTTCTGAGTACCTTGCTGCATAGATTTCCATATTGATGAGGAAAATCATAGACATTAGGCACCCCGAGTGCCTCTTGTTTGTATTCTGTTCAGTGTAAATAAGAGACACACACACACACACACACACACACACACACACACAAAAACCCCCAAGAATTAAGTGAGTGCATTAGCATATGTGAACTTTGTGTTCCCTCAGATGAAAAGTGATTAGTTTGAAAGGTGTGTTGGTTAAAATGGCTGAAATAATGTCCTTGTTTAAAGACAAGCTTAAGGCAGTTTAATGTTTCGCTCTGTGAGATCAACCATTGAATGGACTGTGTTTTTAATTTTTTGAAGCTTTTATCTGCAATAATTGGGCACTTAGCTAACAGATGTTGTACAAATGGAAGAGCTGGTTTGTTGCAAAGTATACTGTCATTACACTGTTGTGGACTGGACTGGACTGGAAGTTTGACAACCCACATGGTTTTATTTGTAGATCATTGATGCAAATTTATCATTCAGGGTTCACATGATCATGGAAAAAACTGAAAAAGTGACAATTTCGCAATCCCATTTCCATGCCTGGGAAATTCACAGAGGAAGTCATAATCATTGAGAGTTTTGAAAAGTCATGGAATTTTGTTGCGTATGAAGAATTGTTACAGTAATTTCCTGTAGTAATCTTGAAAGCCAGTGTCAGTTTGATACAAGTGCTGGTGAAGCGATTGTTTAATTAAGGGCAATATATTGACTTTGCGTATAGTCTGAATTAATTAAAGTAAATATTAACTTAAAGCCAACTGTTAGAGATTGTAAAAGGTTGCTGTTTAGCTAGAGTAAAATATAATATACAGTTCTGTGTGTGTTATATGTTGTGAATGGTCATGGAAGTTTTATTATGGGTCCTTGAAAATCTGAAATTTTGTCCATGAAAATAAACGTGAACTGTGATGATAACAGCATTGTGTAAAAAGCCTTTAAAAGCAGTGTTGATTTGTAGATATCATCTGAACAGGACAAGTATGAACCTTAATCACTTCTTTTGGCATAAATCAGAGATTACAATCAATTTACAGATTATCATGATGTATTCAGTGGTCGTTTACAAACATCCATCAGAAGTTACCACATGCCTAAGTGACAAATTTGAATTGATCAGACAGAGTAAACTAAAGCAGTTAGCAACCCACAGTGAATAAATCACTCCACTCATACATCTTGTGCATTCACACTCTTGATTTCTCATTGTTTGCAGTTGAACTAGATATATTGATGTAGTTAATCATGTGGATAAACCATGTCTAAACCAAAAGCCTCCGTGACCTCATTATAGCTCGTGACACTCTATTAACAGTTCAGTGTACACACAGGAATCCTGGTTCAAGACACTAACCCAGAGAGTGTTTGAATACCATCCATTGCTTTAAGTGTCCTCTTTGTCCTTTTTGCTTTGACAAAATGAAGCCAGTATTTCTTCACTTTCTTGACTACCTCAAAGGGGCAGGGCTGAATAAAGCCTCTGCTGTGTAAATAACTCAGTTGGTATGAGAAACATCACAATAATTGGCCAGAGGGGAAATGCAAAATTTGAGATCTGCAGGAAAGAGGTGTCTTTTCCAGCAGGGTGATATCATGGAAATCATTACTCTGAATACTAAGCCTCTAATCGATGTCTTGTGGGTGTGATAATGCCTGAGAGAATGATGGCTCAAAGATGGTGGAAAAAAATAGAATAATGCTTTTATTATTTGACAAGGAAATCCTGTGTCTTGAAAATCTGTGGGGCTTTAATTATTCTCCATTGATTTTTTTCTAAATTACTTTGCAATGCAGCCAGAACTGTCAGTATGCCAGGTGTTTGTTTTGAAGGCATTGTATCTAATTTAATAATATATTTACATAATACATTTCTCCTAGCCCTGAGCTGATTATGTCTGTGTTTTAGCTTAGCTTTCAATTGAGATAAACTGCATGTGTAACTTAGATAATGCAATGCAAACACCAGCTTTATTATAAATTACAGTCACAATGACACATTAAAGCCGTAGTTGGTAGCTTTTATAAAAGTGATTTTTTGTCATGTTTGCTGAATCTTTCGCTATATTCATATAGTATAGTATGAGACAAAGAATCTGTGAAGAAAAGTTATGTTCCTCTTTTGGGTTTGGTATAGCTTATACTGGCATTACTACACATGAAGGAAAACAATCAAGACTGAGGAGTCTCCAACGCAGCTGTCAATCTCTGCCCATGAACTGCGGCCAAACTGTCAATTGTGATCAGATATGATCAAGATTCTGTTACTGCATTGCTATATCTTGCCTCAAATGGTTTCGGAAACATATATCAGTTTACTATATAGCTGTTAAATGACCTGTCTGCCATGTTGAAAACATCAGTAGAGCTTAACACTAAAATATCTTATCTGACAGCATTTGAGGCTAGAAATAGACAATGCAGTAACAGAGTCTTCATTCATATTTGATCAGTGCTGCCTGCGCAGTTTGACCGCAGTTCACAAGCAGTGACTGACATGATTGACAGCTGCTTCAGAGACTCCTCGGCTCTGAGCTGTGGTATATTCTTGAAAATGCCACTGGAAGCACAAGGAGTGGGAGAAGAAACCATGTTTTTTTATCTGTCTCGTGCTGTATTGAGAGCAAGTATAGCAATACCGCAAATATGGCAAAAAGTTATTTTTATAAAAGCTACAAACTGTATCTTTAAGCATTTCAGAGCATCTGACAAAACCTGTGACCTAAATAAGCTCAATTCAGTGGATAGACGATCTGCTGAATATTTCTCCCAGACTGAAGCTGAATTATCATGGTAATCTTGAATTTCAACTGCAGTGACACAGTGTCACTAAATACTTTCTAGTGACACACTGTAGCGTAGTAGTTTCAGAGGACAATTCAGTATAAGGTAGGGCAGTTGATATGGCTAAATGTTTTTTAATATCCACGTATTAATATTTCTATCTTTGCAATGGCACAATGATCAAATCGATGATCAATTTAATGAACTGTCTACCACTGTGTAGTACATTAGACAAAATTCATCACACATGTAAAACAAAAACCAAAAAACAATTTTTGCTAGTTTTTAATTACAGTGGGGTTGGAATCATCAAATTGGACAACATTTTTCAGATCTTTCTCAGCTCTTAATGTGTACAGTGTCTGTTGGTTGGTCTTAATGTTAATTGTCCATGTGTTAAAAGTTGTAAAGCTCGACTCAGTACTGTGTTGTGTTGCTGTCTGAGCTGTAGGAGCCTCTCTTGTATACATAATTACATAAACAGGAGTTGCTGTGCAGTATGTGCACCTATACAGGTAGGGTCAGACAAAGTTTACTTTAAGTACAGTGATTGGTTTGTTTTTGCTGCATCCTTATCTTTCCCTCAGCTTTACTATTATATTCTTGACCAATTCTTCAATTGGTCTTGCTACAAGAGGGCTACAAGCACAAAAGCAAGTATTTTGAGAGATATTGCAATATGAGTCAAAATGTAGTATAAATGGTGATATTTGCATTTCATTTCATTTTGAATTGAATTGAATTTCACTTTTGTCTCTTAATCCTCTGTCTCTCAGTTATGCTTGTGAAAATCACCTAGTAGTAGTAGTAGTAGTAACCCCCCTATGAAGATGCAGAAACAGTTTATCTACTGTGCTCCTCAGTAGAAGTAGAATGTAGGTCTTACTGTGGCAGAAATGTTCTAAAAAAAAATCTATCCAAAAGAGTGGAAACACAACATAATGTATTTAGCCAATTATTTTTTGAAAATCTTGTGGTCTCAATTAAAGCTAGGAATAGACCTGTAATTAATTAAAAAAGGGGTTAATGAGTAATAAAAACATGTTTTGTACGTTATTTTGTACACATCTTAATGGAATTAGTGTATCTTTTGGAAACTTACAATCTTGATTTCTTCAAGAATGAAATTAGGAATAATAGAAGAATAGAACTACATTGTACAAGTACATTGCGGATTTCATCTTGTAATATAGGGCACTGTATGCTTTATCAAGGATAACTTGTCTCCTTTGGTGCTTTTGCTTGTTGTTCCAAGTAGGCCTTTTTGTTTTTCAAAAAAATAAAAAATAAAAAAAAATCCCAAAACAGTTATTGTAGTGCAGAATACAAGGACCGTTACTGTGAATGATGGTCGATTACTGAGGTCTTCCACAGGGCACCAGGGGCTTGTCAGTATTCTCCAGTCCAGTCCCCTCGCCATGTGACATCACATGCTTTCATGTGATACGCTGATCTGCTGCGAATCTGGAAAGCTTCCATTTGAAATTCCAATTTAATGGAATTTGTGCTGCAGAACAGAAAATTCAGTCAGCAGTCGTGTGAGGAGGTATGCAGATACAGCCAGCAGAGCTGCAGTCAGGCACGGAGCAGACACAAGATGACTGGAGGGAAACCATTTGTCCCAGTAACATTTGGTGAGATGAAATTAGTTTGGTATAAATTAAATACTTGTAGATATTATTACCCAGCAGTCCTCTATGTATTATTATTATGTTGTAAGTAGGTTTGGGTCTGTGCTGCATCTAAATGGCAGGAATGTAAAAGCGGAGTTATTTGGTTACTCTCAGTTGGAATTAGCTATGGCTCAGTCCTGTGGGCATGTCTTAAATCATGTTGATCTGTATTATTGGGGTTGTCCTGTAAAGCAGGGGTGTATCTGAAGCTGTGAAGGGAGAAAGATGTGAAGTGTGTGTTTTATGTTGAGACCTGAACACTAGCTTGGATGTGCTCTATGAAAGCACAACAGTTGGTTTTGCTTATTGAGATGAAACGTTGTTGGAACATGGGTGCCACCATGTTGTTAGCTTGGGCTTTTTGAGGGAGTTCACTTTGGCTTTTTTATTTTCCCACGATTTGTATCAGTGTTGGTATCCAGGCATTTCCCTTACATTGACTCTAAAAGAAGGACTAATATGATTAAACTGCAGCTTTGTCACATTAGTACTGTACATTTACAGATAATATTTAAAACACACTTGAGCATAATGCTTAACTGTCATTTTTGCAAACTTGTCTTTTTAAATTTTCTTTGCTTTTCCATACTTGATTCCTACTTTGTCCTCTGAACATGCACTGGAAAGAGGTATTATTTCTTAAAACCAAGTAAGCAATAAATACATTGAATACTACTTACTTTCAAGTAACCAAGCAGAAATGTGATTGGTATGTTTTTAAGACTGTCAAATTGAGCAAGCATTGTGGTAGAAATTGTTGTTTCTCTGTAAAACAATAGTACATGGTCTAAACATACTCTATATGAAGGTGTTCTGAGATGAGTTTTGTTATGATTTGGCTCTATATAAATAAAACTGACTTCATTTAACCATTTTGGTTTTCCTTAAAATTACTTCCATAATCTTACCTTTCTACCTCATATAAATCTGTTTGGCTTTACTTTCACTGCCAAAGGATATCTCTATTAAGAGTTAAAACAGGAAAAAAACAAAGTTTGGGACTTTGCCAGAGATTTTTAAGGAGGCGGTTTGGCCAATTAAGTCTGTGAAGATGATTTCTCAGCTTTTCGTTTTTATTTACTGTATTATATAACTCATAATGTTACACAGAAACAACATTGTATGGTTTTCTTTTATTATGAAGGACGACCTTCGTCATAGTAGTTCTGAGTGTGTGTGCAGATTTGATTGTGCCCCAGCTTCATGATATTTTATGTTTTCTGTTGTAGCTCAGACATGAGTGGAGCCAGTAACACACTGGCCAGAGAGTTCCTGACTGATGTACATCAACTATGCAGTGCAGTGGCCCAGAGAGCGGAGGCACGGGAGGAAGATGAGGAGGAGAGTCACATGGTAGCACTGGGAGAATACCTGGTGAGGGGACGGGGCTTCCTGTTGCTCAGCACGCTGGACTCCATCATTGACCAGGTGAGGACGTTCAAAGCGACAAATTATTCAATCATGAAAAACATCCCCACTGATCAGTCAAGATCAGCAACCTTCACCTTGAGGCCACATCACACAGTATGTGCATTTAACTGTAGTTCAGCACTGTGAGTTGCAGCTTTGATCCCAAATTTATGTTAATATTTCTACCATACTAGTTCAATAATAGTCATACTTGGTTTCAGGCCACTGCTTTTAGTTTGAATTTATGCCTCATATTTTTTAATTAATGTTTTAAACTTTTTTTCATGCAGCTGTTTAATATCAGCATGGCAAATTTAAATATCTGCACATAAGCCTATGTGACCTTTGTGGCCACTAATCTCTTTTCATGAAACGGAAATTACAGTCAGAGTTGTCTATAGTGATACAGCATAATGCAAACACATGATAAAAGCAACAAAGATTATGCAAACAACATCCATCAGACATCAGATGGTAAGATAAAAGGGGTATTTAATGACCATAGTGCAATAAAACCCATTAGTGGAAAATAGAGAACAAATCGTGTTTCAAGGTTTAAATTGAATTGGAGTTAAGATTCTCTTTAAAGTCTTTTCAAAGCCCTGTAAGCATTTCATTTCACATTAGGTGATGCTTATATTTCCATGACCGTAGAAATGAGAAACCTAATACCTGTTTTGACTTTCAGACACTGTGCTCAATTATTATACCACCGCCTGGCCGATACTGTCACCATATTTGTTTAGTGGTCAATTAGGCTGCCTCTCTACATCTGTGGCTGGTGTTGCTACAGCTTGCATGGTGGTCAAATCTAGAGAGGAAATGAGCTTTGCAGTGCCTACGCGTTGTTTGATTTTCTGATTGATTGCAGAAAGTTTGTCTCTTCATTCTGCTTCGGCTGCACACAGGATGTTGGTGCTGATATGCAAATTCATTTAGTTGACAGCATATCATAATAACTTCCAGAGTAGATAATGTTATTTTTTATGACAAAATACACAAAATACAGTATTACTCCTGTTCAAAAAGGATTTTACAGATATGGCTTGACATAATGTTGATGGCAATACTATCATATAAAGGGCAAGGGCTGTAACAATTCAGGAAACAGTGCTTTCCATAGTAAACATGGCACTTTCACATGACAATCTAAAGCTTTGCACATGCAGTAAAGGGCCCAACATCAGGACACAGTTGAAAACAGTAAGGCCCCTGAGCATTAGGGTTTGGAGTTTTTCTTTATCAGTCCTTGCATCACAAATGGTACCGCTGTTGAGTCACGCTTCAATCTACGCAAAATCATAATGGTTTTATTAGGTTTTTAAGTGCTTTGATGCTGATCATGTGCAATTGAGTTAATAAACAGGGTAAATACTCACGTGCCAGTGATACAGTGTGTCACTGCCATTGACAAAGTAAGAACACTAGACGAGGAAACTATCAGCCGTGTTTGCCCTATGACAATGTAAATAGTAGTCTGCCCTTTAGGGGGCTGTTTGCTTCAGAGGGAAACAAGAGATCATTAAGTTCAGTTATTTTCATGCCAAACAGTCTAAATCTAAAACAATAAGAAGATCATAATTGACTGATTTGAAGTAGCAAGAGCATTCTTAAATTAAATATTGTAGCGCAACGAATGCGGTGACCCTGTGTATCAGCATGCCTGCGGCCACGTTTTGTTCACATCTTTTAGCTAATTTCACACACATTCATTGTATTTTCCCTTTTAATGGGAGCCTTCAAGTGCAGAAATTTGATGCATTCTTGTGCTAGTGTGTTTTTTTAAGCTCCAGCTGTGTGTGTCAGCTGTGGTCTGGATGGAGTCAAGCCTTTATTGACAATCAAGGCAAGACACTTTATAAACATTTATTTATTTGTGGTATTTAAGAACATGTGGTGTGTAAAACATGATTTTAAATCATTAATCTTGTGTTTGAATAAAGTAGAAATTGTATTTTGGGTTGTGTTTGTTCCACTGTGCTGTTAAATACCCTGTGCTACCTGGTGTCTGTCTGTTCAGATGACTCAGGTCTATCTCAGTAAGATGTTACTTATGTAAGACTCATCAGATAAGTAAGACTTTCTCACACATAACTAGTATTCCTATAGTCATGTAAAAACATAAAAAAACTAAATGGTCTGCATCTGATTATTTTTAATAGCTGGTTTGTGCGTTGAAGACTGTCGATTCTGTACTGACCAATCAACGGACTGCAATGTGTCCAGCTCCACCTTATAGGATCAGATAAGTGTGCTAGGTAACTCACCAGATGCGTGATGGAAAAATGGTAGGGAATGAAATGGTTTTATCGGCTCCATCCACAACTGTTTTAAATTAACCTGACTGCTTGGTGGGAATTAGGCTATAGTTTGTCAGCCAGTGAGTGCTGACAAGTTCATTTTTACACCAAAAAATGTCCTGCTCAGTATGTAGAAATACAAATCTAAGTGACCTAAATCCAAGTTGTTTGTGTTTTTATGTGTTAAAAAAAAGGCTTTTGGAGCTCCTTGTTATAGCACATGCCAATAACCCCAACATGACTTTTGCCACATATCATACCCTTCTCTACCCGTCTCTTGCCTGTCAAAAATCTGATAATAACTATCTATTAATATATCATTATTAGCTACCACAGTAGGGCTATAGTTTTAGTATCCAAATAGTATTATTAAATAGAGGGAAAACTATTCATGAGGGTAAGAGTATCTAATGAAAAGTCTACTCGTTTGGTGTGAAACTAAATGAGTAAATTAAGTCAATATCATGCTGTGTATAAACAACACAAAACTGGCAGACTAATTAACTTCAAGAAACGGCACACATGCTGTATTGATTTATTGCAGTGCGTATTGTACCGTGAAAAGAATAATACTCACAATCTTGTAAAATCGGCAAGTTGATCAAACATAATTCACACCTGAAGGAGTAGGTTGTTTGTTTTTAATTAACACATGAAGGAGTCGGTTCTCTCTCTGCTGTGAGGTATGTCCTGGAAAGACATGAGATCCCCAAGGTCTAGGAAGTAAAGCCGTCATGTAGCTGCTACATTGCTTCCTGACACATTTCACTGAAGACTAACTAATAAACTAAATGTTCGCAAATAACTAAGTCCTGAGATGAAGCTACTTCTCAAAAGCTGTCAAATTCAGGTACAAAAAAATCTTTAAGTAGCTAAATTCTCCCTGTTTATGCTGGTGAAAACCAAATGGACATTTGTACCAAATATGGACAGTAGTTAAGAGTTTATCTTAATAGGAGTGTCTGGGTGTGACTTCAGTGTGTGACCACAAGGAGAGGGGCAGGGAGGCTTTCTAGGTAACCTCAGTGTGTTTTGTTGCACTCTCAGGAACTGACATGCCGGGAGGAGCTGCTCACTTTGCTGCTGTCTTTACTACCACTGGTCTGGAAAATCCCTGTGCAGGAGGAGAAAGCCCCAGGTCAGTACCCAAAAATACTTTATTTCTTGTTAATGTTAATGCTGGTATTAAGAGCACATACCTCACAATGCCCAGCTGCAATGGCATGTGACTTTCTCTTATTCCTGCTTTGTAACTAATGATTTTATTTTACATAATTTGTTTTTACAAATGTGAAATTTGTCTGTGTGTTGCAGTTCTCTGTAGTTTACAAACTGTACGTGAATATCATTTGTACAGAGGAACTGAAATGCAGGCTGTATTTCATGGGCCAGAAATGTTCTTTTGATGTGTTCGTTTATATGCTTCATTTTCCATCTTTTACATAATTATTTACCAGTTGAGGTCAAGCCACGTTTCAGCATTAGCTTTGGTGAAGGCAGTGGAATGTGTGCACATTGCTTTTGACTGTAAATAGTTTCTGTGATGTTCCTATCAAGTGACTCATTTTTATTTTCAGTGCAGTTTTTTCTTTGCTGCAAACATTGTACTGGGCTTATTTTGAGGTGGATGAATCTGTTTATCGTGAAGTAAATGTCTCCATTATGTAGAATCTTAGTGTTACAAACATCAGCAGCCACACAACAGGAGAGATACTGGCTGCAGAGGCCAGTGACCTCAGGATGACACCGGCATTTAGTACAGGACTGCTGATCCAATCTAACATGGACTCTACACATTTTTACTTTAATTAATTCTTACTCACAGAGTGTGTTTTAACAAACACAGAATGTCTGCTGACATGCAGCTGAGCTTACTCACTTTATACTTTAAAATCTTGTTTGCAAATTGAAAATTTCAAATGGCAATAGTTTGAAGAATGTTGATTTTAAGTCTCAGTTCCTAAAATGTGACACTAGCAGACATTAATTCACTATGTCCTCAGTGTACAATTTAAGTGTGAGTCAAAATAATAGTATGAATGTCTAGAAGTACATTCTCTATGTAGGTCTATTAGGCCGTCTTTACTCGATTTTAAGTGTTTTGCTTATCCGAACACAAGTAGACAGCTGAGACAAATCGCCATCGTCAGATTTCGTTACTGCCAATGTCAATTTGCAGAAACGTTACTAGAAGGTACAAACAACAAAGCGGGCATGGTTTTTACAACCACACCCTCGCTAGCTGCTTGTCAGCATGCTCACTCATGTCAGCACGTCTCCTTCCATAGTGCAAAATGATGGACGGCTACGCAATACTTCATTCAATTCCTACTAAAATAGGCCAGTTTTAAAGTGTTAGCACACTGTCACTAAAACAACCACCATGTCCAGCATTGATAACATAGTTCTTTATCAGGGATGCATCAGGATGTGTTCGCGTTGTCACTACAAAAAATATGTGGTCAAATGCATCCCAGACCACCTCTGCAAGTTGCTTGAGTGATAGAATAACAATGTGTCTTGGTGATCGTATCAACTTGTAATTAGCGCTGCCCACTTGTGAACAGATCACCAAAACCACAAAACTTAGTGTAGACAAGCTCATTATGTATGTCCAGAATGAAACTGACAGATTTCTTTGTATTGACAGATTTCACCCTGCCGTCCTTACTGGAGGTATTCCTCAGCCGGGAGGTGAAGGCAACCCCTCTCAGAGCAGGACAGAAGGCTGCGACAGATGAGCAGAGCTCTGGGAAGAGGTCTCGTGTTGGCAGCGGCACCTGGAAGTCACGGAGATCGCGCAGGACAGCGCAGAGATACTCTGTAAAGGATGCTCGGAAGTCCCAGGTTTCTACCTCAGATTCGGAAGCCAACCCTGAAGACAAAGCTGTCCCGGGCCCCAGTGGTGCAAGGAGCCGAAGATCACATGGCTCCACCATCCGTGTAAGCTGTCAGCATCATCGTTCAGAAGCCTCACAGCTAACATCCACCGCCACCAGCAACACAGAAACCATGAGTGCACCATACCCACACCCTCGAGCCCCTGGCTCCCAAATGATGGACACTGAAACCCTGACAGACCCAGCTGCAATATCAATTTTCAACCGTATGGAAAACTCGCCCTTTGACCTCTGCCATGTGTTGCTTTCTCTGCTGGAGAAGGTTTGTAAGTTTGACATGAGCATCAATCACAACCCTGGCCTGGCAGTCAGCGTCGTACCTACTCTCACTGAGATCCTGACTGAGTTTGGAGATTGCTGTGGTCCAGGGGGAGGGCCTGGTGGGACGGGGGCAGAGGAGCTTGCTGGAGGCTGGACGGAAGAGCCCATCGCACTGGTCCAGCGGATGCTTCTACGCACTATCCTTCACCTGATGTCAGTGGATGTGAGTCAGAGTGAAACCCTCCCAGATAGCCTGAGACGTAGCCTGACAGACCTGCTAAGAGCCACCCTTAAAATTCGGAGCTGCTTGGACAGACAGAATGACCCTTTTGCTCCTCGGCCTAAGAAGACCCTACAGGAGGTCCAGGATGACTTTTCATTCTCTCGTTATCGCCACAGAGCGCTATTGCTGCCAGAACTTCTAGAGGGAGTACTACAAGTGCTGCTGGGCTGCCTGCAAGCTTCCACACCCAACCCATTTTTCTTTAGCCAGGCGCTGGAGCTCATACATGAGTTTGTCCAGCATCGTGGCCTGGAGCTGTTCGAAGCCACAGTGCTGCGGCTGGAGGTACTTGGCAGAGCCAGGGATTCTGAGGTAGGAGGTGAGGCTTCAGAGAGGCTACGAGGTCTCATTGCAGGGGTCTTCAAGATCATCAGTGCTGTTAAGAAGGCAAAGTCGGAGCAGCTGCATCAGTCCGTGTGCGCCAGACGGCGCCACCGTCGCTGTGAATATTCCCACTTCCTCCATCACCACAGAGACCTGTCAGGTTTGCCCGTGTCTGCTTTCAAGCAGGCTGCGAGACGCAACCCCTTTGAAGAGGACGGAGAGGGTAAGGAAGGGATGGAGGGTGATGCTGTGCGTTACCCTGAGCGCTGCTGCTGCCTTGCTGCGTGTGCTCACCAATGTCTGCGGCTCTTGCAGCGACTGTCCCCCAGTGGGCCAGCTGTGTTGCAGGTACTCGCTGGGGTGCAGGCTGTTGGAATCTGCTGTTGTATGGACCCTCGCTCAGTTGTTGGACCCCTGCTGCATGCCTTCCAAGCTCCAGGTCTGCGTAGTTACCAGTCTCATGTTCTTAGCGTCCTTGGCCGACTGATTTTAGACCAGCTTGGTGGGGGACAACCCTCAGAGAGAGCCAAGCTGGCCTCTTGTAACATCTGCACTCTGGACAGCAGCCAGTTACCAGGCCTGGAGGAGACACTGCAGCACGGGGAACCTTCGGCAGTTTCTACCAGTCTGTGTTACCGCTCCCAGGGGATTCTGCCAAGCGGAGGGGGGGCAGAGGACATGCTGTGGAAGTGGGATGCTTTAGAGGCCTATCAAGAGCTAGTGTTTGGTGAGGACTGGCAGCTGAGTCAGCAGATAGCTGGCCATGTGTGCCACCTGACCCTGCGGGGCAATGCTATAGTGCAGTGGCAACTCTACACACACATCTTTAACCCTGTGCTGCAGAGAGGGGTAGAGCTGGCCCATCATGCCCAACAGCTGGGGGTTTCCACTGTCTGTACTCAGGTGTGCAGCTATCATACGCAGTGCCTGCCTGTGGAGGTACTACTAATATACCTGCAAACGCTGCCTGCCCTTCTCAAATCAAGGTGAGTGGTTTTATATGACTTTAAGATGCTTTTCCTTCATCATCTGCCTTTTTTTTCAGTGGTTTTAGTCAGCGAGATTTCCCTGTAGTTTCGGACAAGATTTCAGAGTTCTACCAAAGATTTGTTTTAAATTTTTTATTTTTTAGGTAGAAAGATTCTGCAAGCTGTTCTTGGGATAATTAAATGCGCAGGGGCATCTATAAAAGGTGTTTAAACTAATCTGTCATCATATTAAAGTGATGCAGGTGGTTGTTTTGACAAATTTCTGACTCAAGAAGTCGATTCTGCTCCTTTCGTTTTATCCCATAAAACAAATATAATCACCCAGCTCAAGGCAGACACCTTATCCACTTGGACATAGTTTGTTATTAGATCTGTCTCTCCAGGTCATTGCTAATTGATGCTAATCAATAATTTATTACAGCTTTGTGCACTGAGTGACAGAGGGAGGATCATTAACTGTTTATGTAACACTGTCACGAGTACAGTAGTCTGGCGAAAGCAGGTGCTTGTGGTGTTTGTGCAGACACCTATTACAAAATGCTGCCAACACTAACTTGGTTTGACACTGTATTAATTAGGTTTTATTCTTGTTCTATATTTTATCAGTTGAATATTGAGTCCTCTGCTTTGAGGCAATCCAGAGGCACGCAGGATAAGTAAAGATTCAACTGCCTAGATATGTGTGAATGTGAATGTGCCTGTCTGTCTGTGTGTTAACCCTGGTGACCTGTCTAGGTTGTGTACTGACTCTAGCCTACTGCATGCTGGCATAGGTTGAATCCCCATGCGACCCTAAACAGGATCAGCGTGTATAGAAAATGGATGGATGGATGCTTTGAGGCAGTCTGTCAGCGGTGGGCGGATAGGTTTCCTTATTGAAATTCAGAGTATGTTGTTGTGCTCTCTGCAGGTTTGACTGGCATTCAAAGTCTTTACAGCTGTGATGTTTGTCATCCGAGCCTTTTCAAAGGCACTTTAGAGACAATTTTAGGCCCTTATGCTTATGTAAAAAGCATCCTTACACAAGTCCTATATTCAGATAAATCCCACTTTTGGAGACCATGTGCTCTTAGCATCATTTTTTATTTCTTCCTTAACATACCTTTAATGCATTTTTGCTGCTGCTCAGTGGATATTTATAATTTACATACCTGAGTAGGCTCATGAATACATGTGGTTTTTAGTATGAGGGATGTACATTTGAATACTTTTTTTTCACTATTTATTTGTCAAAGCTGGAGTGCATGAATTTTACATACGAATGAAGGTTTGTTACATTCAAGGTCTTACCAAACACACACTGATTCTGCCAGGGAAAGATTTGTATTTCTCTGTATACCAGAGTTGTGATGTCTAGTGTCTGGTGTCTGTTGTGACTTATTTGTCTCATGCCCAATATAATTGTACTTTTTCCCCCTCATCACTTGAGAACATTTTGTTGGCAGTTTATTCTCTATCAATGCATCATGTCTGTTGCTGGCACTCTGAAAGTGTGTTTTACATCAACCAGCCAGAGTTAAAGGGGGCAAGAAGGGCCAGAAACCTTAGTAAAGGAGAGCAGCAAAGTTTATTGCAGAAGTTATAGCTAAAAATCCCAGGAAGCGTTCAAGAAACGTTTCTGGAGTGAATGTTCCGGATAATAAAGAAGAGGTGTTCAGAGGAAGGATTAAAGTCAAAAAGAAAAGCTCACCTGCAGGCAGACATCATCAGCATGTGTTGACTGTGTTTGTGTAATCAGAGTAGAGACAAAAGCACTGCAGGTTTAATGACTAAAAACAACAAAATCCTTGATTAATGCCATTGTAGCATATCAAAAAAAAGTGGAAGCAGTATGAGTCCAAGTGTGGGCAAGAGCCAATGCTTGTTTTGATTTCTGGCGTTTAAGAGCAAGTTTTCACCTGTATTCTTAAATTATCCACTGCTGCAGTATGTGAGGGGACAAAACCGTTTAAGCTGTTAAATTTAGACGATATGGCCACGTAATCAACATGCTGTTGCTGTACACGTTGATGTCTCTTTATTTGTTGTTACTCTAAACAGCTTTAAGAACTCCACTTCATGCAGTTTTTAATTGTCTGCTATACACTATGTTTAATACATTTAGACATTTAGATTAGTCTGTTTGGTCACAGTTGCACAAGTTTATTGAAACTTGAGGTCACAGCAAACAAGGTAAATAAAACAGGAGCTTCCCATATATAATGTACAACTGATCTTATGAATCCAAAAAAACAAAAACAAAACCTTTTTTGCAGTATGTCTTGGAACATTGGCATCTAGATTGCAATATCAACTGCACAGCAAGATCAAGAAAATCATAAGTTGTAGAAGGATGCTTTCTAAACCCAGTGCTTTTGAACAGGGAGAAACCACTCACCCATGCATATACTGTACTGTATATGGTCAGTCTCACTAGGTTAGACTATACGGCTCCATCTGGTGGGCCAATTACATATTTGAGGGTTTTTTCTTTTGAAATATTGAAATATAATTACATAATTAAAAGTCAGTCTCAACCTTTCCATCTCTTCAGCCTTCTTTTAAACGGTTTAACAAAGGTCGTTTTTCTCAAACAGCACATTCAGCATAATCAAAGTGCTTTTAAGCCAAATTATCTCTGGGCCCAGTAATATACTTTATGTGTGACATTATTCTGGGTCCTGAGCATATGCACAGTTTTCACTCTGGTCTGAAGGAATAAATACTTGCAATGTTGAAGACCAAATTATTGTCAGTGAGAGCATCATCTTGCACCGCTCCTATGGCTTTTCTGCATGACAGAACTCCATAATTTTCAGATGAAAGCATTAAATATTAAGGCTGGAAAGTCATCCTGTTGGACTTGCACACTACTAATGGCAAGGGGAAATGCTCTGAAAAATCAGAATTAATCGACTCTACATTAATTTAGAGGAAGGCAGGAGAAAGGGTTTGAATTGGAGAAAAAAAATCAGTGAGTTTATTATTTATTAAATTTACTCGATTCATGCACGGAGCTCAAAGCTTCAAGTGAACATCTGTTTTGATTCCTTGACATACTGCGTAAACAATCCCATACAGAGATGAAAGTGTTTTTCATTTCCAGTCAGTGTATAGTGTCAGATCATCTCTTGAGCAGCTTGTTTTCTCTTAACAAACGTTGATTGAACCCTCTCTCAGAGGTGACACATTATTCTTTTAAGGTAATTTACCTTGCATTGTAACGGTGCAATTTATTGTTTAACAATGTCTCAGTTGTATGTGTATTCCAGTAGTAAACAAATTCAAGAGGGGAAAATGTCATCTTTGTTTTGCTAACTTAACATATGATTCACATTCAGATAACTTTGACACAGTCTGGTGCAAATTTGTCTTTGTCGCTCAGTAAAATAAACACACACACACACACAAAAGATAACAGAGGGAATGCTGTAAATAAAGTGGGAACTTTACAAATATAGCAGTTGTGTTTATGTACAATGTTGGCTTGTTGTGTCCTTCACAGTTAATTTATCATGTTAATAGAAGTTGACTAATGTATTTAAAGGAGTTGTTTTGCCCTGGGGGAAATTACATTGGCAATCCAATGGGGAGGAAATGAAATCAGTGAAGGAAAGAGTGTGACGGGCTCTGTGTGGTGCCAGTGGCTTCTCCTCTGATTGAATAGTTGCAGAATTTGTTAGATTAGACTGAGTGGTGCCATTTATTTTAATTGCTGGGAGATCTGTGAGTTTATATGTATGCGCTTAACATCTACTTTCTCTCTCTTCCTGTCTCCACGTTAATCTTCTCCTCAGTCAATGAGGGGCTCATGCACAGAAATATTCTTCCTGGTGGTGATTTTAAAGTAACTGAAAGGCCAAGGCAATGCTTTAAAATATTTTACACTTAGCACCACCTCAGAAAATACTGGCAATTAAACTCTTCCACACATCTGTCATGTACTACAAGGCCAGCTCCCCATCAGAGACTTTACTGGCGCTGCTTAAGTAGCCACTAGCACTTGCAGCCGTTTGATTTTCATCCACTTCACTTTCAGCGAGGCTGCTCAAGATGTTCTCATCCTGATCTGTACTTTTTTCTCAATAGTTCCAAATTGGAGCCACGATTGCTGTGTTTCTAAACTATTTTTTTTACCTCTGCTTACTATCTTGCCATCACAGCTTGACCTTGACGTATGCACACTTTACGTTTGCTCCACATCTTTTTATTTCAGAAGAGTGCACAATAATCAGCAATCACCAATGGACAAACAAACGTAACAGTTCACTGAGTATCATCAGATTCCCCCATCCATTTCCTCTACCCCGTATTAAAAAAAAAACAAAAAAACTGCCTGTATTGTCATTGCACAGCTGTACAATGAAATTTTGTGTCTCCAGTGGTACATACTGAAATTTAAAGACAAGCAGACACATCAAAGACTGTAAACATAAATACAAAAAAAAACTAAATATAAAAAAACAGTAAATATGTTTAAAAACAGGCAATAAAAGCAGACCAAGTACAATAAATTATTGCTCAGTCATATAATGTTGTACATGTACAGGATATCTCCTTAGATGTTATTGCACATTGCACATATTCCTAAGTAAAATGACAATAGAAACAAAAGACAAACAAACAAACAAACAAACAAAGTTCGAGTATGTATGTGTAGTATGTGTAATGTTTATGTCCAATTTCTGTTTTGCGTTGCTTCATTTGTTATATTGTTTGTTGCAGGGTGATCCGAGACCTTTTCGTCAGTTGCAACGGGCTCAATCAGGTGACGGAGCTGGTCTACCTAGACCAGACACGCTCCTTGGCTTTGAAGGTCTTTGAGACTCTGATAATTGGCATCGGACACCAGCAGGCTGACGGGGTGCTTCAGGAGCTGGAGAGTGCTGATGCTGAAGAAAGGGAGGCTGTCTTGGGCCTGGCTGAGGAACTGGGGTCCCGAGGGGCTGGAGAGGGCCCACAAAGCCTCAGCAAATTCTACGAAGGCCTAAAGGAGGCATATCCGCGTCACAAGAGCCGGAGTGGGCAGGGCCGTGGGCCAGGGCGCAGCCGAGCAGAGACCCACCTCCATGTTATCAACCTCTTCTTGTGTGTGGCCTTCCTCTGTGTCAGCAAGGAGGCCGACTCTGATCGGGACTCGGCCAATGACTCTGAGGACACTTCAGGTTACGACAGTACCGCCAGTGAACCTCTTGGTGGGCGACTGCCCTACCTGTCTCCAGATAGTGTGGCTCTGCCCTCCAAAGAGCAGGTACGACGCGCTGCAGATGTTTGGTCAGTCTGTCGGTGGATCTACCTGGCCAGCCCGTTATTTCAGAGGCAGTTCTTCAGGCTAGGAGGACTTGATGTCTGCCTGCGCCTCATGGCCATGGTTATTCAGAAGCTTTCCTGTAAAACCAAGGATGGGAAAGCAAAGAAGAAGAGAGATGGTAAGGGCAAAGGCAGCCCTGAGTCCACGGCTTCCTCACTGGGACTGGAGGAGACAACTCATGTTTCAGCCGACACCCTCGGCACTGGTCCAGCTGAGGGAAAGACCAAAGATCCAGCAAAGAAGCTGGAGGAAGAGTGGCAACTACAAAGTATTCGTCTCCTTGAAGCCTTGCTGGCTATTTGTCTGCACAGTGCTAACTCGGCCCTGCAGAGGATAGAGCCCGAGCTTTCTCATCAGGTATGTAGTTTAATATCATATTGGCCAACCCCTGACCACATCTACCATAGAAGAACCCCTGGTTTTAATAAAAATGTTACATCTGCTCTTGTTGATAGCTCCAGTCAGTGGAAGAGACCCTGTTTGAGGTGAGAGACCAGCTCTCTCGCTCAGGCGTGGTGAACTCTGACCTTGCTATTCCTCTGTTTGACTCTCTCCTGAGAGTGGCCTTGGCAGAGGTGTCATCCTGTCCTGATCCCCCTGAGGAGAAGCCAGACAGGGTGAGTCCTGCCTTTGAAGAAACTGTGAGTGAAGTTATTGCACCTTTTTATATTCTCAAGTTGTTTTTTTTTTTTGGCTACTCATGTATCAAGAGGCAAGTTCAGGTTAGAGCCAGTCAGACACTTGATACCTTTGCAGTCACAGGAGGTTTTGTCTTATTCACAATATAAAGCTCTCTGCAAAATGTTACTTTACTAATCTTAATCTTTTCTTCTGGACTACTCAACAGAATAAAGCCTTAAAAAATAAAAATTTGTATTAAACTTTAAATGCCCTTATTAGCACCTCGTATGCAAATTCTGCCTTCCACCCATGTAACAATGTATCAGTGTAAACTCTAGTTATCCTCTTCAGTGAATGTTGCTATGATTTAATTTGCTGCTATTTCAAAATTAGCAGCTACGGGCTCTTTGGTTTCTGTTGTCTCTCTCTGTCAGTATGGGTGTAATTCAACATTGATCTGCATTGATATATCCACTCAATTATCAATAGGGTTGGGTACCAAAGTCATACTTTTTACCCCCCCCCAGAAAAAAAACCCTAAAGAATTGCAACTAATTACAATGAAATAAGGACTGTTTTTCGTACTTTCTGAGCCTGCTCAGCTGTGGCTCAGAGGTAGAGTGGGTCGTCCTCTAATTAGAAGGTCAGCGGTTCGATCCCAGGCTCTTTTGCGCAACATGTCGAAGTATCCTTGCGCTTCAACACTGCGTCATCGGAGTGTGAGTGTGTGTGAATGATTACTGAGTAGCAGGTGGCGCCTTGTACGGTAGCCTTGGCCACCAGTGTGTGAATGTGTGTGTGAATGGGTGAATGTGACATGTAGTGTTGAAGCGCTTTGAGTGGTCAATAAGACTAGAAAAGTGCTATACAAGTATAGTCCATTTACCATTTACCTTGCCTTTTCATTAAACAGTTTCTCATAACTTGTTTAAATAAGGTGGCAAATTGTGTCATACAGTGGTGAGGACTGGAGAGACTTGAGAGATTAAAACAAGCATGTGACAGGAAGCAAACTGCATCTTGTTGTGTGCTGAATGATATGAACATATCTTCTGCTGTCATTAGCTGCTTGCAAGGGAACTATGAATCTTTGCTCGATAAAAGTTCATTCCAGCACAAAAGATTGAAAGAAAGCACATTTCATTTACAGTTGTTTTTTTTAATTGTTTTTTCCGAGTAGAAAGAAGCTGATTGTGTTCAGACACCAAATGCTGCGTCTTTGGCTGGACGCCATGGGAAAATATAAAGAGCAGCAGTGTTTATTTAGGAGGGAAGGTACAATGAAAGAAAAAACATTTTCCAACTGAGTGTTGTCAAGCATCAGCGCGGCTGTGTATGGCCGCTCAAACTATGTTGCTTAGCAGCCGTTATCTGCCCGATGTGCAACAAAACAGCAGACCTAAATAATGATAGCCTTTGTTTAGACTGAGCAGTGGATGCAAACATGACCAAGCATTGTGTCATTTTGAAACCCAAACAGCTCACTCGTGGTACTTTGTTTTAGAGCTTTTTGCATGATACTGTGACTTTTGCCTATATAGTCTTTATAAACATGTCAAGAATAAATTGGTTGGAATATATTTACACATATCTTTCAGTCACAACAACTCCTACCTTCTCAATAGTATCACTATTGATGTAATCTACATAAACACTTTGAAACCTGAGCAAAGAAGAAACAACCCCAAAATAAGCAAGAAATTAGTAAAAAGAAAAAAAAATAACCTGAAAAATAAACGATAAATAACAAAAAAAGGAAGGTCAAAAACAAAGGAAATTGCCCGAAAAGGGTGCTTAAAATAAGTTAAATATTTTTAAATGTATAATTAAGATCAATATAAAGATAGCTTTATTTATAGCTTTAGCTTTATATTCCTTAGCTTTTTTTTTTTTTTTAAATATAGTTTTCTTAATCTACTAATTTCTTCCATTTTGCGGGACATTTTTCATCAAGTTGCTCATTGCCTTTTCCCCATGTTCTCAAAAGAAATCAAACCAATTTGTTTATGGTGCAAAGTTTGAAATGCTTGTGCAAGGTGTCTGAACGCAGCACATGAAAAGTGATGTCAACCCAGGTTTGAAGGGATTAATGACTGATTCTCAAATGTGAAACTGTTCTTATTTCTTCCAGGAAGTGTGACAAATACAAAAAACAAACAGAGACAGGGTAAAAAGAAAATAATTTTCCTTTCTCACTAAAATGACTACCCACCCGGTAGTGGGTCCCCCCCATCTCACAGCCTCAGATGTGTTTTTCACAAGTCTTAAAATGCCTGTCTGAGTAAGCCTGTTCCAACACTGGAGGATTTAGCTTTTTATATAATAGATTTACCTATTTCCTAAGAGCTTAGTTTCTTTCTCAGTGAGCCCAGTAGAGCGTGATGTTCACTTAACCATTACAACTATGTGCTATGAAGCTCCGAGATTAGTCTTTCACCACAAAGTTTGTCCACTGAAAGACTATTCTTTGAAATGTTCCCTTTAGCAAAATCGAATATCAAAGCTGCCTCGTCTTATGCTGAAAGGAATAGAGGTGTGTATTACAGTAAGCCTCTGCTTTGAACTAGGCAACGGGTTAGAGTTGACTGTTTACGTGTGTGTGTGTGTGTGTGTGTGTGTGTGTGTGTGTGTGTGTGTGTGTCTACGTGCACATATGATGACTGACTGTTCACGTCAAGGAACTGGGCTGTGTGAGTGCCCTGCAAGTCAGCTGATATTTGTCTTATGACCAAAATCTTGTACTTTTTTTCCCCCCTCATCACTTGAAAACATTTTGTTGGCAATTTATTCGCTGTATTAGTGGTTGGACCACTGCTTGTCATGCTTAGTATATTTTAGCAAAACATTCTCAGTCCAGGAGTTTTTTTTGTTTGTTTTTTTAAATCAGATTGGGTAAGATCTTGCAAAATTCTTCTTATCTAGGAACCAGGCGGTGATCTTGTTGTATCTGGACTGTAAGACATTGAAATTCATGACTTTTTCTTACCTCCCTTCCTCTCTCGCTCTCTGTCTCTGTCTCACTGTTCCTCTCTGACTCTCCTTCTGTCAGAAGCTCCAGGTGTTGGCGGAAGGGGTGGCCCCAGCAGGCGATCTGTCTGAGGAGGTGGACGAGGTGCAGAACTGTGGCGTCAAGCCCCCGGGGGAGGAGGAGGGCTACGACGCTGACAGTGAAAGCAACCCTGAAGACATGGCCAAGCAGGAAGAGGGTAGGTCCACGCTTACTGCCAAACACACACGCACACTTACGTGCATGCACACACACACACACACATGCACACATATGTGCATGCAGACACACACACACACACACACACACACACACACACACACACACACACACACACACACTTGCTCCCATATTTACTCCTTCTCAAGAATCCACAGCTACTGCACACACCTAACTGCTCTTTATTATATTAGCTTAGGCTGGTTTAACGTTTAACTCTCTGTTGCTTTACTTTGAAATCCTCAACTGCAGAATTTTCACTCTTTTTTTTACCTCCCTGCAGTTATTTTAAGAACGCTATAAATTGCTTTTACCCAATGCGCTCCGTCTTCTGTAACATTTGTTTTTGTTCGTGATTAATGTCAACAAACTAATCTTGATGGATTGAGAGGTCGTGTATTGGTCTCAACCTCTAAACCTGGTGAATTTTAGCCTTGGGAAATCTTGCTTCTCCCACTATTAAATTAATCATTCAATGCTTTTGTGAAAGTATTATGCATTATTGCATGTCCTTACATTTACTGAAGGATTTTATGTTGAACAGCATCATGTTTTTTTAAGCAATTTGCAGTGTAAAAACCACATCCTCTTTTGGTTTGCTGAGGAGGATATTTGGCAATAACAAGTGGCTAGTTTTTAATGCGTACATATGACATGGCAGAAAGGGGCCTGAGCACTTTTTCCCCTCACAACAGCCTCTTGTGTTAGGTCTGCTTCTCCACTCTGGTCTCACCAGTTAAGAACGTGGCCTGATTATACCCTTTTTGCTTTTTCATCCCCTCAGAATAAAATCATTGTTTTACGTTTTACAACTGCAGGCAACTACAGTCTGTGGCCCCATGAGCTGGATCTTGTGACTTAAAGTCTCCATCAAATGGAGGCTTGAACTTCCTGGAAAGCTTTATCGTCCTGGAAAACAGTGAATGTTAAACACTGACCCCTACCAGACACAATTTAACCCCCAATTTGGGCAGTAATACTCTATCCTTCCTCTATTATCAGAAAGCCTTTTCTCCTTAACTTTGAACATCCTGGTTTAGTTGAAAATGCATCTTGTTGATAAAGTAATTATCACCACTAATGGCAGCTAGTTGCTTCAGTGGCAGACTAAATCAAATAAAATGATCCTCTTCAAGTTAAAAAAAAAACCCCAACAACATATGATATCAGTGGCTAATTTAAAGGGCACCAGTAGAGATGGGATGATATGCAATTTTATTGCAGATTGTGTTAAAAAACATAAAACATAAAAAACTCATTAAGTTGATCATGTCAAATTCCATATTCAGAATAATAGTGATTATCGTGTCCAGCAGCACCCAAAAAGACTGCGGTGTAAGAAACAATAAAGAGACTCTGGCAAAACAGGTTGCATACACACCAACCTCAAAAAACACAATAGAGCTAAATCAAGTGCCGGTATATTTTATGTCGAAAGACATGATGTCATTTTAAGTAGTTAAAAACCCTGGCTTTTTAATAGTTTTTTTAAATTGTTTTGCACTGAAAAGGAAGATCACTTAAAAAAGATGTGTGTCGTCTTTGTGATGCAATGCAAATATTTGCTTGTAAGGTAAAGTCACTCCACTATGTTTTAGAGCCATTTTAAGAGTTTTAAGCTTGTTTTGATGAGAACAGGATAATATCATGAATCTCTTGTATTTTGGCTGGAATATACGTGACATGCCATTTTCACATCATCCCATGTCTGGTGCTTTCTCTTTTTTTTGTTGAAGTGTTCAAATATTAAGTATTCCAGGGGGATGTTGCATGATTGACAGCTGTCGTAATCTATTACAGTCAGCTGTGGCATTTGGCACTCACTCATCCTACATCCTGACTCCCCAGGCTTTCCTCTTTATGCCCACATTAAAATTTCCTGGCCCTGTTAACTGCTGCCTCCTCACAATTCAATCATGATATGGAACATGCACTTCACATCTATGTTTTTGTAAAGCCTATTCCTTAGTCTCTTAATTGTGCTTACACTTGACTAGCTTCTTATGTTCAGTTTTCCACTTTTGAAAAGAGATTAATCGAAATGATTTGTGCACTAAAGTACTTTTTTTTTTCCAAAAACACAGCAAAAATGATATACAGTAGAAGCTTGTGCAATTATATTTAACTGAATATGATTTAATTTGAACATTAAAAAAATAACATGAAATATATATGTCAAAAAAACAAAGCAAAAATAACTAATACTTAACAGAAAACATATACAGCAGACTTTCAATAAGCAGCATAAATTAATGTTTAATTTCCAAAATGGAATAGTAAAAACCTACATGCTTCTCGAGTCCCACCGTATTCTATACTAATCCATCAATACTCCGTTAATCACAAAAACTGACTCTCGGCCCCGGCGTTCACCCTCACAGCTAGACCTCTATGTAAACCCAGTCTCTAACACAAGCATCTCAATTTTTCACAAATGATATGAAGTGATACCAGTTGGTATAAGTCTTTCATATTTATGCAGTTTATATTTCCTGACAGGCTCAGCAGTGTATATCTGGCTGTGTGAGTGTTAGTTGGAGGCAAACAGCTGTGCACAAGGAGAGAGAGCGAGGTTCATTAATTACAGGAGGTCCTAGAAGCTGTGTGAGAGCCTGCTGGGCTGCTCCCCTGTAAATCATGAGGGGACTCCCATGCTGCTCTGAGGCTGAGCACAGCACTGAAGATAACTCATTTTTATGAGCTGCCTCCAAGATGGAAGGATGGAGCTGAAGCAGGGAATGCCTGTGGATCGTGAAGATGTTTAAGCAACACAGCCGGCCCGTGTGTGTTTCTGTGCTAGCATGTGTGGCATGCCATTCAGCGTGACGTTTATCATCTCTAAGTCTTGTAGTGTTACTGATCTTGCCCTGGTGTGTGTGGTGGTTCTCATAGGAGTAAAGGTGGAGTCCACTCTACTGCGTGAGTTTGGGGTGGTGGCGGACGGGCCAAGGCGTGGTGTGCTGCTGTTCCCGGAGATCTGCACGATGGAGCTGCAGCTACTCGCCACAGGCTCACCAGATCTGGAGGTTTTGAGTCATGTGTTTCACAGCCTGCTGGGCGCAGTGCACGCCAATCGCCGCAATGCTGCCTTGCTCTATGACCAGGTCAGACTGACAACACTTTGTACAACTCTTAGCCGCTTCAGCAGTTTCTCTACTTTTCTCCTCAACTGTGCTCTGAGGATGAACTCTTGTCCTGTTCCTCGCAGGGAGGAGTCAAAACCATCCTGTCTGGCTTTCACAGCATCCTCAGCCAAACAGACCCCTCCTTTACAGGTTTGTTATTCCTTCTGGTTTATTTTTGTCTTTTCTGACACTGTAGGATACTATTCATGTGTGACATCTAAGGGAAAAACATTGGGTGCACTCAGTTTGCAGATTTACTTTTTCCTGCTGCTGACATTTCGACTGGTTCCTCAGGGTTCAAACGTCATACTCAGTCTGCATCATTTTAGTAATTCTTGGAAAAAGCTTTACCCAAAGGATTGTTTTTATATACAGAAATCATGTTTATCTTATCTGTCATTGTTAGATATTGTCATGTGTCTGTGGCCTGTTTGTTTTTCTGTCACATGTATATTTATTGTTCAGAGCAAAGCAGGCGGTGACGCTGTTTATTGTTTCTGCCTGTGGTGTTCTGGTGCATGCCCAAGTGAATGAAAACTGTTTACGTAATCTGCTCTTCATTGGTCTATGTTCAGATTGCCAGACTGTGCTAGTGGAGCTGCTGGTTGCCATGGTGAGCCAGCGAATCACAGCGGAGGAACTGGCCCTATTGATTCGCCTCTTCCTGGAGAAGACCCCACCTACTGTAAATAGCAAACTCTATCAGTCAGTCAGCAATGCACTGTTAGCTTACGTTCAGGGTGTTGACACTGATAGCTTGTGCTCACACTGTCTGCACATTCAATTTTTCAGCAGGAGCAAGAACTTATTTGTACACCACTCTTCCTGTCACACTCTGTTCTCACTTCTTGGTTCTTAAAAACTCATCAACACATAATGCTCCCTCGGGCCCACTTCATTCTACATACAATTAACACCAATGTGTGCGGAACAGATGTGATGCTACAGCGTATTGCCACAGGTCTGTGTTTAATTGGAATCAGGCAGCAGACATCATTAATAACCTGTCTCCAAGAGAGGAAAGGAAAGAGAGGGGTTTATTTTTAACCACATGAATGTGATGACATGTGACTTGAGTTTCCGTGTATGAAAATGAGACATATCAGTGACTACAGTGGCCACTGTTTTTGTGCTGCTACCCAGGTTTTTTATATTTAAGACGGTTATGATACATTCTGTCAAAATGTTCACTGTTTTTACGGCTTTAATGCTGAGCTAGTCTAGATGGATCAGACTGTTGAAGAAATTGAACTGCTCAGTAATGTGTGATTTTTTTCATTTTCTTTACTTAAGCAGGCAGAGTTTGCACAAACCTGTCAAGTGTTTTCTTTATTAAATCTTCTGTGTTTCTGACTCCCTGTTTACTTTTTTACCTGCAGGAAATTTTACTAAAAGGCATACTACAAATTGTTGAAGCCAACGTGAATATAGAACCTCTTCACTTCCTGACCTTTCCAATAATCCTTGGGGCTTCGACCCCAGGAGGGGCTTCCATGGGCTCCAGGCAGAACGGTGCTGCTGGAGGGAAAAGTGTTGGTTTGCTGTGGAAGGGCAAATTGTCTCCTGGGCGCAGGGAGGGGGATAGTGAGTATCGACCAAGCCACATCCGTTCCTCTCCCTGGCACATTGCTCCTCTCCACCTGCCCCTGGTAGGGCAGAACTGCTGGCCCCACATGGCTAGCGGCTTCAGCGCCTCAATGTGGCTTAGGGTGGCAGAGCAGGAGGAGAAGGATGGGGACAAAGAGCAGGGTGAGAGACAGATCCTTCACTAAGACCCTTTCATGCCTGAAGTCCATAAATATAAAATGGTTTTAAGATTTTTTTTTTGTCTTTGTTCTCCAGAGGAGGGTAACCCTCCTGCAGCTGAGTCCCACCATGGCTCCCCTCCGGCTGGGGCGAGATTAGCAGAGGAAGGCCTCATTCATATTCTGTCCATGGGCTCAAAGGCACTGATGCTTCAAGTGTGGGCAGACTTCTCCACAGGCGCTCTCACATTCAGGTGAGCTCCAGTGTAGAGTTCAGTCTCCAAGATGTGTGTGTGCAGAATGAGTTTTTTAAAGTATTCATAGTTTATGGACCTTGAAGTATTGTAATGTGCTGATCCCTCAGGATTTGTATAGACCCAAACGATGAGATAAAAGCAGGGCTGCTGGCACAGGCAGACTCTGGTGAGGAACTACTCAGAACGGGCCAATGGCAGCACCTGGGCCTCACTTACACACAGCAGCCAGAGGGAAAGAAGAACATCCATGGCCGTGTGGTTGTCTGGGTGTGTGGCATCAGGTGAGGAACTTGTAATGGCGAGAGTAAGGCTCAATCACATTTCTTACTTTTACACCTACCACTTGTTTTCGAGTGCCCCTTTGACCCTCAGAACAGAATTACAAGGGGTAGTAGTTGAAGCATTCCCCTGTGAAACGGGACAGCTGAAGGCTGAAACGTCAGCAGTAACGTCATTATCATCAATGGTATTTACTTAAACACATGCAACTATTGTAATAATTGTATTATCACAATGACATTTTCCATTTCTCTGATGGTGATAGAAAAGCATTGATGCTTATGATTGGATCTAACATGCTCCTACCCTGGCAGTCTGCACTGATATTAGAGAAGCATAAACAAATGCACCAACTTTGCTGCTGGACTTAAGTAAAATTTCAGGCATCATACATCACTGGGGGCAACATGGAAATATGTCAAAATGTGGGACTGTCATGTACAAATAAGCAGTAACGATAACAATGTAAAGTTGGCTACCGTTTTGTTGTTGTTATGCTTGTTATTAAGAAATGGAGAGTAATGCATTAAAACAACATCAAACTATGATAATACCTTCAATCATTAATTTTAAATCTTTAATAACAAAGAAAAACACATTTGTGGCTTTCTTTTTGTTTGTACAGACATCTCACAGATTTTTTCTCGTAACGCTTTGTCTAGCGTTTTCCTCTGTAAAACCTCAGTTTGGAGGGTCATGTAGCAGCAACACTTTGCCCAACTGTTCTATTCCAACTAGCATCTCCAGCTGGAATCATAACACCCTACCCCTAGATAAAAACAAACAAAACGGAGGGGTAAGGGCTAAATGGTAGGAGATGGGGTATACTGGGATTATGGAAGTTTAATTTTATATCTGGTAAATAAATGAACATTAACCTTCACTCTCTGTTTCAGGAAATGTGAAGTTTCTTTGGACTACACCCTGCCCAGAAAGTCAAGTTTATCATCTGACAGCAACAAGACTTTCTGCATGTTGGGCCACTGTACGCCGTCCTCTGAGGAGACGCTGAAGCAGGGTGGACGCTGGAGCATGGGCACTGTGCTTCTCTTTAATGGTAGGACCTCCTGTCTTCTTTATCTAACTGAAATCATGTTTCCATAAGCTCTCAGATACTTAATCCCAGTCACTCATCATTTTACTCTACATTCATACATGCAATCTGCTATAATCCTTTATATAATTTAATCTGTTCCACCTCAGTGTCGCTCCCTGCTGGTACACTGATTATTACCAACTTCTCTCTTATTAGCAGTAAATATTGGGCTTATAAATGCACAGTAATGAGTCTTGGTGCAGTTATATTTTTGAAGCGTAACGAGTCTCAGGGCTGTAAAAGGCTGCTGCTGATGTGTGTTGCATGCTGTAGATTCTTAGCATTCTCTCCAGAGGCTAACTGAATACTTCTCTTGTTGCCTCTAATTGTCTGTGAATGGCCTGCCTCTGGGTAATCTCAACCTGTGAACCCAACTGATGTCTTTAGACAAGCTTTAGCCTCTCTGCTGTTGTAGGTAGCAGCTTCTTCTTGGAAAATAAGGACTATGAAAGACACCAAAGTTTCGTGAAGAAGAACAAGAAATTAGATATCAAGGAGCACCATGGCTCTTCAGGGTTCTCACTTTGCGTCACATCATATGTCTTTACGTTATGGGTTATGGATGGAATGATATTAATCATTTACTCATCGGGTTTATTTAGGGTCAGTGTTAGATTTCTTACAATTCTGTTTCTCAGCTTTTGAAATGAATTTGCAGCATTTGTCTCAGTAGTAGAGTAAATAAAACCCGTTTTTCTCCATTTTTCAGGATCTAGAATAGGATCTGAGGAGGCCCTCTACCTGTACACTAGTGGGCCTGACCTCACCTCAATCATGCCCTGCAAATACGGCAAGCCCAGTGGGACGATCTCCAAGTTTGTCACTCTGGAAGGCCTGAAGTGTGAGCATGTACGAGAGCTTCTCATGAAGAACCAGGATGTGGACACAACAGCTCTGGTTGTAAGTCTTTGTTTTAGGGAAGCACCAACTTATCATCCAAATCACAACATAAAAGCATTCACTTATTAAACATTCAATAGACAAAGAAGTGTTTTTTTGTCATTGTTGTTTCAAGAATTTTTTGAAAGTTAAAATACAGATTGACAATGCTGTTAAACCCTCCACTTATACTTAGTGTTTTAAGTGTTCTGTAAGCATAGCAAATCCCTCCTATGTCTCATTTATTGTTTCATTTCACGGTGTATGAGTAATGTGCTGGTCCAATTAGCTGTCATTAATGATACTGCATGGAAGGAAGTAATTTTTCCCCAATGGAAAAAGCTATTACAGTTAAGCTGGAGCTATTTCAGTGAGACTGAAAATAGTTTTTCTCCCATTAAATGCTAATGGCTTTGTTGATAATAACTCTGCTGATTAAAAAAAGAAATGAAGGGGGTAAGACAAGAAGAACTAATGATTTCCACTCCACATCTTCATAATTTCTGTAATGCTCTGCCCAAGTTTAGCACAGCTAAATCCATGCTAGAAATTGTAGCTCCAGGCTATCTGGCCTCCTTGCTTGGGTCTAATTGAATTTCAACAAAAAAGATTTAATACAGAAAATTCTAAAACTCTAAATAACTAAAAGTTACTGAATGAAAGTTGTAGCTGAAATGATAATTGTGTTTCTGTGTAGGAGAGCTTGGCAGTTGTGTATGCTCCCAGCAGTCCTAGAGTCTACACCATCTATGAGCCGGTAATCAGGATGAAGGGTCAGACCAAGATGGTGGTGACACAGCGGCCGTTCAGCTCCAAGGAAGTGCAGAGTGTTTCCCTGGAACCGAACTCTCTCCGAGCTCTGCTCCCCACTGAAACCCACGGCCTGCAGAGCGTCCTGCACAAGATAGGAGGAACAGGAAATTTTGTCTTCCTCTTCGCACAGGTAGTTGGTCCATATTTCGATATTTTCATTGGAGCTAAAGCTCTGGCTAGGTCCCTTTTAGTGTAACATTTCTGAAATACTGTTTGTTTAAATAGATGTTTTCCAGAGAGGGAAAGGGTTTTCTTCTTTAAAAGGTAATTTCTGTTAATTTTACAAATTCAGTAAAAGGAAAACATATATCATAACGTCACATATTGAACACATCAGGGTTGTCCCCAACTAAGAATTTACACAGTCGAATCTGATTCCTCAAGAGTTGCCTATTGTAGACTAAGAGTTAAATTCTTTTTCTCTCACTTTGATCCGCACTATGCAAAAAAGCTAAACACACAATTGAAACACACAATTGAACAGTTTGTCTTCTTGACGTGGCATAAGGACTTACTGTGTAATAGGATGTGTTTCATCCAGCGCTGTTTGTTGTGTGTCGAGGGTGAGTGTGTAGATGTGTGTTTGTATGTAGGTGTGGCACTATCCACAGTACTGAAAGAGTGGTGAGAGGGGATAGACTTGACAGACAGAACACGTCATTTGTTTGGTTCATGCTTGCTTTCAAAAAAGAAATTTTGAGTCTAAAAGGTATTCATTTTACAATGAATCTGATCCAATCTGACACACCGGTAGATACCAATCAATTTTATGTTAAATCAGAATTTTAACAAATAGACCTAATGGAATGATCCTTTGTTTCATAACCATATTTTCCCCCAACTGCCACGGGTCGATCGTGAGATTTGGTCACTCCAATATCACATTATCATCTTGCATTAACTTCTGCTTCCCAGCTGGTCTTCTGTTACTGCAGGGTGCATTTCAGCACCTTTTTTAAGATAACAAACAAAAGATGAAGGGATTTAATTTTCAGTTCATAAACAATCATAGAATGGATGTCATAGAACTACATTGGTCAATCAATAGAAACTGAATAGCCAACTATTTTGATTATCAAATAAACATTCAGGTCATTTCTCAAGCAAAAATGCCAAATGTTATTTTTCCGTAACATTCCTATTTTGACATTCCAGTCTCTCAAATCTGAGAATTTGCTGCCTCTGCTTGTCTTAACATTTGAGTAAATTTAAATCTTTTTGTGAAGTGTCAGTAAGGGGGTGACCTTGAGTGCCAGGAAATGGGGATTGGCAATTCTCACTTTTTAGAGGTCAAACAATTAATCAATTAATCAAGATGATAACTGGCATATTAGCATATTTTCCCCACTGTGGGACTAATAAAGGATTATCTTATCTTATCTTATATTAATCAGTTGTGAAAATAATCCTTTTTTGCAGCCCTACAGTTTAAAAAGCCTTTATTATGAAGTCAGTTCACTGCATCATACATGCATTAGTGAGGGTGCTTTGTATAATGCTAGAGGAAATTCAAATTCATTTCTAATCCCAAAAGATAATTGATAAAGCTGTTTTATTTTTATGAATGATTCAATGATTAACTCATGTTTGAACTCTGTAATTAGCTGTTACTCATCTGATTCTGAGAATGTTACCTAATTGATTATGTCTGTAACGGGTGACCGGCCTGTGTTGGTTGAGGAGAGTCATTGTAACTGTTTGCCAGTTGGAATTGTAGTTTAAATGTCACTTTCACGGACAAAGTTTGATATTAGGCTCATGTGTGCTTTTGTGAGAACACAATAACTGTAGCAGGAACAGTGTGAAATAGCGTTTTAAAACTCAAATTTCAGGCCCTCGCTGTTCACATTCATACATCTTTTTGTTCCTCTGTCCCTCGCCTCTGGGTCTGCGGTGTCCAGACGGTGGAGCTGAGTGACTGTGAGAAGACCCAGGCTCTGGCCCTCCGGGTGCTGCTGTCTTTGTCCAAGTTTAACCAACACCGCATCCACGAAATGGACTGTTACCATGGTTACTCTATGATCCACCAGGTCCTCATCAAGTCCAAATGCATCGTTGGATATCATATGCTGAAAGTGAGTCACACTGTGAACTCTTTGCCGTCTTCTGTAGCCGCCACCTCTGCTGATCTGCGCAGTAAAACGTATTCATTTTACAATGAATCTGATCCAATCTGACACACCGGTGCCTCTCAGAGCCGGTGTTGGTGACCCTGCTGTTACTTGACCCTCTGGCTGTGTCTGTAATTGAGCTGTGCGATGGCTGTGTGCTGAAATGGATTCTGTCTGACTTGATGAAACATTAAGGTCCTGCAGAGTCACACAGCACCTTTGATTGCCTTTGTCACTTTAGGCTTCCAAATACTGTATTGTATAGCACAGAAATGCACTGATTAGTAATATTAAACACTCATAATCATTCCTATATCAAAAGGAACATGCTGTGTTACACTCATTGGATTTGTTTTTCACTTTTACTTTTCTATTTATGCTGCAAAAAAGGCGGCCAACTTCTGTCTTACGTTGGTCTACCACAGACCCAAAGGAGTGTTAGATTTATAACCACTGCAGTAAAGCTGGTCACAAATGATAGACTCTGATCAATACAGACACGGCTGCTCAGTGAGTAAATGGCAGTGGATTTGACAGAGTGATAAGCACTCCAAAAAATTTCATGGAGAATTTATTGACTCTCCTCCTGTCTGGGATTCTGCACTGTAAGGTTGTTTCTGGAGAGATAGTGATTATCAATATGTTGAGGTGTGTGTCTGATGAGAGTGAACAGCACTCTGTTATAAAAACACTGTAGAAGAACTGATGTGGTATGATGTGCCATATTTTGTCCCTTTAGACTTTACTGGATGGATGTTGCAGTGAACCCATCCTCATCCTGGGGGACGATGGGCAGTTCCGTTTGGACGCAGAGTCCATCGCTGTGGTTCAGGATATCAAGCTTCTCTCAGACGTCCTGTTGGACTGGAAGATCTGGGCCAAAGCTGAGGTAAACCTATACATCACAGGGTCAGTCATGGTTTCAGGGTTCCCCCTGGTCACGGTAAACCTGGAAAAGTCATAGAATTTCACAGTTGCATTTTCAAGGCCTGGAAAAGTCACAGAATTAGTAAAAATCATTAAAAGTTTTGGAAAGTCATGGATTTTTTTTTTGTGTACAATGAAGTTAATTATCTTCCATAGTAGTCTTGAAAGCCAGCGCCAATCTGACACAAGTGCTTGGAAAGCTATTGTTTAATAAAGGGCAATGTATTGTTCATGACTATAGCTTGAAGTATGTAAGTTGAATATGAACATAACCAACTATTAGAGACTTTTAAAAGGTTGCTGTTAAATTTCATATAGTAATTAACATTCATTTTAAAGAATACTGTACATTTATGTGATGTTACACATTGTGATTGTCCCAGATATTTTATTCTTGCAAATTCAAGAATAAGATTTGAAATTTTGCCCATGAAAATATGATGAAACCCTGTGTTTCATTAATAACAGAAGAAATAACACGTCTAAAAAAATTAAACAAAAATGAAAGAATGTACGAACAGTAAACATGCACAAAGATTAACAGTCGTATTTCTAACTAGGTCATTAGAATGATTGCAATTTAAGACAACAAATAAGTTGCTAGGAGACATTTTCTTTTCTTTTTTTAGTCAAATATGAAGTAAAACTACAGCCAGGATAAAGAGTAGAAATACAGCTCTAGATGAGTTAAATTTTCAAATAATTTTTCTCATTAGATTTAAAGGTGCAGCAGCACAGAAAAGTAAGAAAAGAGAAAACTATTAATGTGGAATGGCTTTACTGAATTTGCACATTTCTAGTTTCCCAAGGTCTTTTCATTTATTAACATCCATTCCTGATGAGGTGAAGAAACCTTAAAGCATCATCATCTAATGGTGTGCTGGTGATAAATTCTTTCACCTTAGGAGCAGCACTCAGCATTTATGATTCAATCTTTTACCATGTTTCCAAAAAAATATCCAGGATTTAAAGGTGATAAATTGGTTTAAACAAATTTTCACCTCGATTTTCTGACAAACCCAAAAGTTTTGGAAAGAAAGTACTAACTGACTGCAAATCATGCAGAAATAAACAGATAAAATTAAGAAGTGAAAATTACTTACTAATTACTAGTACTTTATGTTTTGCATTCTGTGCAGCAGTATTTTTCTTTGCTGAGGAGTGATGGCACTCTCTAATCCACCATTAGATGAAGAACCAGATAATGTTTCTGCCTATTCATTGTCATTCACTGTGTTGTTTCTGTCAGTGTGGAGTGTGGGAAACACTGCTGGCTGCCTTAGAGATCCTCATCAGGGTGCACCACCCTCATCAGGTCTTCAACATCCGTCAGTTCCTCAAGGCTGAGGTCGTGCATCGCTTCTTGCTCACCTGCCAGGTGTTACAGGTAAGTCGTAGCCATAAAGCAGCTCTAAGAAATATCTCTTTTGACACTGTCACTGACTTGCATGATGTTTGTCTGAAGGAGCATCGGGACGAGCATCTGACTGCCATCCCACAGGATGTCTGTCTGTCATTCGTCAAAATCATCCAGGAGGTACTCGGGTCTCCTCCGGACATGGACCTGCTTAAACTGATCTACAACTTCCTGCTGGCTGTTCACCCACCTACCAACACTTACGTCTGCCACACTCCATCCAGCTTCTACTTCTCACTGCACATAGGTGAGGAAGAAGTGCAGTCTAAAGCAGCACCACAGTATCAGTGCCATTAATTCAATGCACTGAGTTCTTTTGATGTCTCTGATTTTACAGATGGGAAGCTGTACCAGGAGAAGGTGCAGTCCATTATGTACCTGAGACACTCTAACAGTGGAGGAAAGTCTGCCAGCAGCTCTGTGATGTCGCTCTCCCCAACTGTCTTCACTGATGCTGCGCATGAAGGTACAGCTGTTTCAACTATATTACATCAATCACAAAGGGACAGTTCACTCCGACATAAAAAAAATCCCCTTAATTGCTGAGTGCTATTTATCAGTTTAGATTGGTGTGGGTTGCAGAGTGTTGGAGATATCGGCCATAGAGATGTCTGACTTCTCGCTAGTATAATGGAACAAGATGGCACTCTGCTTGTGGTGCTCAAAGTGCCAAAAAATACATTTGACAAACTCAACAGCAATGTCTCTTTTCAGAAATCATAACCTGGTTACTCAAGATAATCCACAGACCTTGTTGTGAGCAGTTTCATGTAGGAACTATTTTCTTTCTACCAAACTACACCTTTGACTGTACCCCGGCATCTACTCACTGTGTTTGTGACAGTGGGGAATGTAAACATTAATGGCGTCCGTGGCTGGGCTGTGATGTTAGCTAGCGTAGTGGTGCTAAGTGAGCTGGCAGTAGAAGCCCACTTTCTTCTGTGTGGTGATGCAATAAACAGCTGTATTTTAGTAGCGAGAAAGTAGTGCCTACATAAAACTGTTCAAAATAAGATCTGTGGATGATCTTGAGTAACAAGGTTATGATTTTTGAAAAAAGACATTGCTGTTGAGTTTTTCAAATACACTTTTTGGCTTTTTGAGCACCACAAGCCAAATGCCATCTAGTTCCATTATACTTAAGAGAAGGCAGACATCTCCACGGCTGATATACTCACACTCGGCAGCCCACACCAAAACAATCCATACTAATAAATAGCACTATAGGTAAGAGGAAATATGTATTTCTGATTTTTGGCTTAACTGTCCCTTTAAAGCACTCAAAAGCATCCAACACAGTTAGGAGGATGATTAAATACAAACAGTTCAGTTTGTTGCTTGTTTTGACATTATAAATGGGCAGCAGTGCTTTCATGAGTGTATTTCTGTCCAACAGGGAAAATGTGTTTAACATGTTTAGAGCTGCATCAGCCCTGTTTACTCACTGTGATTAATTACAGTCACCAGAGTTTTATTTTAAAGTACCACTAATGTAAACACCATTACTTATAGGAAAAGCTGATGCATGGACATTAGGTCATTATGTGTTTGTGAAACTCCCTCTAATCTTCCTGTTCTTTGCTTTAAAAAAGATTTAATCTAACTGCTGCTCTTAACAGTATGTCTTACAAAGCCATCCTCTTATATATCTTTGTAACTACACCATTTCACCTCTTTTATCTGAGCTTTATAGTTCTACTCAGTTTTACAATTATGAGCCTCTTTTGTCATCTTAGCCTTGCTTTTTGAGATTTATTCTTTTTATTTCTTGTAAAGAACTTTACTGTATAAACTGCTTTATGAATAAAGTAAACCTTACATGCAACAGTACGTTGTGAGACATTCAGCAACAGACATTTCCTGCATTGATCCACAATTTCTGACCGCACTTAAATGTACAAATTTGTCAATGAATATCCGCGATTTTGCTCTGCCACATCATGTTATTCATCACATCCACAAGTCCATCAATTTTACTATTTGCCCTACAAGTGTCAGTGCAGCTTCTGTGTCTGCATACAAATAGGCCCTTTGCAGCCTGTAAATGCTGAATCATTTTTGTCCTGTTTTCTAGGCCATCTCCACGGTCCGTCCCCTGAACACGGAGGTGATGATCATTCGTTACGCCCACCCAGTCTGGCACCATCTCCGTACTCCTCCCCTCTACTGACACCTCGACTCGGACACGGTATCTCAAATGAGGCAGGTGAAGGTGACGGGATCTCCCTCACCACACAGCAGGCTCTTGGCAGCACAGAGACACTCAAGAAGGGCGGAGGGGACGAGCAGCTCCTGAGCAGCTGTGAATCAGCCAAGACAATCTGTGAGTCCAAGGACATAGGTGAGGGAGGAGCTCTGCGCACTCCTTCTATCAGTGTGGAGGAGGAGCGGGACGAGGCGGCAGAGGTAGACAGCCTGGCAGAGGGCAGCGTTGGGGTGGCTGAGTCTGAGGACAGGTTTGACTGGGCCAGTGACGAGGCGCCACGCCGCCCTGACAGCCTGAAAGGCATCCAGTCTTTCCAGAGGAGCCACAGCAATCTGGCCAGTCTTGGCCTGGCCTTCCCAGCTCCAAATGGCTCGTTGGCAATCGGCCGCTGGCCCAGTACAGCTGACCGAGGCTCCATGCCCGAAGACTGGGAGAGCTACACTTACTCTCCTGGCTACGAGAGGGCGCACAGCAAGACTGAGTCCAATGACAGGTATGCTACTGTAGTAAACTTTAACAAGACATGTTTGTTTGAATGTGCTGTATCTAAAGAAAATTCTTACGGGAGGTTCTAACTGAATGAGCAATATCATTACTAATCTTAATTAAGTCAGCCCACACTAAACCATGGCGGGTCTGTAAATGACTTTGTGTACTGTGAGCACTAACAGTCTCTTTCAACATTTTATCTAATTGCATGTCTGTGTGAGTTTTGTTCTGCTACATAACTCCAAAAAAGATAAATACCTCGTCCACTCTGCTTGATAAAGAAGAGCTGTGAAGGGATTTGCATAATCTAAATACAGCATTTGGTTATGGTAATAATCCTGAGCCAACGTTGAAAGTGATTCGCACAGCGGTGACAGTTTCAGTTTATTTCTACCTGCCATCGAGCTGGTGACTTAAACTGATAGGAAATTAAAAAACGATTTATTCCTTGTAATCCTGTTTTCTCACCAAAGTCACCTTTGTCTTTTTATTAGACTCAGTTTGATCTGTTGCCGTCTGACATTTAGATATCTAATTTGATTTGCTGATGAATTTCAAGCTGTTCAGAAAACTTTCAAGAAAAGAAAACAATATCCTCATGGCAGGTGTTTGTTTTCTTGTCTCTTGCTTTGACTGCTTCGGCAGTATTAATGAAACTAGGTACATTCATTAATGTCTCCTTCCTGATGAGTACAACAGGCTGTTGTGGGTTCATTGACAATTAGCTTTTCATCTGACTGATGCAAGTTTTATAACTGGGGTGCAAAACAGCTTTCTCAGTTCTAGTAGTGCTGATTATGGCTCTTTTTACATAGTTGGACTCACAATAAGCAGTTTTACTTGTCATTTTGAGCACTGATAGAGGAAATTAAGTTAGCTCTTCCTGCACAATGATTCAGAACTAAAGTCTAAGCGGTGTTTGTCAGGTCCAGCACTGAGGACTGTCTGGTGCTGATCTGCTGTGGACTCTATGATCTTCTGCGGGGCATCCTGCTGCTGTTGCCTGACCTCATGCTTGAGGAGGTGATGGACAAACTCATCCAGCCAGAAGCCCTCATTGTCCTGGTCAACCACTCGTCACCTCTCATCCAGCAAGGAGTCATGAAGGTTGGTTAAGTATCTTCTTTGATTAGTCTCAAACACTGTGAAGCAGGTTGATCTGCAATATATGGAGGCTCCGAGGGGCAAGTGAGATCTATGATGATCCATTTTTGGTGTCCAATTGATATTGTTATATTTGTATTGTTTTTTTTATATTGTTTTCTCTCCTGTTTTTAGGACTTAGGAAAAAGGTTTTGCCAGGATGCTATTTTAAAGTTCCATTTTTCCATCTATTAAATGAATAAGGGGGACAGTTTTGCCAGATAAAACAACAAAGTTTTGCCATGTTCATTTTTCTTAGTTACTTGTTTTTTCACAGCTGGAAAAAAGTTTTGGTGTGTGATTTTTTTCTTTCAGGATTATTTTCCTTGTAATATGAATTTCAAATTTCAGAGTGTATCCCTAGCACCTGCTCTAAACAGGACTAAAAGCTGTAATGTTTTCTTCTGGGTGAATTTTGGTTCAGAAAGGTTCAGAAATTATGAGTTAGCAAGTAATGTTACATTACTGTTATGTCTGTCTTATGACTAAAAGTGTATTTTACTCTGTTCTAGTTTGCTGTTAGCGTTAGCTATATTGACATTAACTGTTAGACAATACGGTAATGTCACGTAACATGCTAAAACCCAGTAAATATACTTTGTTTTCACAGACTGAAAAAAAGAAACTAGGGGAATCATCACAGTAAAAACTTTTTACCTAGCAAAACTTTTTCCACCTTTTAAAAATGGAAAAAAAGGAGAGGATCTTAGGAAAATTATCCTGGCAACACTTTTTCCACCTGTCTTTAAGTCACAAACACAGGAAAGAAAACAAGTTGAGAATTAGAAAATTGATCACCAGATTTTTTTTCTCACTCGCCTGTCAGGGCTTCCATAGATTTAGCACCAGAAGTCAAGTTTTACTGCACTTATGATGCCAGTAGACAATGTGGTATTTCCCAGTGACAAATGTTTTTGCTCATTACCATTCTCAAAAGTCACATTTACACATTTGTTTTTTATCTTAGAGAAGCCTTAAAGGTGCTGGTAGCCAGGGTTTTATTTGGACAGAACCAGGCTAGCTGTTTCCCTTTGTGATCAGCCTTTATGCTAATCAGTCTTCTCATTGAATTCTTACCATGAAAGCAAGTATCTATTAAACATTTGATTCCCTGTGCCTCAAGATCTTAGTAAAAAAAATATTATACTCTAAAAATGGTACCAGCATGTTAGGAAAACATCACAATATATTGTCAGCATTAAAACTAATCTTTCTGAGGTTACTTCATATTATTCTCTCTTCTAGCTGCTGGATGCATATTTCAGCAGAGCCCTCAAGGAGCAGAAGGAGAAATTTCTGAAGAATCACGGCTTCTCGCTGCTCGCCAACCAGCTGTACATCCACCAGGGCAGCCAGGGGCTCCTTGAGTGCTTCCTGGAGATGCTGTTTGGACGGCCGGTGGGCCTGGAGGAAGAGTGAGTTCAGGGGAAATAAACCTATCGAGCCATAACATCTAGTGCACCATAGTATGCATAGGATTGTCTGCTGTATAAGTAAAAGTGTTTGATGCATACATTTTTGTGCACGTTGTAATATTTTTCTCTGCTGTATTGCTTCACAGTCTGGACCTGGAGGAAATGGAAAATATCTCACCCTTCAGAAAGCGCTGTATCATCCCAGTGTTGGGTCTTATTGAGAACTCCCTGTATGAGAACTCCTTGGTGCACAACATCCTGTGTATGCTGCTGCAGCTCCTCAACGCCTGCCCCAAGCTGGCAGACATCCTGTTAGACCATGGGCTGCTCTACGTGCTCTTTAACACCCTCTCCACCCTCAATGGCATGGAGAACGGGTAGGGCTGCCAGAACAGAGGATGATTCATTCATACACCTCCATGGGTTTTGTCTTGGACCTTTGAGCCATGAATTGAATCATTAATCCTTTCTTACTGTTCATTGGTCTATACGAGACTCTTTCTGTGCTTCATATTTTCCTGCTTTTCTTGTCGTCCCTCTGCAGTATTCCCCTGAATGACTACAAGCTCCTGGTGTGTGACATCCAGCAGCTGTTAGTGGCTGTGACTATCCACTCCTGCAGTTCTTCAGGGTCCCAGTACTTTCGAATCATTGAAGACCTCATTACCTTGCTCGGTTTCATGCAGACCAGCAAGATGCGTCGCACACAGGGTGAGGGCTGGATTTCTAAAATTCAATACACATGCAAAATACATCAGTGTTGTCATCTGCTATGCTCTGCAGTTCTGAATGATATCAAGCTGCCAAGCTTGGCAGCAGAAAGAAACTGGGCTGTCGCTTCATTATCTATAACTGCAGAGTGGAAACTCATTTGAGAGAAAACATAATTTGAGAAATATCTTACATCTCCATCTTCCCACTAAGTAGTTTCCTCTCATTCTTCCTTAAATTTGCTCTCTGAACGTATCTCTCCCATCTCTTTCCCATTAGCGTTGATTTCTTAGTCATTTTTTGATGTGATAAAATCATTGTGTAATCACAAAAACATTACAAGGCATTATGGCCCTGTACATGGCACCCTTTAATTTTGCTTGTTTGTCATTTCAGTAATAGTGACTGTATTACTGCCTTCATTAGGCTAAATTAATGAATGCCAACAGTTCGTAAAGAGCTGCGTGTTTGGACAGTTTGTTCACTAGCATAATCGACTAACCAAACTGCAGTGTTAGGCTACCTATTCTGTTATGTTTGTGGGCAAGTTTTATTGTTCACCCAAGAATAAAAATAATAGAAAATAAGCAGATTAATATACAGCATATTTGGCTGTTGTCATATTAGGGAACCTGAAAAATTTTAAAATATTACCATGACTGTTTACCCAATGTCACTGCAAAGCTGTACAGAGACAAAAATGCCAAGAATGGCCTAATATAATTACTAATGATGATAATAATAATAATAATATATAAGTTGAAGGTAAAACAAACAAACAAACAAAAAGCCAATAAAAACAAACTGCTCTGTTAATTGCCAATCCACGATACACATCACACTGATACAGTAAATAGAATATTAAAGGAATGCTTCACCCACAAAATCATAATTTGTGTATCAGCTACTCACCCCATGTTGTGTTGAGCTCATAAAGAAAACCACCTCCGAGATGAGCGAAGAAATGAAAAATTAATAAAAATTCTTAATAAATTGTAGCACATGGGTTTCGCAGTTAAAAACAGCTAAACAACATCAAAACATACCATTTACCTCAGAGGGTTTTACAGTATAATCCAAGTCACACTTATCCAGTCGTGTGCTCAGTACTTCCCACGAGCACGCATTTCTGCGAAAACATTACTATGTAAACCCCCTTTTACTTCAATTTATCAAGAATTTGCTCGGTTTTTGGATTCTTGATTTACTGTGGAGGCATGCGAGAGAAACAAGTGTTTTTTTTCTTGAACTTAAGGTTACACAGTGAGAAATTGATATACAAGTTATTATTGTGTTGACGAAGTATTTCTTTTAATTTCCCATGGCCCATTTTTAAAAAAGTTTTTCTGTTTTTTATATATTTTTTTTAATTCTGGTATCATGGTTAAATTCAAAATACATTCATATTAAAGAATGATTATTTAGTTAAACATGTGTTGTTTTTTTTATATGTCTAGAAAGGCAAGCTTTCTTTACGACTAGTACAACATGCCTTTTGAATTACATTCATATGTAAGAGAAGATTCTACGTAAAATAAAATTGGTGAAGGAAACAAGTTCTCTTAAATCACTTCTATGTGCCACAAATCACAAAGCCAAAAATTTGTTTGCTTGATTGTTGCATGAAGCTAATTGTCAGTCACTCATGAAGAGCGTCAACTTGTAACGTTACCAAGTTCACTGTTTGTTATTGGTTTTTCCAGAGATGGCTGTGGCTTTGCAGTTCCGCGTCCTTCAGTCAGCGATTGAGTTCATAAAGACGACAGCCAATCAGGAACCTCAGAAGCTGAGCAGCTCCGTTAATCCTCCGAGCTCTCCACATCACGCTATCTATCAGAAACGCAAGAGCATTGCAGGTGAGTATTTCCTCTGTGAAATTTGGTGTCTAGTTCACTGATCCTGAGTGTCAAGATAGAATGGACTACCGTGTGTTTTCAGGCATTTCACGTCTCCACCCTCACCTGTCTGTTTATTGATCCTCTCCTCGTCACGATCTCAAGGTTCCATTGCCATGAAAGACTCCATTATTCCCCGCATCCCCAGACAGCACTACTGCTCCTATGGCCAGATCCCCCTCTCCCCTCCCTTCAGCTTCCTGTCCCAGGACTCCCCCCTCCCCTCCCCATCAGGAGCTCCATCCTACATGCTCCATTGTGACGCAGGTAGCTCAGACTGCGGTCCGCAGCGGAGAACATCCTCCTTGTCATGGAGCATGTCTCCCGTGTTTGCTGTGAGCTCACCTTTTCCCCTGTACTCACCTCGGAGGTTAATCTGCCCAGTACCCTCATGCGCTACTGGTGCCTTTGTGTGTGCATGTTTGAAAGCTTAATTGAATCTGTGTTAAGCATTTTAGCACAGATGGCACTTTAGCAAATCTTTCTAATCTTTGCTGTGTTCAATGATTCACAAGATATTTGCATAACCTTACTCTGAACTTGGAAAAAAAAAAACAAAAAACAAAAATGTGTGCTTATACTTACAAATATCATCATGTGTGCCTAATTTTTGTTTTCACAACTGAGCACATACCAATATTGTGCTTGTAGGCCGGCGCCGCTTCTCTCTGGCCCAGACTGACTCTCTCCTCATGCGGATGCGCTCCGTGGCCAGCGATGAGCTCCACCAGATGATGCAGAGGAGGATGAGCCAGGAAAACCCCATTCGTGCCAGTGAGACTGAGTTCGTCCAACGGCTTCAGAGGCTTGTGGTTCTTGCTGTCAACAGACTCATTTACCATGGTAAACAAATTGTCCTGCTTATCTATTCCAGCCATCCTCTCCTTCACTTTACATGAGCATAATCCGAGCCGTCTAATTCTGGTTCTGTATGAATGTCTCTCTCATTTCAGATGTGAGTCAGGACTTATTTGACCTGCTGAATATTCCCGACTCTCCAGACCAGCAGCTTTTCACACCAGAACCAGGTGATCAACTGCAGGACGACAGTGGCTCCACCTCCGTCCCACACTCTCCCATTCCCTTCACCCTGCCGCCCGCCAGCAAGAAGAGCTTTCAGAAAGACATCCTCAAACTTATGATGGACGGGATCAAAATCAGCCTGGTATGTCGACACAGAGAACCCTTTTCAAATAAATAAGCTCTGGGTCCTGAACAAAGTTCTCTTCAGCATGCTTTGAACCTTGGTGCTGTCTGACGAACCAGCATGTGCTTTGACCAGTTTTGAGCAGAAGCACTATCATCAAATATGCCTCAGAGGGTATTGCAAAATGCACATTCAGAGTAAACATTAGTAGCAAGACGGCGGATCACATTGTTTACCAGCTTTTGATCTGTTATTACACATATTTGTTTTTATGCCTCGGCGTCGGTGATAGCCGTAGTTGGAGGCATTATGTTTTCAGTTTGCTTGCCTGTCCATCCCATTCCTGTGAACACAATATCTCAAGAATGCCTTGAGCGATTTTTTTCAAATTTTGCACAAACGTCCACTTGGACTCAAGGATGAAATTATTAGATTTTGGTAGTCAAAGGTCAAGGTCTTTGTGACTTTGCATTTGTCTCATTCTTGTGAACGTAATATCTAACAAACACCTTGAGGGAATTTCTTCAGATTTGGCACAACCGTTCACTTGGACTCAATTATTAACTAATTAGAAATTGGTGGTCAAAGGTCAAGGTCACTGTGACTTCATAAAACATATATTTTGCCATAAAATGGATGCAAACTTGCAACAAGTGCAACATGACTGATGAATGCAAGCATGCAACTGCCCAACAGTTATTCTAGTTTTCAAAAAAATTAGCACAGAAGGAGCAACTATACATGAATCAAAGACATAGAATATTTAAGTGCTGTAACCAATAAAATATGACACACCCACTGATGTCATCACAATTCGCACTTCAGGTCAAGGAAAACCTGCCATCTTTTCTGGTTCAAAACCATTTCATTTTTTGGTCGAAATGTTCCTAACGGTTCCAAATTAGGTTTCAGAACTGGAGCAGAACCTGTTCCATGTTGGTTGAAAAAGAGTATGAGCACGCTTTTTTAGCTGTTAAAAGCCACTTGCTATATTATGAGACCTTGCATTGATGGTTTTGATCTCACAGGGCAGCACGGGTCGAGGTGGAGCCCCGCATCAGCAGTGGCGAAGAATCCTGTGGTCGTGTCGAGATACATTTAGGGTCCAAATCGGCCGCCTGCTGGTGCACACACTCAGTCCTGCGCATCCTCTGTGTGACAGGAAGGAGTCGCTGGAGTTTGTGTTTGATCCTAGACATTTGGATATCCTCAAAGAGAGTCTCAGCCCAGGTCTAGAGGTGAGTGTGGAGCAAATGCACCATTTTTCGCTTACACATCAACTTAGCTTTTGTTCTCTGCCAAGTGTTGGACCCTTAAATGATATATCTCTGGCCATTTTTACCTACCCAGTGCAGAAATTGTGTTTGTTTCAGGGGAAAGTGTGAGTGAGTGTTCAGTGTATTAGCTTTGCTTGTCATTTCCACTCCTACAGACAGGTTTTTCCAAGAGCTGTCAGGCATTGGCTCTAAAATAACTCTGATAGATGTTTTCATGCTGTTCAGCAGCCCCCTTGCATCGCCATGGGAGCCTTCTTTCACTCCTCCTCTCAGGCTTTACCGAGGGTCAACTAGCCGGAAAAGGCTTGTTTCCTGTCCATCAATGTATGTGACTTGCTGCAGACACAAATGAAAATTGAATCTGTGCTTTGTTTCATCTCTCTCTCTCTCTCTGTGTCTCTCTGTGTCTCTGTCTCTCTCTCTCTCTGTCACTCAGCATGGACCGAAGCTGTCACTGTACCTGTATGAGATGCTGCACGATCACAAGGACAGCCTCACCAAAGACGAGCAGAACGCCGTGGGTGTATTTATGACTTCACTCAAGCTTTGTGGCCATCGCTGCATCCCACCCAACACTCCGCACAAACAAGACTTGCTCAAGGCCATAAAAGAGGTAAGTCCTGGAAAGACGAACAGTTGTTAAAGCAAAGAATAAGCTCTGATCCATTTTACGCAACTGAGTGTTGTAAGAAAGTAGTATGAAATATAAACTTTTGTGCAGGTGGAAAATTTTGGTTGTCCATGCAGCCGGTCAGATTTCTTTATAGCCAGAAAATAAAGCTAATGAACTTGTTTACTTGCAATGTTATTTACACAGGAAAAATTCAAGTATGAAACGGAAGAAAAAACAAGCAAAGGGGCGTGGGAAAAGAAAATGGCCAACACTCAGAGGAAGTAAGTAGGGGCTTTTTTTTGGTCCTGAGACCAAAGCACAGTCCTCAGCACAGGAAAATATTGTTAAGAATCATGTCTTAATTCCACTTTTCCGTTCACTCTGTTCTTTCTCATTCCTCTGCAGTCTTATCCAGAGGCTGGATGGAAAGTCCAAGGACATTTCAAAGATTGCAGCAGATGTCACTCAGAATGTGTCTCTGCGACAAGGCATGGAGAGAAAGAAAGTCATCCAGCACATCAGGGGACTCTATAAGACTGACCTCAGCGCCAGCCGACACTGGCAGGAGCTGGTGCAACAACTCACGCATGACCGGTAGGCATCGACATTTATCTTTCACGGGGGCTTACACAATATTGGCACAAAGTGCAATAATAAAATCGTCACTGTAATGATGATTGTTATTCTGGTGATGATTATTTTTGTCGTCTTTACTTTATGGCCATTGTCTTGATAATAAACTATAGAGAAAATGACATTTTAATGAGAAGCAATTATGTTGCAGTTTGTGTTTGAATAACTAGATTTGAATAAGATAACAGATGATCTCAGACGTACAGGGCACCGGAATACAGGGGAAACATTTTGTAGAACAGTTATATCAGGTTAACTCTTTGATGTGTTGGCTGTATATCCTCAGAGGCAGGGCTGTAGCCAGGATATAACACAAGGCCAAAGAGCCATCCACACCAAAAATGAGAACTATAACATTAACTATGAATATGTTATTCTAAAAATTGTTGTGGACGGAGCCCACACCACAACTATGGCGATGACAGTGGTGAACGATAAAAAAAATGACATCCAATCAAAATCCATTTGAATTTAAAGAGCGTCATGTTCAACATGATAGATTTCATTTTGAAGGGACTCATCATTGATGTTCAAACAGAATACAGAAAGAAAATAGCAATGAAACGATCTATAGAGACAGTGTTAAAAAGCAGAACATCTGGGATGCAATCGGGCTCACCCGTGTCCTTATGGTTTTCGTTTAGTTTCTCTGTGCAATGTAAAGCAGTTACAAATTATCAGTATCCATTTCCCCTAAGCTGATGACACAGCTGGAGCGCCAGCTTGTGCTTTGCGCCACTTTTTACAGAATGTTTGTCGTTCATCAAATCAGTGTGGATGCTCACATCGCTATCTTCATAGTCATCTTTATAGTTATTGCTCTCAATGTGGATGGTCCTTAGAGTCTGCAGCCATGCTAGCAGCTCTGTCAAGCTATACTAATGCACAGTTTATAGCTAAATGCTAACATCAATATGCTTAAGTATTCACAAATGACAATATGAGCATGCTGATGATCAGATACAATGTTAATGTTCACCATCTTAGTTTAGCATGTTCTCTTCTAGCATTTGCTAATTAGCACTATTTTTTTGACCTGCTGGTGGCACTAGATGAAAAGTTGTGGGATTAATGAAGTTATTATTATTGATTCTATAGAGGATATGAATATCTGCAGAATATCTACAGAAACATTTTTGGCCTTATTTTTATGAAACTTGGTGGAAAGGTGAGGCGGGGACTCGGGAAGAACCCATTAAATCCAATCCGAAGCAGTTAGGAATCGCAGGGCGGATACATTAATTATTTTTCACTTATATTAACATTGGCAGATAGGGCATGTGGCCTTGGCTGAGCTCTGTGCCTCAGATGCTCAAATGCCCTTCTAGGTTTAATGTATCTCAGACCTAAAACAGGTGAATTTAACAGTTCCTCCCTCATTCTGAAAATATTTGCACCAGGCTTAAAAAACTCACAATGTGAAATTTATGTGAAATTAAAGAATTTAAACTCCATGGCCTTGGTGTCCCCAGTGCTAGCTACAACTCCTTAATAATATTACTTCAGTATTGATATGAGTAGACGAAGTGTTTGAGAAGGCTGTACCGGTCTGTTTCAGAGCGGTTTGGTACGACCCGACGTCCTACCCAACGTCCTGGCAGCTGGACCCCACTGAAGGGCCGAACAGGGAGCGACGGCGGCTACAGAGATGCTACCTCACTATTCCTAACAAATACCTGCTCAAAGACAGACGCAAGTCTGAAGGTGAGGAAACTGTATTTATAGCAGTATGACAAAACCCTGTCTGATACCCGTGTGTTTGTCTTCTTTACTGTTTTTAATCTGACCTCCATGTCTTGTCTAGACACAGTAAAGCCACCGTTGTCCTTCCTGTTTGAGGATAAGACACACTCCTCCTTCTCCTCCACTGTCAAAGACAAAGCCACCAGCGAGCCCATCAGGTATAATTCGCTCCCCCTCTGTCACTCTGCCTGCCTGTAAGTCATTAGTAAACATCATATTCCTCTCAAGAAGACAGAAGGATCTGGAGAAGGCACATAAATGTCACATCAACTTGTGCTGCGCCGTGCTTTATTCAGATGGTGTATTTCTCGTGTGAGAAATGTTTCTTTGTCCTTAGGTTCACCAGACGGTGCATCAGCGTCGCCCCCTCCAGAGAGACAGCAGGGGAGCTACTTCTGGGTAAGACACTGACCATCTCTCACAGCTGCTCCGTGCATAATATAGTCAGCGGTCACAAGGCACAACAAGTAATGTGCTCTCTCTGAAGCACAAGAGAATATTGCTCTCCCCTCACACACAAGTGTTTGTCAGTTATTCAGTGGGGGGAGCTCGTGTTTGTCTTGCTCTTAGTACACTGAATCTCACTCACCCTGTGTTGTCTCACAGGAAAGTCTGGGATGTACTTTGTGGAGGACAATGCTGCTGATGCTCATGACAGCCAGGTAAAGCCAGAGGACAGTTCAGGATTATTCTCTACCAGAGGGCCATGTGAGTCCACCTGGAGACTCAACACCAGATGTGTTTATGTGTTTGGACAGAGTCTTCATGGGGAGACTGAAGCACCGTCTTTCTCCTGGACATACGAGGAGATCAAGGAGGTGCACAAGCGCTGGTGGCAGCTGAGAGACAACGCTGTGGAGATATTCCTCACCAACGGCAGGACCCTGCTGTTAGCCTTTGACAACACCAAGGTGAATCAAAAACACAGGTCATTTAAAAACAAAATGAACAAAGCCAAGTTCTGACTGAAAGTTGGCTATACAGGAAACAGATAAGTACTGACGTTGCTTATGAATGACATACAGTAAACGTGTCAGTGTGTATTCACTTAAGCAGTTTTATTTCATTTTTACCAAAAATTGAGTGTGCTTATTATAAGAGATGTACCGATTTATTAAAAGAAGAACCACATTGGCCGATATTTGCCTTATTGTCTGTCATAGACGTGCAAAAATGACGACATCAACTACCGGAGGTAACATTGAGTTACATAATAATGTGTTCAAAATCTATTAAATAAAAATGAGTATTAGGTGAAAGTAAATGATAACAATTTCATGGTGTGTTCAGTGTAATGTAAAAAAATAGAGTTTTTTGATGAGAAACTTGAATAAATACAGTTGTTTTAAGAATAAACTGTATTTGTTTATGTTTTCAAGTTTAAAATAGATATTAGATAGGTAGTTATATTGTAAAAATAGATTAAATCAAATTATACAAAAAAAAAAAAAATTGCAATTGGCCAAATTATTTTACACATCCGCAGCAATGTCGGCTCAGAATTTCACACTATCCATGCATATATGCTTATGATCCATAACTAGACTTTCCAGCAGCTCAATAAGAAAGATTTGCTCCATGTTTCATTTGAATATAAAAATGTAGCCACAGAGGATGGACTGTGATAAAAATGACAAGATGAGAGAGTGTACTGATGCTCAGAGAAAAAGATGCATGAATAGACAAAATGCTACTTGAAAAAAAAATATTGGCAGTGCGAGTTAATTGTGGAATTGCCTTTTATCCCTCAGACCTGCCGAGCTCTGGAGTATTTTGTGCCAGGAATCAATCACAATGATTAGATACAGTACCATCACACTGATCAAGCAGAAAAGAAACAGTATTATTTAAGACTGCTTTCAGTGAAATGCTGAAAGAGTGTTTGATGTGGTTGGACAACCGACTTTAGGGCAAGTCTGGGGTTAACAGCAGGTATTTTTCAATGCAAAGAAATCAAGTGTTACACAGAAGAACTCAGCACACAGAAGCCAAACAGATCATCTGTTGTCTGCAGACCTTCTTCTACAGGCATAAAGATTTTTCCCTGTTTATTTATTTCAAGTTTAGACTGATATGTTTTGCTCTTTTTGTTTAGTGTCTTAACTACTTTTGAATGAATTGTCATTAACTTTTGAACTCACACTCATGTTCACCTCTATATGAATTTTTGTATCTTTGGTGATGATTTGTCAACTAACAACATCATCATGTCAAAATTTTTGTTTTTTCCAATACGTTGGCTTATAACCAAATACCTGCAAAAATAATATTTCCATCAGCCTCAGATGGATCTTGTGTTTTGTGTTAATTACATGTAAAAATGTTGGCAGGCTAACATGCTAAACTAAGATGATATAAACATTTGTGTCATTACAACTTTAACATCAGCATGGCAGCATGCTGACCGAAACATTTAGCTCCGAGCCCTGCTGGCCCTAAGTACAACATCACAGAGCTGCATTTTATGCATTAATTGGTACTTGGACCAATGACAGGAAACAAAAGTGTCCCTAGCAAGACAAGAACCTGGGACATTGGGGATTATGGTTGGCTAGCCACAACTGAATTTATATATCTACATATATACATACATACATATATATATATATATATATATATATATATATATATATATATATATATATATATATATATATATAGATATATATAGATAGATAGATAGATAGATAGATAGATAGATAGATAGATAGATAGATAGATATATATAATTTATTGATAGTTGAATCTTTCATAGCAGCATATAATATATTTTCAGTTTTTCATTGATCATCTTTTAAAATTAAAAATAAAAATAAATTTCAAGAGTAACTAAGTATTGATATTTATTAGTTATTTCATGTGGATCAGTAGTTTCAGTTTCAGTTTCCTGAAGGCATCCGGCTCAATTTCTCAGTGGTAAAGGAAACAAAGTTCCACAATCGATTTTATTTGTCAGATTGGATCATTCAGATTTTGTTTCCAAGTTAGTACTTTTTCCACTTCAGTTTCAACATCAGAGATGGAAAACATCTCATGTGTCTGTGTTTTTGCCTTTAGTTCCGTGACGATGTCTACCACAACATCCTGACCTCTGATCTGCCCAACCTGCTGGAGCATGGAAACATCACAGCGCTCACTCAGCTGTGGGGCTCGGGTCAGATCTCCAACTTCGAGTACCTCACACATCTCAACAAGCACGCAGGGCGCTCCTTCAACGACCTCATGCAGTACCCAGTGTTCCCCTTCATCCTGCGAGATTACACCAGTGAGACGCTCGACCTGCAGGACGCAAACATCTACAGGTCAGTGCTGGAAGGCAGCTCTGTTGATACGTTTGGAAAGACGTTTGTGTTATTTTGTTTGAAAGTCTTAAAAAAAACTGTACTTGCACTCAGATATTCACACTAAACTCCTCTTGTTTATGCGAGAGCCTTCCACACCATAATTTTAACTCACAATGCAATGTTTATTGACTTGATTGTTGTATTTTCAATTTATTTGATAAACTGGATGACAAAAAAGGTTTCTCTGAAGCCAAGACTCATGACACAGGATTCATTCTTATTCTGACTGATTTGTCACAGCTGAACATTGTGGCTCATTACCGCTTGATTTAATTTTGTTTTAATACAGAAATTTAATCAAACCCATTGCCGTCCAATCAAAAGAGAAAGAGGATCGCTACGTGGATAATTACAGGGTGAGGCCTGTTTTCTATTATAGCATTTGTTTCCTGAGGTTGTTGGATGTTTGGGTAATAACACGTGTTTGTTGTGCAGTACCTTGAGGAGGAGTATAAGAAGGGCATCCGTGAGGACGACCCCATGCCTCCTGTGCAGCCTTATCACTACGGCTCACATTACTCCAACAGCGGCACTGTGCTGCACTTCCTCGTCCGAATGCCTCCTTTCACCAAGATGTTCCTCGCATACCAGGGTAAGTCATTAACTTTTTTACTGAAACTTAAGGAAGAAAATCTGAAAGAAAATCCGGAGTCTCCAGCTGTGTTGTCTTTTACAGTTTCTCCAGTTTCCACATGTCCTGTAAATATTACCTGACTGACAGTCCTTTAACAGCGGATAATTCTCAAACATCTTCAAAAAGCTTTTAGCAGCACCGAGTGCAGCCTGTCTGCATTACATTGACAGCTCCGTCTTGTTTGATGCTGAGGCTTTTAGTACTGAAATGTTGAAACATACCGTTCTCAGATCTGACTGAGCAGCATGTTGCCAAGTCGTGTTGCATCACATGTATCGGCCATGAAAGGTTACTTCATCTTTACACTTTTCTCTGATCAACTCCTCGCCCTTCCCCTTCTCTTTTCTCTTTTTTCCTTTCTTGTTAATTATTTTTTTCATTCATCCGTCTCGCTCCTCTGATCCTCCGAGGCATCTTTTCATGTGATCGTAAATGTATTCAGCAAGCGTGGTGTCTAAGGTCATGAATGGGGATCTTTTCAATCAGCGAGTCGAATCTATAATTAGATTGTCTTTGGCCTTAATCAGACCAGAGCTTTGATATCCCGGACCGAACGTTTCACTCCATGAACACCACGTGGCGCCTGTCCTCTTACGAGTCCATGACTGACGTGAAGGAGCTCATCCCAGAGTTTTTCTACCTCCCAGAATTCCTGGTCAACAGAGAGGGTAATTATTATTATTATAATCTGAATACATATCATTTATACAAGCATAACTTTTTCATATACTTTCATGTATTAATAAATAATTTTTTTTTTACCTCCACAGGTTTTGATTTTGGTGTTCGTCAAAATGGTGAGAGGGTGAATCATGTGAATTTGCCACCATGGGCCCGCAACGACCCACGTCTGTTCATCTTGATCCACCGGCAAGCGTTGGAGTCGGACCAGGTCTCCCAGACACTGTGCCAGTGGATCGACCTTGTGTTCGGCCTCAAGCAGAAAGGCAAAGCTGCTGTCCACGCCATCAATGTCTTCCACCCAGCTGTAAGTAGCTTCTATCGAAGCTTATTTCTGCCAGTGCAATGAAAAAAAGTCCCTAAGTTATTTCAATAATGAGTTAATATCACAAAATTAAGACTTACTTATTTCAAAAAAGACTAACCTTACCCAAAATAATGACTTAGTATTTTTTCTAATTATTTTAAGATACTTAGTCATCATTTTGAGTTGCTAAGTCATTCATTTGTAATACTTGTTCATTATTTTAAGGTAATAACTCATGTTGAATTTGTGATTTATTCTTGTGAGTCACTGATTATTTTGAAACCGTCATTATTTGGGATACTGAGTCCTTGCTTTGAGACACTAACTAATCTTTTTAAGATACTAAGCCACTGTTTGAGAAACTGAGTCATTCTGAGAAAACGTCTCATTATTTTGATGTACAATTTGATGTTAGTTTCATACTATGTTGTCATTTTGAGATATTTTAAGTCGTTATTTTAAGAAAGTTTGTCATTTTTAAGATACTCAATAATTTGAGATAGGAAGTCATTAATTTAAAAAAAAAACGTTTGTTAGATGTTATTTTAAAATACCAGCTCATTATTTTGAGATGGTAATTTGGCTTACGTATTTTATAATACGTATCTTATAATTTCATGATAGATGTTCATGTGATAGAAATTATCAGGACAGTTGTTGCTTACGTTTGTTTTCATATTATTTTTCAGACTTATTTCGGCATGGACGTTTCGGCAGTAGAAGACCCAGTGCAGCGACGGGCCCTGGAGACAATGATTAAGACATATGGACAGACACCCCGGCAGCTCTTCAGTGCCTCTCATATCAGCAGGGCTGGCCCCAAACTCATGATGGAGGGGGAGCTGCCTGCAGCCATGGGTCTCCTGGTTCAGCTGGCCTTCAGAGAGACCAGAGAACAGGCCAAGGAAATAGTCTGCCCGGTAATCTTCTCTGTGGTGGCAATGACTATAACACCCCGCTGCGCGCTGAGGAATGACTTAATACATCGTCCATGAAATGATCCGCTGCTCACCTGGCAGTTTCTTCTTCCTCCCCCACAGAGCCCGCTGCCGTGGATCAAAGGTCTGAAGTGGGGTGAGTATGTGGGCTCTCCCTCCGCTCCAGACCCAGTGGTGTGTTTCAGCCAGCCGCACGGGGAGAGGTTCGGATCCCTGCTGGCTCTGCCGACGAGAGCCATCTGTGGGCTGTCCCGCAAGTTCTGCCTCATGATGATTTACAGCAAGGAGCAGGGTACGAAGCCCACCGGTCACTCACAACCCAGCCTTGATGTGTGGGGCGGTTTGCACAACGTCCTGCTGGCTCCATTAACTTTACGCTCTCTGCTCCGTAGGTGTTCGGAGCATGCACAGCACAGACATCCAGTGGTCTGCCATCTTGAGCTGGGGCTACGCGGACAATATATTGAGGCTGAAGAGCAAGCAGAGCGAGCCACCTATCAACTTCATTCAGTGTTCACAGCTTCACCAGGTAAACACTGCAGAGCACCTGTAAGTGAAAGGAATTACTGATCTCCCCCTGGTATTACACAACTCTGCACTCAGCGTCGACCAATGAGCTGTCAGGTTTCTCGTTTCCACAGTCCAACCGCCCGTCTCTCTCTCCTCCAGGTGACCAGCTGTGCCTGGGTGCCCGATGGCTGCCAGCTATTTACAGGCAGCAAGTGTGGAGTCATCACCGCCTACAGCAACCGCTTCACCAGCACCACGGTGGGTTTCCATGGCGACGTCCCCCTCTAACCTTCCGCCTCCACATCAACACCCAATCCACCCACCCACCTCCCATTACCCCCACCTCCCCTCCTCACCCTCCCCCTCTTTATACCGCCTCACCGTGCTCAAACGCTCAGCTTCATTAGTCACATCACAGTTGCCCTTGAAACACATTTCCACCGAGCCTACAAGTGGGATTAGAGGTCTGGGAGTTCAGTCATCAGAGAGGCTTTCAGACTTTCATCGGTCCCCACCAACAGGCATCTAGATTTCCTGTTTTCTCATCTCTGAAGGGGGTTTCAGCAGCAATTGATTTGTGCTGTTCAGAAAATCCTCTTGGAGATTCATTAATGGAGTTTTTTTTGGGAAACTGTTAAACCGAGATGCCTCATCCATGCTAACACTGAATCACACACAACTATTCAGATCTGTATGTCCTGTATGTATTGTCTCTAATATGTTTTTTATGGATATGGAAAATGTCTTTCCACAGCCGTCGGAGATGGAGGTGGAATCTCAGGTTCACCTGTACGGACACACAGGGGAGGTCACCAGCCTGTTTGTGTGCAAACCCTACAGCATTCTCATCAGTGTCAGCAAAGATGGCACCTGCATCCTCTGGGACCTCAACAGGTCAGTGTCAGGCTCCCAGAAACACATCTCAGCTTTGCTTCCAATGTTTCCCAGTGGCCACTCATGGTATTGCAGCAAAAAAAAAATCCTCTGTGACCAAATTTTCCCCATAGACCACTTTTGTTCGAGACATCTGTAGAACTGTTGACAAGACACTTCCAACTGCAAATAAAGTCAATTATGATTCTTTCTATTATGAACTTTTGCTCCATGGAGGTTTAATATTTGTACAAATTTCCTCAAAACAGGAACAATGATTTCAAAATCTGTGTCAACATAATCTAAAGTCTGTGAGCCGATTGGGTGACTCATTGATGAAACCTGCAGAAGAGACACGGTTGCGTATATTCAGTGGGCCACATACTACGCAGGCTTGTTATTGTATATCTAGCTATTATTATACATTTATGGATGGGATTTCATGTAAAGCACCTTTGAGTACCTAGAAAAGCTCTATATAAGTCCTATCTATTATAGTCATTATTATTATTTATTATCCCGTGGGACCCAACACAATTCTTTGGAACTGGTGGTTTCATCTTTTCCATGGGTGGGAGCAGGGGGTCAAAAAGAGCATGCAGGTCCCAGAGATCGATTAACATGAAATCAAGACATTACGACAGCAAAAAAAAGCAAAGCAAGTCAGACATTTGGAGGAATTTCTCAGGAATATTGCAGATAATGATAATAACACTGAATCCCAGAGACACCAGAATAACCAATTATCTAGTTTCGTTATATTGGAGAGAAGGTAGATATCTCCACAACCAATATCTATAATGCTCAGGAACTCGCATCAAAACAATCTAGATTGATAAATTGCACAAGTAAGAGGAAATATGCATATTTTTGATTTTGAGGTGAACTGTCCATTTAAGAAGATTTGTATGTGTTTTTGTGTGTGATAATGGAAATCTGAAGTAAACTGATGCTCTGTGTTCCTTCAGGCTCTGCTATGTTCAAAGCCTCACAGGCCACAAAAGCCCGGTGACTGCAGTTTCTGCCAGCGAGACGACGGGTGACATTGCAACCGTCTGTGACTCAGGTTAGGACGGCTCCGCTCTGTGTCCTCTCAGACTTTATCATACTGCTATTCTAGACTGAAACAACGCTGACAGGAGTTATGACACATGATTCTGTGTATCCAGTTGGCGGAGGCAGCGACCTGCGTCTGTGGACGGTGAACGGTGACCTAATCGGACACGTCCACTGCAGAGAGATCATCTGCTCCGTGGCGTTCTCCAACCAGCCAGAGGGCGTTTCTGTCAACGTCATCGCCGGTGGGCTGGAGAATGGCGTTGTCAGGTGAGCAGGAACCTTCACCCCCCCACCCAAACTTTACTTATAGGCTTTTTCAGTCAATATACACTCAAACATTCAGACCCCTAAAAAGTAAATAAATGGAAAAACAAATAAATACATAAATGAATAAGTTAAAAAATAGATAGATTAAATAAATAAAATTAATTTTTAAAATGAGAATGCAAAATATATATAATAATGCTATCAATGGTGATAATAGTTAAAAACTAAATATATAAATAAAGTAAAAGTTAATGATAAGTTACATGAAAACACAGCGCCATTTATGTCACGAGTCAAACCACAGAATGAAGGAAGGGAAGAGATTTGCTATGGTGTTTATGAAGGAACCTTTTTTTTTTACATTCATGTTTTCCAAGACACTGACATATTCACACGTTTTATTATCTGTGAATATTTTCAGGTTGTGGAGCACGTGGGATTTAAAACCAGTGAGAGAAATCACCTTTTCCAAGTCGAGCAAACCCATCATCAGGTATCTCGTCAGCACTGCAACCATGTTATTCTTTGCTTGTATGCGATGCCACCGTTGTGAATAAATGTTTAATAGTGTGGAGAATATGATGATAATGTCCTCTCCTGTGTGCCGCAGCCTGACGTACTCGTGTGACGGCCATCACCTCTACACAGCCAACAGTGAGGGCACGGTGATGGCGTGGTGTCGGCGGGACCAGCAGCGTATGAAGCTGCCCATGTTTTACTCCTTTCTGAGCAGCTACGCCGCAGGCTGACTGTGTGTCTGACGTTTACTACTGTCCAGTTCTCAGCAAGAGGAGCCCTCCCCCCCCTCCTCCTCCTCCTCCTCCTTCTCCTCCTCCTCTCTGCACTGATAGGGAGGAGGACTTGTCAGCATGGCCTCAACCTCCCTGAAACCTCCCTAAACTTTTAACTAAAGCCATCCCCAGCTGAGCAAACTCTCCCACAGCATCAAGATAATGAAGATAGTATTATATGTATATAAATATATATTTATAAACATACTGAAGTGGAATGTCGGGGGTAATGGATGAATATTTGGCTGAGGCTGCAACAGACACTTTATACAAAAATGCATTTCTGAGAGTGTGTTTGGTTTGTTAGGTCTTTTATTATTTTTGTGTTGGGTTTGTGTTGCGCAGAGATCCTTGCCTGTTGTTGATTTTGCCATTTCCTGGTAAGCTGCTATCGTCTGGCCAAAGCCGGACCCAAAGTGTGAAGGCAACCCCTCCCGTCTCACCTCGGCGACGCTCGGATCTCCCGCAGCGCGTCATCTGACAGATTGCTGCTGGAGCTTCGGTGAGCATCGTCCCGCTGACGCTGCAGTAGCCAGGAGGGAGGGAGCCCCTCCTCGCCTCTGTCACCAGGAGACGCCCCGCTCTGTGGGAGTGAGACGCCGCTCTGCTGGGCTGTCTGCTCCACTCAAGTTTGAACACTAGTGTCATGGCCCTGCTTCACTTTGTATCTGAGCTCAGCGGAGGGATGGGGGGACGTTGGGATGAATTATTCCTTGTGTTGCCTGTTGTTCTGTCCTACTTTTGCATGCCAGAATGATGCTGACCTTGACTGTACGTATGTGTATGTGACAGTTACTGTCATGATACTCCTTTATTAAGGCCTGCCTTGGTGGAACCTGCCCTTCTGCATTGTTGATATTCATTTATTTATTTATTAGAAGCACCTCGGAGGCTCATTTTTTTTCTTCCTTCCTTCTCTTGTGTTTTACCAACTTGTCGCTCAAATGCACTAAAACCTTTTCACTACTTAATATTGTTTGCTGAAATTCTGAGAAAGCAACTAACAAACAGCATCAGACGCCTGAAGCTGGAGAAGAAGCAGAGAGGAATCTCCTGAATACCCCGTTGCTGATCTACGAGGCATACCTGTGCAGAATTACAAAACGGTTGCAGTAGGTGGGGCGGCGTGCTGAGGAGCATCAGCAGACTGAGGTTAGAGCAGAGAGTGTTTCCTGCACTGTTGAGGTTTACAGCTCATTCAACTCTTACACACTACACTGATCAGTCCAGGAAACAATCGACCAAACATTTCTTTCCTTGCAGCTATTCTTTACATTCCCACTCAACCTACAGCACTTTCACTTTGTCTGATGTATGAAAGCACTGTTTGATCAGCTACCGTTTACTTCAAGGAGAGCCAATGATCTGTGGTCTTGACATGAACTGAGTTTTGAGTTAACTCCACTAATAATTCTAATCCAGAAAGCAATATCAGACATGCAATAGGTCGTTTTCGTCATGTTTCATTTGTTTTAACTCAGCTGTGAAAAAAAAGTTTTGCCTTTGTGTTGACTGCAGCGAAGCCTTCTGTAATGAAAAACGATGTCTTAAATTTCACACTTGGTGTTTGACTTGTTTACAAGAAAGGGAATATTTCTTCTTACATAACGACGTCATTCCTTTTGTTTTTGTTTTTTCCTTCTCAGCCCACCTGGACCCTTATTTTGTGCAGCATCAGGCCTGTACGAGACATGATGTTACTGTGTTCGTTTACTGTGTTTCATGCTTGCATGTGTACATAAAGTTCCTCCCTGAAATTTCTAAAAGTATGTGAGAACCAAAACCTTTTCTTTTCTCTTGAACATCCACGTGTGAGATTGTATGCATTTTCACACCCTATTTTTTGAGAAAATTGCAAAAGCGGGGGTAAAAAACATGATAGATTTGTTTCTGACACAGAAGGAAATATGTTTCTGTTGAACTATGCATAATTTAAGATCATTGTTTTGAGTTGCTTAAATTGTATCATTTATTGACCCCTCTGGGCTGTTCTGGCATCATGGACTAAGGTTCTGAAAGTGTTTTATGTTTCTTTTTGTTTGTATATACAGTATGTGTGTGTACGTATGGACAAAACAAGTGATGAGTATAATATAAATATATAAATATATATAAATATTTGAAGAAACATGACTACATCTTGTTCTTTGTGTTAAATTGTTTTTAGCTTGTGTGGCAAAAGGTGCATTCAGGGACATCCAAATCTCGGCGATGTTGCACAAGTACGTTAGATAAGAAGAAAAAAAATGATTCAAATCATTAATTTGGATGCAAATTCCCCCCCAAACCGCCGTGGCGTTGTTATGGATGAGGCCCTGCAGCTACTATGAGGGGGGGGGGACCCGGTGGTGTCAAAGCTGATGTAAAAATGAAATGGGGAAGCCTGCAGATCTCAGGTGCCTTCTGCAGCAATAAAGCAAATTAGAAAAGCAGCAGATCCTAATTCGACTAATAGGCTGCCTCGGTGCGTTTAGGGCCAGCTTGTTCAGTAGAAAACGCCTCCTGCCTTGTTGCTGCTGCAGCTCCTGGTCCACTGATCGAGTGCTCCCTGCCCCACAGCCTGTATCTGATCGTCATACAGAGGTTTCCCCCCCTGCTGCATGCGTAACATCTCTCCAAGTCCAGCCGTGGTGCTCAACAAGACCTCACCGCTTGGATCTCATCTTCCTACACGGAATACGCACGACTCACACTGAGCGAGCCGCTGAGGCGAAATTAAAACGCCAGGATTTACCTCCTCGGGTTCAGTCCAGAGCGAATCGAGGCTGGGATTTCCTCTTATCATTTGATATTTGACAGATCCTCTTTTTGTGTGTGTGTGTGAGCGTGCGCGTGTGTGTGTGTGCGTGTGTATGTGTGTGTATGTGTGTGTTGGGTGGAGTCAACCCGGAATTCTCCAAATTGGAAAAGCATTGGCACATTTCAGGTAGGTCGGCGGCTGTAGCCTACATTAATGTGCTCCTAGCCGAGCAATGCAGCGAAGCATCAAGAGATATTTCCATGCATTTTGTTTTTTTTTTTATCATGATGTGTGGTTTGCTGTTTTTCTGCTCTAACCAGGGCCGCAGCTCGCACGCCGTGTGTTCACAATTTAATCCCCTTAGAAATAAGAGTCGCCCATGTTTGACAGATCTGCATCAACAATTAGCATCGTTACATTCGGATAAAACGCCGTAGAGCCCCGTTTGAGCCCCAGCTGCAGCCGTGTGAGCTTCAGGATGTACGAGTCGGAGGGAAACCTAAAAGGAAAAGGCCTGATAGCTTCCTACGAGGGTGTGATTAAAAGCAATAAATTGGCTTTAGAGGCATGAAGGGTGGGTTTGGAAAATGATTTCACCGTCTGCACCCCCCCTTTACAAAACATCTGCTCTATAATACCCGTCTAAATACACAAAAAATCGACTAGATACGATGGAAATGGGATAAATAAGCAAATCGATGCAACAACAATCCACATTAAGTGTGAATTGATTCACCCCACCTCAGTGAGATGTTTCATATTTTCATGCACGTTAGTATAAGACACAGCTGTGATCAGGTGTCATGGCTCTCTCTCTCTCACTGCTGTAGCTGCCAAACTGGGACATTTCAGGAGTGAGGGGGTCAAGGGGGCCTAAAATCAGAGCAAGATTTAGTTTAACAATGATGCATGCACAGAGAGGGAGGTTGTAATGGATCAGGTGCAGTTGCATTCATGCACATTGTGGAGAAGTTGAATGTATGGAGGTGAAGAGTGGACCGATCTGCTCCAGTCTGTGTAGCTGTGAAACAGAGGGAGCAAAGTTTTCAAGAGCTGATTATTCAAAGGAAACGAGGCAACATAAACTCCCAAAATGTCTTCTATAGTGCCCTTAAGCAAAGCACTTGAGCAAACAAGACAACTTGACCAAACCAGGAGAAATAATCATGCATGATCACTGACTGTAAAATGACAAAATGCTGTCCAGCTGCTGCCTTTTAATCTCTTTCTTCAGATAAAATGGAGCTTGGCTGCCGTAAAAGAGATTCCCCCAGACAAAATGGGTCCTTTAAATAAAAAAGGTTGTGGAAGAGAATTGCTGCTACAGGGGTGGGGTGGGGGTAGAGACATGGCCAGGGGGGTGATGCTGCTTTGTGGATTTAATGTGATGTTCATTGACTCTTTGTGTCCCCCTTTGTGCCTGCGTTTGGCGTCACAGGAACACCATGAAGGACGGGATCGCCAACAACAGCACGGCCAGCATCTCCCAAGCCAGGAAAGCTGTGGAGCAGCTGAAGATGGAGGCCTGCATGGATAGGATAAAGGTAGGGGACTTTTATTTTTACCTGTGACTGTGAGCAAATATTTGCTTTTTGTTTCTGTTTGACCACATTTTCACTGTGTGGATTTGTAAATCACCTTGCTCAGTCACAGTCAAAATTTCTGTATTGCCATTTTATACAACTACAAGCGTAAAAGGTCTGTAGAATAATGTGATTAATGCGCTAAAAATCTGTGTATCTAAACTCCACTTACTTTAACATGAGTGTTTAGAGCAGTACGATAGCTTTCTTTTTATGAATGACAGTCTTAAGCTCCCAGTGTACATTTAATGTCTGAACATTCATTTATTTGACTCAATAGGTTAAAACATTGTTGCTATTGATTTCCAAAAACCATTAACAAAAACATCAACAAGCCTATTCCTTCATCACAGTCAGCACTGTTTATTTGAACTCAGTCCCACGTACACATCATGCTGCTGTAAATACTCACTAGTGGACCAAATGTGTATCAATCCACTTCTCCAATTAGTCCCCTATTAATGCAATATTTTCCCATCAAAATAAACGCATGTACGCAGGTTTTTTAAACACAGTTGAAAAATTGGAAACCGACTGCATCCCCATTGCCGGTGGACCGACACTGTGTACACGGGTCTGCAGTAGTATGCCTTTCTGTTTAGTTTTTAGTTTAGTTTTTTATTGGTTTGATATGTTTAACGTCACCAACAGGCCAGAGAATAGCTTAAACAGCAGAGAGCAGCATGGAGGCCAGTGAAAATGTGCTCACTTCTTTGTTATATTTCTTACTTATTCAATCTCTCTGTGAAACTTGTTGCCTACTTATTTTTAACAATGTTCAAGTGCTGCTTGGGCAGAGATGGACGGTATTTTGTGGTGGGCCGTCATTGTATCGTGCCAGCAAAGGGCTAAAACTAGCACATCCACACAGGCGTAGTATTTCCATCATCGTCAGCTGAGCTTGAGCCAATAAATACCTGTGACTACTAAAAATTAATTAAACACAGGAGTGGCTGCCGATTGTAACCTTTCCATCAAAACTAGCTAGTAACTAACCGAATTTAAGTGGGGAAATTGAAATGTCAAAATGGACCGTTTGATTTTCAAACGCCGATGGATAGTAAATGTGCTGAGCATGTTGGATATCTTTTCATCCACACCTGAGGAGTAGACCATCTGCATCTGTTGTGCTTGTTGTTGTGTGTGGAAAAAGAAGTCATTGCAATCATCCTATAGTAATCATCTCAGCTTGTGTATTATTTCTGGTTGTTGAAAGGGCATCATTACTTATTTTGAAATTTCGACAATGACTTAAGCCCCACCAATGTATGGTTTAGCCTCACCTTTATATAGCCAAAAAGAAATTGTCTGCCGTCGCCACTGGGCTTCAGAGAGGCGAAGAAGGTTTTGAGAGACACACTGCCACAGTTTTGTTTTTGGTCAGTTTAATGGGGTTTGTTGATAATAATGTTATAAAGTATTAACAGCGTCTAAACTAAAATGACAAGAGGAGCAAGGTGGGTGTTTAGTTATTAGCATTACCTTGTACCTCCTCTGTGACTAACTACACATGCTCCCATGTTGATTTAGCCTAGCATTAAGACTGGAATTGGGGAAACAGCAGGCCGGGTTTTGTCCAAAGGCAGCAAAATATGCCTACAAGCACCTCTAAATACCCAGACACACTAAACTGACATTAAGAACTTATGGCAAGGAAGTCCAAGTGTTGTGTCGCCTCAAGTTGCCTGTGTCTCGGCCAAAAGTTGCACTGAACACACTGCAAAGACTTCAACCCACTGACAAATATTTCTGCCCCTGTGTGAGAGGAAATAACTTTATGTACCAGCACACAGCAGTCACTTGTCATTTAAAAAGTAAAAAATGAAGACCAACAGGACGTATTTAGGACAAACATTTAGCCAGTTAACACATTAACAACACAATGCCGAAAGAATAAATTATATTTACAGTTAAATAGTGAACAGTAACACAAACTTTCAGGAAATATTTCTGCTGAGGAGCTCAACAGCAAAAACCTATTAGAATAAGTTTATTTTGATCTCACTCTCTTTACTTTAGAGGAAATAATCCTGCAAACAATCCCCTCAAATCTTAGTGTTGTTTTTACATTTAATTAAACAATGAAGATACAACCATGCTGATTAGCGAGCTCTCAAAGTGTTGAAAGGTGAATTCTTTTCATTTCAGACTCAGCCAGGCTAACTGTTTCCCCATGTTTACAGTCTTTATGCTAAGTTAAGCTAACTGGCTGCTCTCTCCAGCACTAGTTGCCACCTCAGTGCATTATGAATGCATTAACCCATATATTATATGGGCTGATACAGTATCAGTAAACCATCTTCTAATGTGGCCTCAAGCAGAGATGATGAGCTACAGAGGTCTGGAACTCACTTCTTTTTTTTCGTAATCAACTTTTTTAGAGAATTTTTTCTTTTCTAAGAATATCAAACTTAATGAAAAGTAAAAATAATAATAAAAGTTGTGATAGTAAATAAAGTTTCATTAGAGGTCAGGACTATGACCCAGTGGTTGTGCATAAAAGATCTTTCACTTTGTCGATAAGGGAAGCACAGGCACAGATAGTTAATTGTTTGGTATTATACATTTTTGTAAGTCACTTCTTTCTAACTTGAACCCCCCCCCCCCCCCCTTTTTTTTGCCTCACTGACTCAAATGACATCACACAAGGCAGTCTCCAGACTTTCTGCAGCTCCCTCTGGAGCCACACAAGGCTTTCCACAACTTTTTTTCACATCTATAAACATTTATAATTATTCCTAATTGGAGTTCCTGTGATTTATTTCAACAGCCGACTGCGGGCTGCCAACTAAATTAATGTTTCTCAGCTCAATTTAGTGCAACTACTTCTGACAGACATCACATGAAGCTTCAGTTCACCTAAAAAGTAACGGCGGCCACCTCTCTGTCAGCGTCACTGCGAAACGCCACTGTGCACTGCTGGGAGACTCCAGTAGCACCAGTGTGGTAACAGCGAGGGATGAACCCGGAGGCATGCTAGGCCTCTGTGATTGTTGACCACTTCTGACATTAGTTTTCCACCAATTTGGGTCATCTTCTCTGAGTGTGATCACAGAGATTGTCCTCTGTTAGCACTTACTCATACAGGCTTCTTCTCATCTTACATTGCCAGTGTTTGATTTCGGCAAGTGTGCAGCAGGCTTGTGAGTTTCACTGATTCAGATTTGCAGTTGCAGCAAAGAAAATTGGACTATTTGTTCACTTTTTCTGTGCAATAATCATATTCCTGATACCCATAACCTCCTGCAGCTTTTATTGTGAAGGAGTCATCATAATCTGTCCCTATCATACAACACCTGGTTAAATATTGACTTTAAAGCCCTTTATGCTCTTTATAGTTGGGGTCAGTCACTGTGCTTTAAATGTCATAATATTCATATTTAAATAGAGATTTTCATATACCAGTCATTAGATCGAACCTTTCCTAGAGGTCTTTTTTTCACTGCATGATCTTTGCACCCAAATAAATGACTGTTTTACATGAATATGTTTCTGGCATATGAAGGGGGCGGTGCTTTGTAACATCGTTCATGAACGACTTCTTGTGCAACTTAAAAGGCCGTGTCATCAGCTCATTCGGTATGCTCCTCATGTGCTCAGGGAATGATTGCCCCACAGCCCCGAGGCTGTTCGCTCAGCATTATAGCCGGGGCCTGGAAGTCTGCCATACACCATCATCCCTACTCAGCACAACAAAGGCTGCTTACAAGAAAAACTCTTCTTTAAAAAAAACCCCAAAGTGATTATCCCCCACGTCTAATCACACTTTGGGAGATGTTTCAGGAGGAACTCTAATTTAACCTACAAGTTGACTTTTTGGCACATTGTTTCATTTAAGTCTTTTTAAGATATGTACATATTTGGATCTAATATACTTCTAATCATTGATTATCAATCAAGAAGTTGTTTTTCATTGACTTAAAGTGATTTTACGATCATATTTTGAAAAAATACTTTTGCAAAATACAATGTTTACTTTTAGTTGATACATAAATTTGCAGAATAAATACAAATGACATGAAACCCTAAACATACAGTATTTAAACCATAATATTCATAATATTCTTTAGAATTGAACAGTATTTCATTCCAGCTCATCAATTGCTAAAAAGGCTGAATTTAAAAAAAGAAGAAAAAAAGAAAAATAAATCCTATACACTGGAACTTTAATGGCAATGTCAGTAATAATAGTCTGTGGTATTATTAGGCTACGTTTGTACTATTTTGAGTGCATTGGTAAAGATCAAACCTTTGAAATACAACGATCAGACGCACACTAATTTTTCTCAAGAGTGTTACACCTATAATGCAGCCCTCCTGCGTTGGTTGGCTAGTACTCGTCACTTCATCGCATCGAAGACAGACGTAGTTTGGGGTTAGGCTGTGGCTCAGAGGTAGAGCAGGTCGTCCTCTAAATGGAAGGTCAGCGGTTCGATCCCTTGCTCCCCCGTTGCAACATGTTGAAGTGTCGTTGGGCAAGATACTGAATCCTAAATTGCTTCTGAATGAGCATCATCAGAGTGTGAGTGTGTGTGAATGATTACTGAGTAGCAGGTGGCACCTTGTACGGTAGCCTCGGCAACGTGTGAATGTGTGTGTGACTGGGTGAATGTGTGTGTGACTGGGTGAATGTGACAATGTATTGTGAAAGCACTTTAAGTGGTCAATAAGACTAGAAAAGCGCTATACAAGTACAGTCCATTTACCATTTAGGTCAAAGAGGTTATGGTTAGGGTTAATAGCCTATCACAGTATAGTAGAGCAGGACTAGGCTATGGGGGAAAAATAACACAGATTAGACACAACCTCCGGCAGCCTTATTGGAGGTCTGCTTTTTCGTGGGGGTCTTGGGCGACAGCGGCCTCTAGCTCTTCCAGTTTTTAGACAGAGCCTGCAACTTCTGCTGTTGTCAACAGAACGCAAATAAAGTTTGAGTAAAGTCTTAGACTAATGCCATGTTCACATCATATCATATGTAACAGCTAAGAGAAAAAACTGTTCACATTAAGTATCAAAAAACTGTGGCTGCAAAGGCATCCTTTATATAAGGCCTTTATATTATAATGGAAATCAAAAATCAACATCAAAGCTTGAGATGTTTATTAAATGTTTCACTTGGCCTGAGTCAACTATTCCAAGAAGAGGCACACGCATTTTTCAGCTATGTGTTTCAGAATTTAGGTTAGCAGTCCGTCTTGGCATAGCGTGTGAATGCTAAAAATAACTGAAGGTTTATCAGTATGCAGCTAGCATAAAATTTTTCAGGATTTTGAACATTTGAACACCAATTTCATCAGACCAACCAGTGTAAATAGTGAATTTTGTCCTCAGTTGTTATACATTTACACATTGTGTTCAGCCCACAGCCAGTTCTGCAGTGGACTCACATCATCACATCAAAAGGACGGTGACACAGCTGAAAAAATAGAACCATAAATATGTGTTTACCATATTGTTTGTAGTGAGAGGAATCAAATGACTGTCACAGTGAGCGGGTATGATGGACAAAAGAAAAACAAAAGAACGTTACAAAAATGAAAAATGGCACCAGCATCAAGCATAACAAGGTCATGGTTGAATTGCTCTTAAAGTTGTAAACTGTTTATTAGCGTACATAATAATCTGCTGTCATGGACAAAAATAGTGTGCAAGGTTAACTAACTCATTTATAGCGCTGCTGAAGGTGAAGGGTAAATGGTAAAAAAAAAAAAAGTGTAAAATGATGTTCTGTTAAATGAGCTGAGAAGTGTTCGGATCACATGGTGTCTGAATAGATCTGACTTGTCAGTTTTATTGTCACCTTAGCATTTTATGGAAAAAGACACGTCAGACTTGAATGTGAATGAATCTTAAATGTCACACTGATCTATATCTGAGAGGCTTTCACTCAGCTCCATAGTAGGTCTGAGAGATATTTAAGCTCACTGAATAATTGACTTCTGCAGCCTCATTTGGCTGCAGTATGGAGCATTTTTTGCTCTTATGTGAAAATGTAAGAGCACCAAAACTTAAAACTTGTCAGAGACAAAGTAGTGTTATTATTGGCATATTTGAATTCATTCAGTGAGTTATTTAAGTGTTTAATCAGGCCAAAACTTCTCATCTCTTACAAAAACAAACATATGATTCAAAATTAAAAGTCCAATGTGGAGTTTAGGGGGCCATATTGGCAGAGTAGGAATATAGTGTAATGAGTATATTTTCTTTAGTGTATAATCCACTAAAAATAAGAATACTGTCTTCGTTACTTTAGAATGAGCTGTTTATATCTTCACATGGAGTGGTTTCTCGCCCATAGGGACAGATGGACAAACCAAACACTGGCTCTGTACGGGGCTGTTTGCATTTTCATGTTTTGCGGGGGGAATCCTAACCCGGAGAGGTTTCAGCTGGTTGCAATCTGCAATCCTCATCACTAGACATCACTAAATCCCCCAAAATCTTGCACACTGGACCTTTAAGTAAAACATGACACTGGTAAAGTTTAATTCATCCAACTGTGAGGACCTTTTATATAAAATATTTGGTAAGATGCACTGGGTTCACATACAGTTTCACTCTCTGTATCAGAGCTCACATTTCTCAGCAAATTATTAGCCATAATAATGTCCCAAGAAAAACTTAATGAATGCATTAAGCAGAAAATATGTTTCCACTCATTAAGACAGCAGGCCACATTGGGCCTCAGGCAGTTATAAATATTGTATTTTAGGTATTTATATAACATTTTTGCTAATTCATAAGGGAAAAAATACCTTAAGTCCTCAGATGGGAGAGTTGGTTGGTCCCTCTAAAAACAATTTCAGGAGCAGCATGATTTTACATCTGTATTATTTTCTCCACAGTTGTTGGATGATTGAAAAGACAGGTAGCTGTTTGGGCTTTAATAACCACTTGGCACATCAGATGTGGAGATCCAAGTCATTCTTTATTAACGGCCCTGAAAAAAGAGCCACTGAAGTAGAGCATGGCTGCAAATGAAAGCAGAGAAAAGTACAGAGAAAGAGGAGGAAACAGACAGTTGGCCACGTCTGGCGATCCCTTAAATTTAATTAAGGGATCTGATGAGGGAGAGTGTGTATCAGTGACAGGAGGAGTCTCTGTGCTGCTGATTGAGGGATCACCACATTCTCATTAATTGCTCAATCAGCCAAAGGAATGTGATCTGTGCTAATTAGAAGGACTCTCCTTCCACCATGGGGCTGCAGTGTAATTACAGTCAGTCTGGGCCTAATGACACACACCGTGCAATACCACTTTTTGTCCTGTGGGGCTCCTGTCCTCTGCGGAAACACTGGCTGCAGTTACATGATATAAGTATCAGTATAAATACTTCGTTTACTGTGATTATGAACAGAATTCAGCTGTTTAGTTGCATTGTAAGAGAAGGGTTTGTTAGTGTTCCCGCTTTGTACAGATTAGTGCCTGAATGAGGTCAAATGAGACAGAAATATTAAATAACAATGTAACTAAAATGATTAACCATTTAATGTATTGTGTCTTCTGAGTCAGCAGATAATTTTTGATATGACTGACAGCTCTGAGTATGACTCCAATACAGTAAACCAGTTTGATTAGTACCATGTATTTGACATATTAAACTAATGATGTTCCCATCATCCTCAGCTATTTTTAGTGCACATTAGCAAATATTAGCATGCTAACAAGGCCAAATATGATGGTGAAAAAGGAGAAGTGCAGGTATGAGTCCTTAAACCTGTAAATGAGGTCTGTGGTTAACAAGCTGAAGGGACTTTCATGTTTTGTTCTACATCGTAAAATATGGCGATAAATAATCCCACTCATGAATTTCGAAGCCTTTTTGTGTCTCAGAGAAAATGATTGCTAACAAATGGCTCAATAAGATCACTGAACGACATAACACCAAACGCAGCTTTACAGCCTCGTTGTGGTATGGGTGTTAAGTCATGCAGACATACTTCTGGCGATTGCATTTGTGCTTCAAAAATCATTTGTGAAGATTATCTTGCTGAACAAAACATGCAGTTATCATAAACTTTTGTCAACCACAGATCTTATTTACTGCAATAATCCACAGTTCAATGGAAAAATACCAGAGGCTTTTTAAAGAGGGAACCAGGGCAAAGCTTGTTTGCGTGTTGGCCAACAACAGCTGGAACAGTTACCAAATTAAAATGTTTAATTTTAATGAAGCATGCAGGTAGAATAATGCACATCTGTCCTCTTGTTACAATAATATAGAAGGTTCATCATGACCCTCCTATTTATTTCTATTTTCTTAAGTTAAATACTCATCATGTCTTTTTTTGGGGGGGGGGGGTTATTGTTGTTGTTGTTTGTTTTTGTTTGCTAGGTTTTTTTTGTTGTTTTTTTTTTTTTTTTTTTACAATTGCTTGATAAGCTGCATAAGGTGGAAACTCTTTTTGTGCTGTAACTTTTATTCATATTTGTAAATAGCAATAATTATCGAGAACAAAACAAACATGCACATCAGCCCACACAAACAAAATGTCATCCCTGCAGCACTTTTTGGTAAACAAGAAACCTGCTCAACACTGTGGTGTTGTCATTATGAGCATGTTACCTTACTGATGTTCGCATGAAGCTGAAAACACTGCTGTGTCTGAATACAGCCTCACTGTGCTGCTAGCATGGCTGTGGACTCAATATCTTGATATAGATTTACTAGCACAGCATGAGGTGCCTCAGTGGCTCCATAACTTTTTGCTTTATGTGACCCCTTAAAATGAAGCAATGACCTCCTTCTCAGGGTGATTTATTTGAAGGATTGCTAGATGCCCTGTAGAGCTGAAAATATACCCAGAACCATAGGTGGGGAAGCACTGAGGTAAAGATACAGTAAGTCAACCCGAAGAGATTTTGCTTCTAAGATAAAAGAAAAATACATCAATTTATTCTTAAATAACTGTTTATTTTAACACAGGAAGGTGGCTTACATGATAAAATACAATGCTGCATGTGATATTCTATATTTTCTATATTTTCTTATCAAATTCCATGAAAAGACTAAAACCAACAATTGTTCCTATGATAACTATAGAAGAGAAAACAAAAAGTTGTTAAAGGTTTTCAGTCATCCAGGTCATGGTAATTCTAAATGCTACATTGTAAGGAGCTGGACTTGCTTGAGTTTCTTGAAGATACTTCTGAGCCAAGAGGCTTCTTCACTTTTGATTTTTCTTCTGAACTGAACTTGGCTGAGAAATGAAACATCTTCAGGAAACTCAGGCAAGTCCAGTTGCCTACTATATAGCACTTAGAGGAAAACGCAAAGTCCACACACTTAACTATGCTGCCATAAATATTTAATTCAGTTACCACTGAGGTGACGTTTCAAGCTACATGCTCTTCATCAGACAAGTTACGGTGCAGACACACACCTTCAAATACCTACTATACTAGGTCATAGTTATTTTTTTCTTCTCTTGTCTTGCACCTAGTTTGTTGTCGTCTAGATGTGAATGCTTTTGTGAACTTTTCCTAAGACAGTTACTTCATGTGCAGCCAAATCCTGATATACGTCATTCTTTTCTCCCTGCATTGTTACCCGAACACATTAAAACGCATTTATGAGCCACATTGTTGCAAATGTGTCCCCAGCAAATGCACTACTTGCTCACATTCGAGCAACATTTGTGAGAAACCACAGTACACTTTTATTTCAGAAATTCTATTTGCCATTTTTAAAAAGTGAATGTATATATGTGTGAGGTGCATCAATAGATATAGGAGCGAATGGGTTTGCGGCCACAGGGAAGGGAAGGCTGAAAGACTTGAGAGACTCTCTAACATATTGTTGGTTAATGGTCTTTTCATGGGATTTGTGACAAAAAGAAAAAAGAGAATAACACTAGCCTTATTGTTCCTTTTAAAATGCAGAATTCTCACCTGAGCAACCCTTTAGATGTATCATTTCCTGCTGTGAGACTGTAAAAATAATATTGTATTATCCATGTTTAAGGCTAAAGCTCATAAGCAGCATGATGAATTAGTGTGTTGTATTCTCCTGTGAGAGCAGCAGTGGGTGAGGTGAAATGGCAGACAGGAGATCAGATGGCTCTGTCCTCCACGTAGATCCCTGAGCCCTCGCCGTCCCTCTGATGCAGCTGCTCCTCTGCTCTCCATTTGCAGCCTCCCCTCCCGTAACAGCAGCAGTAGCCCACATTCACACACAGTTTGTCCGTCCGTACTGTAAAATATATACTAGTCACTATTTGACTTTCAAAATTACGCAATGCAACTTTTTGCCTTGAGGCAGAAAGTGTGATGGTAGTCCTGGCCTCGATTCCCCTCAGCTGGTCAAGGTCCCGCCTTAACACCTGTCAGTCATCTCGATGAGCTGTCTCGTCTTATTGCCTGAGGCTGAGGAAACAGGCATCAGTGCAGTCGCCACAGGCACCGACGACTCAGACGCACACATGATGTGCAGTTTCAAGTCACTCACACTTTGGACGTGTCTCATCTGCTGTGAGTTTAACTCCAAAACGTTTATCATTTATCGTGCACGTTTATCAAAATTAAAGCACACAAGAAGAGTCGCACAACTCTTCTTCAGGGCTCCATGTTTTATTCACCTCAACATAGTCACCTGTACAATATTTACTTTTAAAGGATAGTAAAATGTATGAGAGAAATGACCATAAATGCAAAAACATCCAACAACGCAAACCAACTTTAAGGTCCAGTGTGTAGGATTTACGTGATATATTAGTGGAAATTGAATATAATATAATAAGTATGCTTTCTTTTGTGTATAGTCAACTGAAAATAAGAATTGTGGTATTTTTGTTACTTTAAAATGAGCAGTTTAATTTGACATAGGACACGGGTGATCGTCTACAGAGATTGCCATGTTCACCACCTTGTTTCTACAGTAGCTCCCGATGGAAAAAGCATGTACTGGCTCTGGAAAGGGACATGTGCATTTTTGGGTTGGACACTGTAATAAGCAGGCTCTCTGTGATAAGATCGGTGGAAAAGGGGATTTTTTAAACATTAAAACTGCTTTATTTATGGTTTTTACCAGTATAAATCACTTAGTCTGTTAGTTTTTGAGAGGAAGAGACCTCTGGGGATAATTCAGCTTCCATTAAAAACCTCCTGAACTATAAAAACTGAAGGAATTCTAACAGGGAGAAGTTTCAGCTAGTTGCATCTTCAGTCCTCACCACTAGATGCAACTAAATCCCACTAAATTGTACACACTGCTCCTTTTAAAACCCATCAATGGTGTGGCTAAATGGATGGCAATGTTGGTTGATCAGTCTGCTGTCGGTAATGATCAATTTATTTCACTACAGACATTCATGGTCCCCAGAGGCCACAGACAATTTTCACTTGTCCAATACTTAGGTTTTTTACCAAATACCTACAAAAGTAATGACATTCCCATCAGCCTCAGGCTTAATTTCAATATTGAGAGGGACACATATGAAATGAAGGATTTGGGGTCTCTCCACAGGAAATTTTGAGGAACAAATTCCTGCATTTCAGCTGAATTTTTTATTCACCAATATGTCCCCTTTCTGCATCAATTTATGGTGGAAATGTTTTAAATTTTGTCAAAATAAAAGTCCTCAGCTATTTTAATATTTTTATTGGGGGGGACAAATGCACTTGTTCTAAATATTGAGGGGTACATGTCCCAAGTTCCTCACCAGAAATCTACACCAAGGGCGTCAGCTGTACTGTATAAATTTGTCAGTAAGTGTTTATTGGCTTAGCTAAGTCAATTTAACACTTAAATACTATACTGCATTAACTAAAATTCAGCCTTAGTCTTCAATTCAATTATTTTGGGGTCATTCTATCTTTATTAGACAGCAACGGGGGGAGAGATGAGAGTAGAAGATAAAGAGAGACGGAGACACAGCAAAGGTCCCCGGCTGGATTTGAACTTTTAAATCACATGACTACTGATGAATTATAAATAGAAAACCGGAAACTCCCTCAGACACCACGCCGATGAAGGCACGATAGCTGAAAAAGTTGTAAATAAAGCATTTTGCGCTGGAGAAGAATGCGACTAAGTTTTAATTTTAATAAACCAAAAACCTCCCAAACATAATTTAAGATTTAAACAAAAAGACAGAGTCAAATGAGGGAGACCTCTCTGTGATCCTCGGTTAATAAGTTTATGTAACAGTTATTATGTAATAGCCAAATCACATATGCTTGTCCTTTTGTCTCAACACTTCAGGTCTCCAAAGCAGCTGCAGACCTGATGGCGTATTGCGACGCCCACATACGCGAGGACCCCCTCATCATGCCCGTCCCTGCCTCCGAGAACCCTTTCCGGGAGAAGAAGTTCTTCTGCACCATCCTCTGATGACCTAATGGTAGAGCTGTACGGGTGCAGGCATGGCGTTGCCTGTCTTCTCTGTCTTCACCACACCTGAAGCTATTGGCCATAGGCGTTGAGTTGAGTTTTGCCACGTGGACACTCTGTTGTTGGTCAGCTCTGTCCTGGTGGCTGAAGGTTTTTGGGGAGTCAGCTACCAAACTGGCAACCCAGTGAGCGTATCATGTCTTGTTAAATAGGTTTGTTATTGCTTTGTTATTAGAGAACAGCCTTGCTCAGTGCTTAATGAGATGAGAGATGTTTTTTTCTTTTATTGTGCTAGATCTTAACATGCCTCAGGAAACAGAAATTTGCCCAATATCTATGACTTTTTTAAACATTTATTCCCCTTCCCTTTATCTGAATAAAACAGAGCAGAGTTAATTTTTGTATTATCTTGAGCATAATTGGCGTTAGTTTTTTATTGCTTTCAGTGCACAGGTTTGACTATTTGTAGCAACACTTAATGAAAGCACTACTAAAATTTGAAACTTCCCTTACTGGTGGTTTCTCTTTCAATTTGCCTCCAGAGTCACAAACAATTAACCCGCTCGTTTTAGCGCTGCGGTACAGTCAGATTCAGATTAGAACCTAGAAACAGAAACCTTATCTCGCATTGCGAATTATTTCAGCTTGTGCCAACTGCTCTGGTAATAAGAAGAAGGTGGCTGCACATCAGTTCTGCTGCAAATAAATAAATAGACTCCGTGTTTATTGAAAGGTGCCGAGCTAATGTTTCAACAGCGAGATGAGTTCTGCAGGGTTATCACTGTGCAAACAACCCTTAGGTCAAAAATTATTTATGAATCTGCCAACTCCTTCCCCAGCCCGCTCTAATGCATCCTACCTTTGCTGCTCTGTTTGATTTACTCTTCATATACTTCATCCACTTCAAATCAGACACACTATCAGTTAATCCTGCAGCCCTCAACTGGAATATTTCTTCAAGTTGCAGGACGTTTTTTTCCTCTTATTTCCTTAACATTTGTTTTCTGGGCATGTTTCCTGAGCCTGATTCCTTTTGCCTGTCCTAGAGTGAATGGCAAGGCCTTTGACATTAATGCCAAACCAGAGGCCTGCATGTTTCTCTGCTCCTTTTTGACAGCTCCCCTCCGTTTCTGAGGGACTGTCAGTCTTTTAGAGTGTACAGTATGTTACAGTGCCAATTTCTGTGAGAGCAGTGTGATCTTCACACTGTGCTCCCACAGCCTCTTTTTTTCCTTCTCCGTTTTGTTTGTTTTTAGAAGAAAAAGCACACTGTCGAAACATTTCCTTTACATGGTAGTTGAATAGCATTTGCTAATTTTTACGATGAATTGTTATGATCGTTCTTAATATTGTTATTATCAGTAGTATTATTGAATATTTGTTGCACAGCACTGACCGCTACATGACGTGTAGTGCTACTAAGCTTGTATGATACTTAGGAGAAAAAAAACACATTTATAAATCATGCAGTTATTGATACTATCTGAGAATTTTTTAAAAACAATGGAATGGGTCGGTTTACATAATATGATCCCTTCAGTGGTTCAGGCTTTTTGCATCACCGTTTCTGTAAAATGAAAGGTAATTAACCCTTGGTACTTGAACAGCCATCGCATTAAGAATCAAACTGATACTGGACTATTGGACTCAAATTGTTTTCAGGAAAATTATTGTCTTTATTTCCTAACTAAGAAACCTGAGTCTGACCTCAGGGTGCTCCCTCTGACCTCATCTTAAGGATGGTGCCAAATCTGAAACAAGAAATATAGTGGCTAGAGATGAATATTGCATGGATTTATTTCTATCTTAACAGAGAGAACTATTATGATATGAAATATTGCCTCTTCGTTGACTTTCTGGGTGCTACTCTGCACATAATAATCTAATTGGAGTCCGGATATGTCGACAGTGTGCAGCTGTATTAATGAATGGTATTATCGTTTTGGTAAAAAAAAAATAGCATTTAAATAGCAGGCTTTGTAAATCCTTTGATGGATCGAATGAATTAAAGGAAAACGGTAACCCCAGTGTGCTGTGTCTTCACTATTTCTGCCTTGTGTCTCTCATTGACGATCTGAGCCGCAGTCTATCTGATCACACTGATAACATAAAAGGCCACTGAAAATCGGTCTGGGTCTCACAGACTAACATGATATTCTGGTGTGTAGTGGAGACCCCCTGTGGTTGAGCTGAACCATAGGCCATCTGGCTGTACTGTTTATGCGTCGGGGCATCTTTTTTCTTAAGAATTCAATTCAGCCTTAGCCAGTTTGCCTTTTACGCTCTAGACAGAAAAAAGCATCTGCCGACACTGTGGGCTGCATGACGAATGTCCCTTATAATGATTCAAGGTATCAGCCGCTGACATCAACATTCACATTTTCTGTTGGAGCAATTTCATGCGTCCATCCATGCATGCATTTACAGCCTCATCTGGGAATATAGTGACATTACCACTTTCTACCAAGTTTGGTTGATATTTATTTTTTAAGCCTTTTCTAACACTATTTCACTGCACTTTGAGGTCTGGTGATCACAGGCAATTTTTGTTGTTGTTGTTGTTTTTCTGCTTAATAAGTCACAGACATATGAGGAAACCAATTTTGTGTTTTCTTATCATAGGTGCAGTTACAAAACTGGAAATACTGAACAGATGGTACAAAATAGTATGGACACTTTTGATGAATGACATTGATATGACAAGCCAGGTATCCCTTATTGATTTTTCTGAACCAATCCCAAAGGACCAGGATGGAATTAAAAAGAAGCACATTTCGAGGGTTTTTAAAAAAAAAAAAAAAAAAAAAAACCTTGGCACAGCTGTGGTGTGGATTATTATCTACATTTATTTCAAATTAAAGTCTCCTGAAAACATATTTTCTCAATCAGGTTCTTACCATGATCGATGGGGACCTTTAGAAACACAGAAGTATTCCCTAAAGTGGGGACAGTTTTTGCCTCTTTTACATTAGAGATTTCTGTGTTTTTTCATGGTTTTGAAAGGGGCTGGGCTCCATAAGAGGAAAAAGTGATGTCGCAAACTTCCATTCACCAATCAGGATTTAGTAACATCTGAGTCTAAACATAAATTAAAATTGATGGGTTGTTTGGTTACTGTCAATAAAAGTTGGCCCAACAACACTTACACAGTCCTGATGAAGCAGATGAGCTGACTTTCTAAGTCTTGAAAAAAATACTTGAAGGAGCTGTGCACAACATTCAGGGCAGATCTATGAATCAGACTCTGAGTCAGGTTGTCTGCACACGGTTCTCACCATGGAGGTTGCTGAGCTGGTGGCTAGCAGCTAATGATGCTAACTCAATAAACAGTGTTAACAAGGGTAACACTGCTGACAGAGCTAACTCTGTCAGCCTGGCTTTTCTTATGCACTGTTTGAATCCATAGCTACGAAAAGTAATGTACCACAATTTGTATATCACATAACCATAAGCCAATAATTTGTTTATAGCCCATGAAATTGGGAAGGCTGCTAGTAGTATTAAGTAGTATTCAGAGTGAACAGCCTTGTAGAGGCATGTAGGGATGGTGGATGGTCAAACAAACATAGGACTTTCCCCCAGGGGGATCTGTGTTTGGAACTGTGCAAAACCAATGTTGTGAATGTTGTATACAGCTCCTTTTAGGATGTCAATTTTTCTGAATTAAATTTTAATTGTTGGTCTTAGCCATTAGCGGCCAGCTGAAGTTACAGAAAATAAATACATATTTAGGATTCAGGGCCAAGTTTTCAGGAGCTGTCAGTCAATTTTATTTATATAACCCCAAGTCATATCCCAGAGGGCTTTGCAGTCATGCAGCGCCCTCTCTCCTTAGACCTTCAATTCAGATAAGAAAAAAAACTTTTTAGGGAGAAAACTTTAGGTACTAAAGAGAAAAATATGAGTTTTATGAACCAAAAGCTAAAATTAGACATTCAAGAAGTAGGTCTCAGTTTGGCATGCATAGTTCTCAGATGGGACCTGACAAGATAAAAAGAAATCTATATAGATCCAGAGAAAAGTGCAGTGAGCGCTGAGTGTTTTGAACGCTGCAAAACAAAAGAGAAAGAAAAAATGCATACACCTGGATTGGAATAATATAAATAGTGCATAAATGGGTTAAATAAAAAGTTAAAGACATGAGCACATAAAGAGCACACTAGGATAGAGGAGGGATGGATATCCGCAGTAGAGGAGGATGTTAGGTTGTGTTTTTGAGAAACCATGAGCATGCTATGAATAGCCTTTTCCTTTCGAATGAATAATGTGTTGCAGAGAGAGGACTAAATCATTGTAATGAGTGTATCTATGAATATGACTCCAAAAAGAATTATATAATGCACAGGAAAGTAATTATCCCTGGGGCAGTAGGTTATCTAATGCTGAGAATCTGTGCTGGAGCAATTTTCCAAATTGAGCAGTGAGCCCCCAAAGTGTACACAAAATACATGAGAATAGTAATAATTTCTGATAACTACACTCACAGCATGCTGTAGGAGCGGGCTCATTTCCACTCATAGCATTGCCATACAGTGTGTTGCATGCCTGTGTTTCCCATTACATTATTATTTTTCCTTAGAAGGCACAGTAAATCTAAAATAACATTTATGCAACACTGGAACTCCATTAAAATCAGTACAAATGAAATGTTTACAAGCATGGCAGCAGGCGCTCTTGGTGGCGTGGTCTGCTCTTCCTCTTTGAGAGAAATGGTGGTGCTCTCAGAGTCAGAAAAAATCCTCCTCAAACACCCCTCTCCATGCACAATAGATTCCATTTAAATGATTTATGTGCAGCACAGAGTAATAAAGTTATGTTCTAATCTTAAAGCTACAACATGTCACTTGGGTTTTAGGGGGATAAAATGATTCATATGTTCATTTTCTACTCTGCTTAGAAGATTTTTCACATTTCATTAGAAATTTACAATGTGGACAAAACAAACAAAGAACCTGACAGGTCCTTATGTGATAAACATGGGACTGTCTGCCTCAGAGATACTGTTTGTAGCCCGAATCAATGTTTTAACGTTTCGATTTACTTCTAAGGACATGTGATAAACTATTTATTGTGCTTGCTATGCCATTCTATTTACTTATAAGCGGTTGAGTGAGAATTTAAGCTGCATGGTGCTGCTCTAGTTTTCTACGGAGATTTGTAAAAGTCTAAAAGGCATCATTGAAAACCACACATTTAGTAGGTTTTAGAAAGAGAGAGATAGGCTATTACTGCTGATAATAATGGCATGTAACCCCAAAATTATTATTATTTACAGGTAGGAAAAATAAATCAGTGCAACATAGTATCCCATATATTGTGTGTGGCAATACTGTTTCAATACATGGATGCCAAGAATATATTTTTTTTAATACAAATTATAAATATTGCAAATACAAATAAAACTTTTTGTAGCCTACTAGAAGAATAAAATGAATTGGTTATTCCATTTATTAGATTTATTTTGCTGCAATAAAAACAATTGAAGTGAGATGAGCAGACTGAACATTTTATTTGCAGTTGAAAAATGGTAATAAATTGCTATACTTAGCAAGTCACTCCAATAATAATCATATCACAGCTTATGCTACCTTGTCATTCTCTAAAACAACAATAAGGTGATGATCTTTTTAATCAGTCATATGCTGGATTCAGACTCAGATAAAACAGAATTTTAGTAGTTTTAATTTTTCTAATTTTATCTTGATATTTTTGGATTTTTTCTTACCTGATGTGATACCCCAAAAAGTTAGTTCTGTCTTTCTTTCTTTGTTTTTTTTTCTTTTTTGAAGACTTTTTTGGGGGCTTTTAGCCTTTAATAGATAAGACAGTTTAAGCATGAGAGGGGGAGAGAGGGAACAACAGCAACAATGACAACAACAACAACAACAACAACAACAACAACAACAACAACAACAACAACCAACAACAATAACAACAATAATAATAATAATAATAATAATAATAATAATAATAATAATAATAATAATAATAATAATAATAATAATAATAATAAATAATAATAATAATAATAGTAACATGACAACAAATGACATCTAGGGTTCAATAACATATTAAATTATATTACATTATATTATTATATTATACAATAGGCTCTGCTGTTTTGATTGGCCAGAGAGCATCGAACTCCACCTCCCAGAGCGCACCGCGGCAGGACTCCTCGCCTCTCATTGGTCCGTCTCTCCCAGCAGCGGAGGCAGACATGAGGCAGTGGTGAGAGCCCGGCGGAGAGCTGCGGAGCTGAAATGAAGCGCGCACACGGAGCAGCTCACACCGTGCAGTGCCGTGCGGCTCAGGAAGAGGCTCCACGCCGCTAAAGCTGAAGGCTGCTCCGGCTGAATGAAGGGCTCCGTCCATGCGGAGGCTAGCGCTCATTCTGCTGCCCTGTGCTGTCGCCGTCCTGGTGCACTTGTGGTTGGCACAACGACCCTCCTCCACCCCGCTGGACAACAACACACACTCGGGTACTTTTTAAGCCACAACCCCGGGCTTCACCTCCTGGAAGCCTCGGAACTTTTCACATACGAGCGGCTGGCTAACTTTGCTTTCACCGCCCCGGTGTGTTTGTTGTTAGTTTGTGTGGGAACAGGTAGTTTATGCTTCGCTCGTGAGACTGTGCTCGCGCTACAGCGTGTGTGTTTTTTAGTATAAAATAATGTGAACGTAACAGTTCAGTAGTGCTGGGCGTTGCTGGGATAGTCTAACGTCTGGAAACAGATTGAAGCGAGCTGAGCATCTCTGTCTTTTTACAACTAATGATCTCTGTGCTGCTTTCATATGATCACCAGGACTATACTGCAGGGTGAAGTCGCTTTTTTAAATCAGGAGTGTAGTTTAACCACCTTTTGATGCATGAAGACAATTTTCGTGGTGTCAATTATGGGATGCCTCATTGTAAGTCAGTGCAAACTAAATATTAGAAGAACCAGCTGTCAGGATCAGGAATGGAGAGCATTAATCAAGCAGTGTGCTTTTTATTTTTAATCTCGAGTTGTTTTATTATTGTCACCGGGTCATATTATATCACTATACTCACTTTAAAGGGGCAGTTGAGATTTATTTGAAGTTGGGTTGTTTGGTGTACTTGTCCATAGATATTACATACAGTGCTACCAAGATGCACGCCCCCAGTTTGGATAAACAGGGTCTGAAGGGGGGGGGGAAAAGCAAAAATTTTGTTTTGGGAGCCTAGAAAAGGGTCAACCCAAAAGTAGTATCAATTTAAGAGAAATAATATTTTAACTGCTTTACCTTAATGTCAGATATGTATAATGTGAAAATCGAGCCCTTATGTCGCTCTCTTTAAAACCACACAGGAAAACCGTGATTGGTGAAGACAGGAGCTGCTGGTCTTCCGCTGCCTCAATCAGTTACTTTATTTGTGTTATTGTGTGACTTTGGCATCTAAAAGGATTCACCAAAGTCACACAAAAACACAAATGAAATAACTGATCAAAGTAGTGGTGGACCAGCATCTCCTGGGTTCAGCGAGCCAAAATACTGTTTTTGTCAACAGAGTCTGGTGGCTTTGACGAGGGTGTAGATGGGGAACTGAAGCAGTTAATGGCTTTACTGTCGGAACAGGCTGTCTGACTGAAAGGTAAAGCAGTGAAAATACTCTCTATATAGTGTACACTTGAACTGATATTGATTTTTTTCTTAGGTTTGACTTTCTTTAGGTGGCTAAAATACATGTGGTTGTTGACCCCCATCCTCAGCAGTAGATTGCTGCTGTGTTGGATTCCAACCTATTTCTCCAAAGTGGGGGACTGACATTTACTGTATATTACTCACTGACTATGGATAAGTACCCCCTACAACCCAATTTCAAAACAGTCTGCACTATCTCTTTAAGCACCTCATCACTGGATAAGAAATAATATCTTGTTGTTTTTTCATGTAAATATTTTAGCATAGCTTTATCTTTTTATGATACAGATGAATCATTACCTTTCCATGAAGTTTTGGTGGGAGTGTTGTCAGCGAGACACCATTATGAACTGCGACAAGCGATAAGGAACACCTGGCTGGGCTACCTCCGTGATCACCCTCACTTCCAGCACAGGTTTGTAGCAAGGTGGAGCTCCAACTTAACCACTTGTTTTTCCTTTTTTTTCTTTTCTGGTTTGTGCCAAGGCCTGATTCATACAGTGGAAATAAAGCCTGCAGCTGTCAGCAAATAACTGACTGCCCCACCAACCCTTTTATCTTTACCTTACCAGCGGCCAATATTGTTCTCCCTTTCATTCTTCCTTTTTGTCCATTTCCTTCTCATTCAGCGATGTGAGCGCAGATAAGGTGTGATGGCCTTTAAGCAACCCTCAGTAACCATGGCAACGGAGGGGTGGATAGATGGACATCTTTGGAAATCTTACAGCCTAATATTGCACGAAAAACCCAAAAAATGGAGGATGCAATAGTGTTTGTGCTTATTTTCAGAGTGGGGGTGAAGTTTATCGTGGGTGAACATGGGTGCCCCATTCCAGAGGAGGACAGAGAGGATCCGTACTCCTGCACCCTCCTGAACTTCACCGATCCAGGTAAGGAAGATAATAATCAGCTTCACACGCTAATGAGGGGGTATCTACAGCTGTGTGCAATCTGTTGCTTGCATACCCAGTCGTCAATAGTGGAGCCGAGGCAGAATAACAGGAGATGAGCTGAAAGAATGCATGTTCAGAAAAGAAGTAAAACACCTTTATTCGTGTACACCTACAGCTCAAGGACATTGTTCTTTTCTTTTCTTTACCCAAGGCCAAAGCAGAAGTCTCTCTTAGCTGCTGCAGACGTAACCAGAACTGCGTAGTAACACTGGAAAAGTAAAGCTATACGAAGTACTGGCACGCCATATAGGAAATAATTGAACAGACTCACAGTCAGATGGAACGTCTGCAGTAATTGTTATGTCTCTCACCTCCACAGAGTCGGTCCAATTCACTACTTTTCCCGGTCGGTTCAGTGTTTGCTGCCTTCATGAAAACATAATTACTGCTCATCAGAATAGGCTTTTTCAGACGGCGGCCTTTAGGGTCATGGTGATGTTTTATTTTTCCAGCCCATTCTCCGCTCTCCGCTGTGTTAATGGTTGTAAGTGTTGACGTGATTTGCTTCAGAATCGGAGACAGGCGGGCAGCTTTGGAGCGAGATGCCGGTTGTGATTGGAAGAGAAAGAGACAACGGCTGTTTTTAAACACAGTTGGGTACCTGACTCTGGATTCAGGTCAAAGCACACGTTAAGCGGACAATTAATTGTTGTTGAAATATGTTTTTGCTGCATTCATCACAGGGTATTTTCATAGGGAGTACAATAAGGTGAATGCTAATTAGCTGCCCAGTCTCTGTTTTAATAATTCTGCTGCCACACAAGTGTGTGTGTGTGTGTGTGAGTTTGGAAAAAAAGTCAAAATCTTAATGATACTGAGACTTTTTAAGAAGTAAAGGCTGATCTGCCGACCTTTTTTTTTAGGCGTTTAATTAATGGTTTCAGCTTGAGTCACAACATTTAAACAAATCAATTAGCTGATTAACAAGTAATTGAGATTTTTAACTATTTAAAGGTCCAGTGTGTAGAATTTGGGGGCATCTATTTGCAGAAATGGTGTATAATATTCATAACTATTAGCGTCTCCTACAGAATTGTCCCCTCTTTTAATTCTTATTTTTTTTGGGTCTGTGAATGCAGCACTGGCGGACCTCTTTGAGATCTGTCTTTTCCCACAGCAGCAGCTTGTGGAGTTTGAGTTGCGGGTGGATAATTGATCAGTTAATTCAATCACAGTAGGTTGATGGAGGCAAGGAGAGGTAGAGGCGAGGCGAGGGATTGCAAACTTTTAGATCCATCACAACCAGTAGTTAAGTTTCGATTTCACTGCGCCTGCTGCTCTACTGCTCCGTCTGTGCCCAGAGTCAGCTCTATCTGCTCCAAGAGAGTAGTGCAACATGTAACCGAACAGTATATATATATATCCTAATAGCACTGCTAATGATGGCCCAGCTCCAAAAATAGAAACTCAAAATGTGGCAGCAGATGATTTAATCATGGCGGGTCGCCACAAATAAATAATAAGTAAATGAATAAATAAATAAATGTGGTGGTTAACCCTGAGTATGTTTTCACCCAAAAGTAATCTGCAGCTTAAAGGTACATTTTACAAGATACTTTTTGTAAACACTCTGATCAGTGAAAATGAAAGTGAAAGTAAAAGCCAACCCCAGACTCACTCTTTTTCATGTTTGTCCTTGGTATATTTGCATTTTTCTGGCCCTGTGTTGATCTGGTACCTGGTTGCTACTTCTTTATAAAGCTCCAACCTCACCTGAGCACTGCGGGAGTACACACCCATCACGCCCCAAACACAGAAAAACAAACATGAGCTGAGTGCAGTGTCTGCAGAAATACACCACCACACACTTCTAGTGGGTCATAAGTAATGATTGAAAGGCATTACGTCTGTATGAGGCTATACATTGCTGTTGAAAATTCTGTACAGTATATCTTCAACCAATGATATAAATATTTGTGAGATGCAACCCTTGTTATGATGTGATTTGTACATTTCATAAATTACTGTTGAACTGTAAACAACCTAGAATATTATAGATCTTTACTTGTTGCCTGATATTGGAAAAATCCCCAATAAATAGTAAATAACTGAAAATTTGCTGTCTATTATTTATGATTTCTGCCAAGTTTTATTCATTTTTCCCCAGAATGAACTAGCAGTCTCATGCAGGCTTGTGCCAAGAGAAGCACTGCTATGATTTGTTTTGATAAGTGAGCACAAACTAATAATTTATATTTAGTGAGCATACGAATATTAAATATGTCCTTGCTCACTGGTAAAAATCCTGCAGCTCTGTTCCACTCTGTCAATGTGAGAAACATTTGGTTTGATAAAGTGCTGCTCTTTCTTTGACTTTGATTGCTGGCATCTAATTGTCTTTGTTTTTTGGAGTGAGCAGCAGAACTTGTGTAGAATGCATATAAAGTAAAAAGCCTGCTTCCCTTTAACAGCCTTGATCTTTTCATTGATCTCATGGGTAATAAACTGCTCTTTTGTAATTAAGAAACCACACTCACGAGCAGAGGTTCGCTTTGAAGACAGCAGTCCCAAGAACGGGCTCCTCAAAGTGCTGATGATGAAGCTTTACCAGAGTCTTCTCTGAGCGTTCTCCCTCACTCTGTCTTCATCAGTGAAAAGAGACGGTCAGCATGTTGGGGTTGTAATAAATTTCACGTGTACAGTAATCTCTGCCTTCCCTCTGTGCCAGTGGCAGGCCAGGATGCGGAGATCGAGATCGTGACGGTGTCTGACCCCTCGATGCTCACCCCCTCCGATGTGTCGGCCATCGCCCTGGATTTCAAGGTCCTCCACCCGGTGGTGATCACTAGACTGGGGGTGTTTCCCAGCGGCACGCAGCCTGAGCTGCAGAGCAATGTGACGGTGAAGCTTCACCAGCTGGATCAGGAGGTAACAGAGCCCTGACCTCTGAGCATAATGTATCCCGTATGCTGCGTTTCTGTGGAGGCTGATAGATACACAGCCCGGGGGCAGCTAGAGGACTCAGTACTGGTACCTCACTTTAAAAACACAAACTTTAATTTTTGTGGGGTTTCTTTAAGATAACAGTCTGTGGTGTAGTGTTTAGTTTAGATTTAGGTAAATTTTCATTTTTCATAAATTCTTGATGGATAAAAACTTGTGATTTTTTTTCAGGAGGCTGTGGTCACTGCTCGCTTCAGTGCCATCAGCACAGGAACCATGGAGAACGGCGTGTGGTACAAACCAGTGGAGCAGTTCATCTTGCCTAAGGTTAGGTTTTCACATACAGTGTACTCAGTATTTCTAAAGCCTTGGGTTATGCTCTGAGGTCATGAGCGAAAGTCCCCCAACTGACACCCACCCACCAAAGAAAGAAAAGTGTGGACATGTTTATATTATTTTGGGTTTTTTTCACAGTTTGTTGTTTTAATTTATTTTCTGCTGGTTCTGTTTAAATGGAGCAGTTCTTTCAAACAAAAATCCTCTGAAAATCCAAAACTGAGCACAACTAACCAAACTGTAACTGAAGCCTATTTCCCATTGACAAAAAAACCCCACTGTACCTGCTAACATCTGTCTTTTTTATTTACTGAAAAATTGTAAAGTCAGCACTCACTTCTGGGCCAAATGACTCTGCAGAAGTCACAGGTCCAGCTCAGTCCGGCAGTGATAGAAGTAAGACATTTGGGTGAAAGTTCTATATTTAGCCCCTATGCTGATGCAATCCAGTGACAGGGTGGCACAAAAAAATTGTCTGTCTCATTCAAGCAGCACTCGAACATCAACAAATCAAAAAATAAGTAACCACTGTAACATTTTCACTGGTCTCCATGCTGTTTCTGCTGTTTACTAACCTGTTTTCTGGCCAAACATCTAAAGTAATACACCAGAAAGGTGCTTGCGCTGATTTTGGTGGGAAAAGCTCAGAATGTGTCCCTTAATTTTTCCTGTTATGAATACCAGATTAACGTACATAGTTCTTTAAAGGAAGTGTCTCGAGAAATGATTTAAATATTTCCCAACAAAGAATAAATTGTTTAATGCGATTTCAAAGCCACCTTCAAGTGACATTAAAAAGTAAGTAAACACTAGGTTAAAAAGTAGTGATTTGCTGCCCTCTCTGGTTGAAATTTTTTAGCTTATTTAACCTCATGGCACACAGCATCAGAAATTTGCTTTTTTACACCCGAAACCGCACCCAGCGGTAACATCACAGTGTCCTGGAGTCAGGCTGTTCTCAGGCACTGTTTGTAAGTTTTCCTACAAAAAGTAATACGGCAAAATGTGTACAAATCCCACATAATGATGAGCCAGTGCTCATGCATGACCTGTTTTTTTTTGGAAGGCCATGATCAGGTGACGGATGCACCATCAGGAGTAAATAAGGAAGCAGTGTATGAGGTGTTTCATGAGGTTACGTTGCTTGAGTACATCTGTTTATCACTGCTGCAAAGTGAGACTTTACATCACAGCTAAAACAAACTATTTAAGTTAAGTTATTATTTGGTACAATTTTGGTGAAGAAATACTAGAATCAGCCTAAATAAAGTAAAAGTTTTTAACTGTAGAACATAAACTATTCCAAGGTTACTGAAATCAACACATTTTTAGAGACAATACAGAGGACATTATGTCAGTGTCCTTTAGCTGCTGCCCTGCATACAGTATAATGTTGCTCAGTTTAAATAGTTTTGGACAGGACAACACCATTTAATATCTGTTTCTTATCCAGGGTTTTGAGGGGACACTGGTTTGGGAGAATTTGGACTCTGCTGGATTGACCACAGTCAACTCCTCCTCTGTGCAGCTCAGCGATGGAGGAGGTGTCCTTAAGATCTCCTCTGTACGTACTGACAGGGTTTATAAAATAAATGCAAGAATATTCTCTCTCAAGTCATAAAGTGAAGGAAAGAAATTAAAAACTTTTCCTGAATTGCAGATCGCAGAGGGCATATTGCCTCATCGAAGTGCACTTGGATTTCCCGGTTTGGCTGGAGGCTTCACATTTACTATCTATGGTTGGTCCAGCGCCTGAATTAATTTTGAGCTTTTTATGAAAACAGTTGGATCAAAATCAATTGAGCGAACTGTTATAAAAGGAGTACCTATGTAAAAATTCAAAAAAACATTGTTCACTCTGGCAGGTTATGAGATTAGCTCCTTTTTTCGCCTCAGGGCTCTTGCATACGTGCCAAATGGAAACTGCATTTCTTTTTCCCCCCTCTGCCCTGTTGTGTTACATTATTGATCACACCTGCATGTTTTTGCATTTGAGTGTATCTGGAAATCGATTTGTAGTCATTTAAGGGAAAACAAAATTGAATTCACTATCCAATATCTCTGAAAACAGAGCTAATGCTCCATCCTGTAAAATGTTACAATTTTATTAGAGTGTTTTGCCAGCCAGTGATTTAAGTTATTATTCCTCAAAAGAGCCTTAATGTATTCATTCAAAAGTTAATTTGACTTTTTAAAATCTCATTCTGAACAAAACTCTTTCACCATTTCCCCCCAGTTTATCCGGTTTTGTCTCCCTATGCTCACCCCCTACCACCTGTTTCAGATGCTGATGGCCTGTCGGGGCTCCTGCGGGGACGCCCAGGCAGGATGGAGCACCATGCCTCCAGGCTGAGGCGGGAGGACGCCACTTTGCAGCAGGAGAGCCTCAGGCACGGCGACATGGTGTTCGTAGACGTGGTTGACACCTACAGGAACGTGCCTTCCAAACTGCTTCAGTTCTATAAATGGTATGGCAAGTGCTAATGACTCGATTCTCTGTCTCCAAATTGCCTGGGCCCTCTGAGGAAATCAGCAACCTGAAATGAAACTGTGTCGTCGCCTCAAAATGTCTCGGTGTTTGAATCAAGATTGCAATCACTCAGTCAGGGAAAAAGTACAGTTGTGAGTCACCAGGTAGCAAAATACAGTATCCAGAGTGGTCTTAAGCTTTAGGAAGTTTATTATTTCTTTGATAGACCTCCTGCCCTTGAATCTCAGTAGTGTTTGAGAATAAATCCACTCTGGGATATTGCCAAAAATCAGAAGGTGGACTTTAATTAAGGTTGCAAATTCCCTTTCTGGCAGGTCTGTGGGAAACGCTGACTTTAATCTGCTGCTGAAGACGGATGATGATTGTTACATCGACGTGGACTCAGTATTAATGAAGATTGACCATAAGGGTCTTAAGCGCAGCAATTTCTGGTGGGGAAAGTAAGTACAGTTTGGTGTTAACAGTCTATATTCTGCTGGTGATTGTAGTCCACTTGTGTTTGCAAGTTAACTTCAGTGCACAGTCAGCTGAACTCCAGATGAAAGAAGCAGGAATGCTCTGTCAAAATGATGATGGGTCAAGTGAAAAGAGACAGGAAATGATGAAAATGTATCTGCCGTCCTGACCCAGTTTCAGGCAGAGCTGGGCAGTGGACCGCATTGGGAAGTGGCAGGAGCTCGAGTACGCTAGTCCAGCCTACCCAGCGTTTGCCTGCGGCTCTGGCTATGTCGTCTCTCGTGACCTGGTCCAGTGGCTCGCCAGTAATGCAGATAAACTGAAGGCCTACCAGGTAGAGTACCCAAGAGCAAGTGATTGCAGGGGTATTGAGGCAGATAGTCATGAATTTAATGTGAGGAATCTGTTCTGGGTGTCTTGTTGCAGGGAGAAGATGTGAGCATGGGGATATGGATGGCAGCTGTTGGACCACAGAAATATCAGGTAAAACATATAATGAGATCCAGATTAAAGTACCACAAACGGAAATGATTTGATTAGGTATACATTTATATTTATAAAATACAATTTACTAGACTTTGTCAGGGGTAGAACGATGAAGTCTTACAATTACAGTCGTTGTCCCTGTTGTTTTTCACACGCCTACTAACATCTATCAAGATAAGATAGTCATTTAATGTCTGACATGAAAAAACAGAGGAATAAAAAGTAAAAATTGTAGAAAGTCAATGTATTTTATTTTTTTCCCAGGAAACAGACAAGATAAAAAAAATCATAGGCAAAAGAGTAACATATAAAAGAGCAGTTGTATGACATTGTTCAGGCTGCAAATATCAATTGAAAAACTCAGGATACCATGTTACTAAGAATTACAATATTATCCTCTTAACACAATTATTCAAGCAGCGTGGTTTTGGATTGTTTGATCTCAGCTTGAAAAAGCTGCTGAAGCTCGTACTGTGAGCAATGAAGATGAGCTGACTGGCTCAGTTTATTGTGGGTTATCAGTCTGTTTGTATTTCATCTTTTAAACAAGTTGGTGCTTTTCAAAGTGCTCTACAAGTAACTGACGCTAACAAGATTAGCAGCACAGAAGAAAGATGAACTGAAATGTAACAATGGCACACAAAAAAATATCTAAAATATTCACACAGTCGATCATGTGTTGAGACTTTGTTAACACTGTTTCTGTCCTTAGAGCTTTATTAAGTAAAACTCAACAGTACTTAACAACCGTGATACTCCGCTCAAGGCCCACAAGCCGAATCTGGCTCTTAATAGGGTGCCAGGTGGCCTGCTAATCATTTATAAATTTACGATGATACTAAACTGATTCACGCTGGGATTTTGTTGTCCTTTGAATCTAATGAGGTGTCAAAAAGCATCAAAATGGAGCTTGTTTAAAAAAAATAAATAAATAAAGTGACCTAAATGTCCTCAAATTCTATAAACAAAGCTATATTCGGTTGCTACAGGTGATTTGCTTGTTTTTAATTTTATCTGATAAATATTATTGTTTGTTTATTAACTTGCCCCTGACCTCTGGTCATTTTGCAAAAGTGTCCCCAAAGCAAAGCCAGTTGAGTATCCCTGCACTGCAATATTTGTAAGTTACTAACAGGCTGCCCCACTTAGCAGTTCTGGGGCATCGAAGCTTTGTTGTGAAATTTTCACAATTAGTCGATGCTTCAGGTTGTAGAAGTGATTTGCCAGAAGCTGGTTGTAGATTTGTGATGCCAGTTTCCTTTTGCATATCTGGCACTTGACTTTTTTGGGGTTCATCTTTGATGATATTGCACCTATCTTTGTTAATTTTATACCTATTCCAGGCGCTTGACTTTTTCAAAATGCTTCTGGCGTATCTGTAAGCCTGTTACAGGTGGTCAAACTGTCAGGGTCACAAAACTAGGCCTATCATTAAGTTCGATGTCCTTTTCTGAGAAAAGCTAATAATTAATGTTGATGCATAATAAACTGTGTTGAATAACTTTTTTGGTGCAGTGGTATAGGAGAAAGGAGCATTTAAATTCTGATTTGGACCTAAATCACCATGGCAGTGATCCAAGCTTCGAAGCATTCAGGTCAGCCCAAGTGACAGATATATAAAATAATACAGAATACAAATGTAGATTGCAGAATAATATTGGGGCGTCAGGTGGCTCAGTGGATAAAGCAGATGCCCCATATATGATTGCAGTGTCCTTGCCGCAGCAGCTATGTGTTTGATTCTGGCTTGTGGCCCTTTGCTGCATGTCACCCCCCTCCCCCATGCTAGCAATCTCCTGTCCTATCTAATAAAGGCAAAAATGCAAAAAAAAAAAAAAAAAATCTCAGAAAATTATACAGAATACAGAATACAAATGAAAACAATTGATGTAAGTGACTTACTCTTCTCACTCCTAAATCTTGCTGTTGGATGAAATGTGTACATTGAAATGTGTACATTTTGATCTGTGAAAAACCTGACGACAAGCAAGACCGAACATTAGGATTATTTTCTTTTTCTTGTTAGTTAACTATTAGACTTGATAATTATTGTGCTTTTTATTTTTTAGTTTAGCTCCCTCACAACAACAAATGTGTCAGCATGTGCTGTGTGAGTTTGTGGAAACCCTGCTGCAGATAATCATAGTTGTTTTGTTAACTGATTTAATTTAATTGGCAACGTGGAGTTCATTTACATTGAATCAGAGGTGCATATTTTAAAAAAAGAGAAAGAATTTGACCAGTGTCCTGTCCCTTTGGTATCACCAGGACCCCGGCTGGCTGTGTGAGAAGGAGTGCTACCTGGACATGCTGTCGTCTCCCCAACACACAGCCGAGGAGCTGCGCATCCTGTGGGAAAGAAAGAGGGCCTGTGGAGACCCCTGCGGTTGTCCCTGGGGCCATTAAATCTGGCTCACACCACACTCACCACGCGGCGCTGTGGGTAAAATGCACTCAGCACTGGTTGTCAGCTCAGTTTGTGTGGTTTGCTTAATACCCCCAACTGAGTCACTTCAGAGTTTTATCATTTAGTTCTTCTTATATGATAAAAACACTTGGAGTTTTGAAATATGGGGACTTCTGGTTGGAAAGTTATCTTGAAAACTTTGAGATTTCATTGCAGGTTCTTAATATTAACAAAATATTGTACCAACACGAACCATTAGCAGCTTCAGAATACGTTAAAAACTCACATGTAGCTGTAGCATACTGTCAGCATTTGTATCATAAACTCAGTTATTAAATTTGCGATTAAAGACGCACAAAACGTGGAAAAAGACTGGATTAAAAGATGTTTCAGTAATGTAATAACTGACAGGGATGGACCAGGAACCATGTGCAATACCAGCATGTGAGGGTCATCAGGTACAGAATCACTGCTGTAAGATTTGAGTACTTTTTAATATTAGAATTATTGGTACTCTGATACTTGGCAGACTTAAACTTTTAGGTTTTAAAAGGGATAGCTGATTGAATTTAAAGATGATTGCTTTACATTGCTATATTTTGTAAATTATTGTCTTAAGCTTTTCATCCTCTTCACTATTTGTAGATTTCTGACAAGCTTTCTCACAAACACACACAGTTTGTACTGTAACTGTCATTGTGCAAATAGTGATGTGGCCTTACTGTATTTGTTAGGCGTCATACTGTATGTACGTTAACACTTGTGATATCAGCACAGATTTGAATTAGTGTGTTTGCACCACAGTTTTTTGGAACTTGAACAAAAAGTGAATGAAATAGACTCACTAGTTTAACACTGGTTTTATGAAACCCTCCTCACGTGAAATAAAGAACACTTAAGAGAGATGAATGACCTCCTCGTTGTTTGTTTTGGGGGCCATGCACACGGTAAACTCATTGCTGCTACTGATTCTGTGTTGGATCCATATCAAGCCTGAGACTTCTTTCAAGGCATTAGTGCTTCTCAGTCTGCACCACAAGTGCAGTTACAGAAGTCTGTTTCTTTAACTTAAACATCCTGTGTGTAAGATTTACTGGGGTTCAGAGCCATCTAGTGGCGAAGATTGCATATTGCAGCCAGCTGAAACTTTCGGTGGGTAGAGTTCCTTCATAACCCTTCTTCACCAAATTATTGTTGGTTCTGGAACGGATTCCATTCAGGATTCTCGAAATGTTGGTGCTATCTTACACTGCACAACGGTATTGCACAATGCACAGAAGTAAACAGTCGTACACTGTGACAAATTGCTGTAAAAATATGGCCAAATTCTAACAGTTATTTACAGTTTCTCAAAACTACAGTAAAACACTGTAAATCTGCTTTTTGAGCCAAAAACAACCCTCGTCATAAACAGTAGTGTGCTGTATGATTTACAGTATATTGCAGTATTTTTCCTTTTACTAGAAGTTGGCCTAATGGAGGGAAAGAAGCCACATGTAACCATCATCCATCATCATATTACCTGCAGGTTAGTCACAGTATTATACTGTAAATGTCATAATTCACTGTATAATACTTTGATGGTAATATTCTGTTGAAGTAAATTATGGTAGTGGTACTGCAAAAAAAAAATGGTAGGATGTTGGCAACTACAGCTGCCAGGAGTTTACTGTAATTTTCTGGGAAAATATGTTAAAGTCAAAATCACAGATTATATTAATGTGCAAACTTTGTATTATTAGTTACTTATTTTATTAGAAATTAAAACACGAGCACGAATTAACTACTAATGAGACCAATTCATGCTCTTTTTTTGTGATTGTTCACTTTATTTATCCATCCTCTCTTTCCAGCCTGTAGAATATGAGAAGCCCGCTGATGTCAACACGGTTCGCACCTAAGGTCAAGTAAAATCTTTTGTTTTTTTGGTTCCATCTGAGAACAAGCTTTTCAGGTTCTGAACCAGTTTATTTTAGTTAAAATCTGAATGGTCTAAAATTAGGTGCGCAAATCAGAAAGGGGTATCAGTGTCCTTTGTTTAAGAGTTCTCCTCCACTCCAAAACAAGTGATCGAATCCAGTTTAAAAACACAGATTAAAAATTAACGTTACAATTTTTTTTTTCAACTCCTCTGGCCGACATAAAAAATGTGACAGGCTCTCTACAGAGCCACTTCTAGGTTTGTCCAATCTGCACTATTGTAAAAACATGGTGTTTCAAAATTGCGATCTTCGTAGATGAGGACCGGCTCTTTATGTAGATTTAAACAGCCCATTCCAAGGTAATAAAACTAGAGATTATAGACTAAACTAAACTAAACATACATATCATATTATATTCCATTTCTGCCAATATATATCCCCCTAAATCCCACACACTGGACCTTTAAAAGGAATATGAAATGACTTTGATCTCTGTTGTTCTCCTGAGACAGTGAGCCGCACACAGCTTGAATGATGAACAGGGAAACCTGTGGATTGTGTTGGCCCCAAATTGATCAGCGGCTTCATGTTGATCAATAGGACTGAACACATCCAGCCATCAGCTCGAACGCACTCAACCTTTTAAAATGTTGACATGGAGCAAATGGAGTTTTTATTTTTTATTTCTTATGATCCTTCTCTGAGCGTATGCTTTTAGTTGCTGCAGTGATTTGTTTGTTTAAGTATAGCCATGTGATTGATGCTGAGTCACTAGGATTAGATTGCCTTGCTGTATATTTTTGTAAATAATGAAAGATGATGCAGAATATTTTCCTAATGGGGGATAATAAAAGTCGTTTGTTTTGTTTAGGCCTGTCCTACCTGCCAAAAAATCTATTCCCGCAATTAACCTGACATTGGAGCACACATTCCTCTTCCTCCACTGACCCCCCCCCCCACTCTCCTCTCTATCCCCATCTTATCCTTTCACCTCCTCTCTTTCAGTGAGCTGCATGATAACAAAGCCATATCCGCATCTGTTCCACTCTCTCTACGTAGATAAGGAGGGCAGTTTTCACCCCATCAGCCTCTCTCACTGATTTGGCTCGAAGCCCTTCATTGTGAAGTCAGAGAGAAAGAGAGAGAGAGAGAAGCGTGGAAATAACACGCAGATGGAGAAAAAAGGAAGCTCACTCTCATCTCTGCTCTAGTGCTTCTGTAGAGGATGAAGTTATTGAATTTGTCTGCACTTCGATGAGTGCTGTGGGGATATTGTCACTCACCGATGTAAAATGTTTATATTATTAGCTTTTTTTTTTTAATTTTCAGAGATATGCCCCGAATCTTCTTTTGTTCTCAGTGTGTGTGTGAGCGCTGTTCTCTCATACATACCCATCCAAGCAGGCAATCAAATCAACCACATCATAATAACTTGAGACAATTTGTATAATGTTTACCTAAAAATTGCAGTTGTGTATTCTATCAGGAGGCTTGTAATTTAGCTGTTCACCAGTTTTTAATATTTATCTCACTTGTCTCCCTGAAAATACACATTGTTGGGGATTTACATACTGTGGAGAATGCTATTTTGTTGAAAACTGCCTCATGTCTTGAGGAATAGAGGTGCTTATAAGCAAGAATTAGATGGTGTGAAATAATATGTCAAACACTACTCAGGAATTCCTTTGTTCTCTGAGAGATCAATATTTGTGAACATGAAGTTGCTCCCAGAGCTGGGTGTTTAAAGAGTGAAGCAGAACTAGAGAACAAAAAAGTATGACAACAAAACATTGCGTAATGAAAAGATCTCAGCTCGTCTTAGTGAGCCAGAACATCTGATTCATCCATATGTTTGATATAAATAAACCTTCCTCGTTTTGAGTCGTCTCTGCCCTTAAGCGAGTGTGTAATCTTTTCTAAGCGACGACAAGAGTACAATTCCCTGAACCACTGACTTATTTTCACTCTATTAATATTTTGCCATGAAAGTGCAATCATCCGTTTAGCCTGTGACAACCACTGCTCTGAGAAAAGAGAAGAAACACAGGTGCTCAAGTTTAATTGTATTTATAAAATCCTTTTCATCTCGAGTCTCACCTCTTCTCAAAACTCATCTTCCTGCGCTGCAGAGCTAATACAAGAATATGTTGACATTACAAATTTGAGTCTTATTTTCTTCATGTCTGGCTTTGGCAGACACTTCATTTTACTTAAGTGGTTTTTATTTTTTCCTTGATGTTCCCCCGCAGCCCAGCAGATGAGTACTGCTTTATCAGGACCAATTGCTATGATCCAAATATGTTCTGATGTTTTTTTTCAACGATATACACTTTATACGAAAGTCTGTATATTGTTACAGTATTTTGGCAAACTATATAAACTTTATTAATTTAATTAGCTATTTTATTTATCCATTTATCCATTACCTCTAGCTTAGTTTCTTACTGTGGTCCATTACTTTTGAATATTTCAATATTACTTTCAGTCAAAGATTAAACCCTTTTAGATTAAGTCCATTATTTTTAACCATTTCAGCTATTTTACCAATACCTTTAGCTCACTATTTCAGCTCTTCATCCATTACTTTTAACTGTTCCAACTGCTTATCCATTACTTTTAGTTAACATTTTCAAATATCTATCCAATTTTGCTATTAAAACTGCTGATCCACTACTTTTAGCTAACTATAGGTGACCACCCCAAACAATTTCAGCAGTTTTTCTATTACTTTAACTATTTCAAGTGTTAAAACATTTCCTTAAACTCATAATTTCAACTGTTTTCCAATGACCTTTAGCTTACTATAACTGCTTAAATAGTACCCAATTATTTCTATAGTTTATCCATTAGTTTCAACAATTTCAATTGTAATTCATTCATTACACTCATTCATTACAAACTGTTTATCCATTACAATTTCAATTCTTTATACACTACGTTAAATTAACTATTGAAAATGTTTATCCATTATTTTCAGTTAACTGTTCATCCATTTTGTCACACGTATGACTGAGGAAAAAGAAGTGTACCGATAAAACAGTGGATAAGAACTCTCAAAACAAATGGGAAGGATGGTGAGGACACACACCTACCAGGTTAGGGTGATTTATTTTCTCAAAACCAAAAAGTGGCAATTTACAGCGGCAGTCGTTTGCCTTTAAAGCAGGCTTTAACTTGCTCCTCACAGCATTTCAGTGCATCAGCAGAGCAGAGTGGATCTGAGACAGACCTCACATTTATAACTTTAGCCCCTCCTATACTCCACCTACTTAGAATAAACCATAACAGTTGTTTTTTTTTTTTTTTTTAAACTTCATTTTATAACTTAAATTGGGGTTATTCCCCTTGTTTCAACATTTAACTTTGATATTTAACATTTGACATTCTTTTGGATTGGTAACAAAAACTCAGTGGTGATCATTACTGCCAGTTTTACCACAGTAGAAGTGAGTTTTCACTTGGTTTCGCCCACCTGAGTCTCTTTAGCGTAGGTGTGAGCAGCCAGTCTGTGATGGGAGTATTTAGCTAGGCTAAATCACAGCCTCTTTGGAAAACAGAGGGTGAGTATTGAATTGAACAAAGAAATGAAAATGAATGAGATGAGAGTGTGGACACTGAGTGTGCAACCCCAGTGAAGCCACACTAACATTAGTATTTGTTTGATCCTTTGTTCAGTTTTCCATGACCATGTGATCCCTCATGGTCACACATGCACCACCTTGCAGCTGCAAGGTAAAGTACCCCCTGGGTTAATCCTGGTAGAGATTTCAGACCATTCAGAATAACATAGTAACTACATAAATACACTTTATTGATTTCATGCCACCAGTGAGGGGGTTTGTGGTATCGATATTCCTAATACAGCACTGTGGAAACATACAGTTCATTATGGATTCGATTAAAATTTACCTGTGGTGTCAAAGTGAAGACGCCCCTGGTTCAGATCAGTCACAGCTGTCCCATATCTTTGAAAGAGGAGCTTTACAGTGTGCTGAGTGGCGTGCATCTGCATACTCATTCAAACAACTCCAGATTTTTAGACTCTCCTCACAGAGCATTACACATTGCTGTCAATCAGCCTCTTCTCCCGACACCCCCTCCTCTTCTGTTTGCACTAAAACGAGGAGGAAATCATTTATTCATGAAACCCGGCATCTTAAATCAGTATTTCTGACTGATTCTGATTCACAGGAATGAGGGGATATTATTAGACACATAACTATGCCCTAATGGGGCAACATTTTCATTCCAAATTTGAGATTGCACCCTCAGCTCTCGCTCTCATTTCCATAGCAGCTACAGTGCCTCAGCCTACTAAGGTTATAGCTGTCACTTTTTGCAAACATTTGCAGAACACAGCTGTGTGACATTGTGGATCGGGTAGATGGTACATTCGGTAGAAGGTTGGCTATTAGACAGTACACAAAATTACACGTCTCTGACAAAGTGATGGAAATACTGAGTGAATCATCGAGTTTCATAAACCCTCTTGAGCCCGGCTGCAGTAACATGGCAGATTTACTATGGCAGTGTTTGTGAGAGATAATTAGTCATTCAGTTATTACTGAACCATTACTGACACTCACTCTGTCTTAAGAGGATCATGAATTAGCTTGTCGGTCTGATGATGAGATTCCTGGAAACCACTAAATCATTTGATGTAACCTGATGCAACACCATATACAGAAGAAATATCATGATGTCAGCTAAGTGAATCCACTTGCCCGCAATTCAGCATTTTACTTCAGCCATTTAGTATTGCACAAGTTTGGGAGACAAATTTTTAAAAAGACTTGGTGCAATTGACGCAGCAGAGGTCAAGTTTTTCAAACGTATTCTCTCGTGTGGGTCACGCGCTGGATTTTCTGTCTCCCCTAATGCAATGCAATATCATCTTTCCTTAGACTTTCACCTGGTAAACGGCTGCATTTTTCAAACTCCATGCCCTATTTTTCAACCAAGGATTTGTTATTAATTTGTAATCTCCAAATCCAAGCAGAGATAACCCTGATGACATCATCAGGTTTTTGTTCTCAGTCTTCAGAAATAGTTCTCCCCATGATGGCTTAACTGAACTTAATGGGTAAAATCGCTAGAGTGCCCCTTTAATCAGTCATTTTTAAACTCAAAGCAGACTGTTTCATGCCAGCTACAATGATTGCAGGTGGAAACAAGTGAGTACTTTGTTATTCCTCTTTATCCCCAATAGGACATGAGGGCGCACTGAGGTTTTTACAAACAAGAGAGTGCTGGCAGAATTATGTATGAGAACGTGTTGTGCTGGGAGCAGTGACATGAATAAGATAACCACACTGGCATGAATATTGTGAACTGAAAAGAGCTTTTTTAAGCCCATGGATGGAATGATATTAAAGGACAATATTCTTCAGTCTGTATTTTTCTCATTGTTAACAAATGCCATGAACAGACCAAACCAACAATTAATTGAAGACTGGTTAGGGCCCGAGCACCTAGTGTTGAGAGGACCCTCTTGGAATACAAGGATTTAGGGCCCGAGCACTGACCGCAGTTCGTCGAGGACCCTCCCGGATTGCAAGGAATTATTATTTTTCTGCCAAATGAATCGCATTTTTGGTGGTCTAAATATGCTCAAAAACTCTGAAACTTGGTATACATGTCCAGCCTGCAGAAAAAAATTGTATTTTGGTGGTCAACAAAACAGGCACGGCAAAATGATTTCACAGCGCCCCCTAACGTGTAGTCCCAATGGCCAGTTTCACCTACAGTTTCGAAATTCGGCACACTTATGAATCATGCCCAGATGCACAAAAAGCCTCTTGGACCCACCCCACAAACCCTACAGGAAGTCAGCCATTTTCAATTTTGTGCCCACTTTTCACCTTCAAATTTGATGTGTCAAATCTTAACCCCTTGGTGATGACAAGTTATCAAAGGTCTGCGAAAAACTGTTAAGGTTTTCCCGTCGCGCTGTGTAGAATTTTAAGGTTTCACCATAAATCAGGAAATTGTTGTAACTTTAGGGTACATTGTCCGGTTTGCCTGAAACCTCATAGTTTTGATAAAGGCCCCGCCCTGAACACATCTGGATGATAATATTCACTATCCGTTGAGGAGAAAACATTGAAACATGCAAAGTGTCTGGAGGTTTGGCTCAGTGGGTAAATCAGGTGGTTAGTGTGTCTGAGATTGCTGGTTCAAGTCTAATGTGGAACAGGTGAAATTTGACTTTTATGGCATAAATAAAATGAAATATAGGTTAATATATTTGTCTGCTTTGCTGATATAAGTCATTGATGATGTACATTGCAACAAATGCTTAAAACAGTTAAAAAACACAATTGTCACCTTGTCTCCTGAATTTTCATATACCGAATACTGAATTTTCCCTGCCAAAAACTTAAGTTGATCATGGGCCTGAGTTTTCGATAGACATCACTTCCAATACTGAGCTAAAGGGAACGTTGAAAACATGTCATGTCAGGAAGTTTGGCTCAATGGGTAAGTCAGGTGGATTGTGTGCCTGAAGTTGCTGGTTCAAGTCTTATCTGAGACAGGTGACATTTGACTTATATGGCATTAAAAAAAATAAAATATGGACTGATATACCCGTATGCTCTGCTTATATGAGTCATCGATGACTTTCCTTGAAACAAACAATTAAAAAAAACACAATTGTTTCCTTGCCTCTTGTTTTCGATAGACGTCACTGCCAACACAGGGCTAAAGGGAATGTCGAAAGCATGTGAAGTATCAGGAGGTTTGGCTCAGTGGGTAAATCAGGTGGACCGTGTGCCTAAGGTTGCTGGTTCAACTCTTATCTGGGACAGGTGAATTTTGAAGACTGAGCTAAACCCAAAGCAAGCACAGAGCTAAAGGGTACGGGGTTATGAGACAGGATGGTTAGTGAAGTTACAACAAGTTAAGTAGAGACACAGGAAGTTTAGAGTATAGAATATAAATAAATATTGGCTGATATCTGTCTGCTCTGCTGATATAAGGGTCATATGTTGTTGAAACGCAAAATTCAGTATCAGCAGTGACGCATCTATTGATACCGGTTTTACTTGTTTCGGGACCACTTCGTCTGATTTATCAGCCAAAACAATATATTACTCAACTTTATGTTTCTTAATTTGTTCTGCAATATCACAATCAGTGTCTAAACTGTATGAATCTACAGCCAAATGATATATATATATCATTTTGGCTGATAAATCAGACAAAGTGGTCCTGAAACAGGTAAAACCAGTATCGGTAGATGTGTCTGTCGAAATCAGAAATATTGGCCTAACTCATGTATAAGTTGAGTTTCCGACAGACGTCACTGCCGATACAGAATTTTGCATCTCAACCCCATATGACCCTTATATGAACGAAGCAGACAGATAGATCAGCCGATATTTTATTTTGTTTATTCCATAAAATATCATTTGGCTGTAGATTCATAAAGTTTAGACACTGAGTGTGAAATTGCAGAACAAATTAAGGCACATACAGTTGAGTGATGTATCGTTTTGGCTGATAAATCAGATGAATTCGTCCCGAAACAGGTAAAACCAGTATCGGTAGATGCGTCACTGCCGATACTGAAATTATAACCCTTATATGAGCAGAGCAGACAGATATATCAGCCGATTTTTATTTATATTCTATACTCTAAATTTCCTCTGTCTCAACTTAACTTGTAACTTCACTAACCTTCCTGTTTCTTAACCTAACTCCTTGTCTTTCCCCCAACTTCCTGTCTCTTAACAGTCCTTCCTGTCTCACAACCCAACTGCATGTAACTTGACTGATTTTCTTGTCTCTTAACCTGACTTGTCTTTCCCCCAACTTCCTGTCTCTTAACCTAACTTCTTGTCTTTCCACCAACTTCCTGTCTATCCCAACTTCCTGTATTTGACGTTCCCTTTAGCTCTGTGCTTGCTTTGGGTTTAGCTCAGTCTTCAAAATTCACCTGTCCCAGATAAGACTTGAACCAGCAACCTCAGGCACTCTAACCACCTGATTTACCCACTGAGCCAAACCTCCTGATACTTCACATGCTTTCGACATTCCCTTTAGCTGAGTATTGGCAGTGACGTCTATCGAAAACAAGAGACAAGGAGACCATTGTGTTTTTTAAACTGTTTTGTTTGTTTCAAGGAACATCATCAATAACTTATAGAGCATACGGGTATATCAGCCCATATTTTATTTTTTTTATGCCACATAAGTCAAATGTCACCTGTCTTAGATAAGACTTGAACCAGCAATTTCAGGCACACAATCCACCTGACTTACCCACTGAGCCAAAGCTCCTGACATTTCATGTGTTTTCGACGTTCCCTTTAGCTGAGTATTGGCGGTGATGTCTATCAAAAATTCGGCTGACATGAGTCAGGCCCATGATCAACTTAAGTTTTTGGCAGGGAAAATTCAGTATTCAGTATATCAAAATTCAGGAGACAAGGTGACAATTGTGTTTTTTTGTTAACTGTTTTAAGTGTTTGTTGCAATGTACATCATCAATGACTTATATCAGCAGAGCAGACAAATATATTAACCTATATTTCATTTTATTTATGCCATAAAAGTCAAATGTCACCTGTCCCACATTAGACTTGAATTAGCAATCTCAGACACACTAACCACCTGATTTACCCACTGAGCCAAACCTCCAGACACTTTGCATGTTTTTGATGTTCCCTTTAGCTTTGTGCTAACACAGCACCTTTCCAAGATAAGATTTGAACCAGCAACCTCAGGCACACTTACCACCAGAATTAGCCACTGAACCAAACTCCCAGACATTTTTCATGTTTTCAATGTTCTGTTGAACTTAAACTTGCAATGTCATGGTTTATGTGTAAGTTTTTTAACAGATTGAGCCAATGCATCTGACACTTCACCTGTGTTTTACCTTGACTATAGCTCTTTGCTTTGAACAACTGAATTCACCTGTCCTGGGTAAGGTACGAACTGATCTCATAGTCTCATAGTGCAGGCAAGCCCTCTAACCACCTGAGCTAAACCTTTAGACATTGCAATTGTGTTTTAAGTTGCACTTCAGACTATTCTCTATAAAGTGGCCTGTAAAACTTACCTGCCCTGGATACTCAAACTAAATATTCCAAATATATATAAATATATGTATTTATATATATACATGTGTGTATATATATGTGTGTGTGTGTGTGTGTGTATGTGTGTGTGTGTGTGTGTGTGTATATATATGTATATATTTATACACACACAGAATTAAATAATCAGACAATAGAAAGAAGAAAATATAAACATGATGGGTATACACACCTACATACATATTCTGTATACTTATTCACATGTGTGCTACATGGTGCAGTATGGTGGGTGCAAAAAGAATGATGTGTTATGTACAATACAGCAGCAGAGACAGAGTTAATTGTGCAATAGTTTTAAGTGCAATTTTATGAGACAAAAAGTAACAGCATTACTTAAAGGTAATTGTTCTTTTGTGTTTTTGGCAAGGGCTGGGAGGGAGTTCAGACTCCAGAGTTTTTGGGGGAGGTGGAAGACAGGGGGGAGAGTTCAGCTTCCTGACAGCCTGATGGATGAAGCTGTTCATGAGTCTGGTGGAGCAGGCACGGAGGCTCCGGTACCTTCTCACAGGAGGCTGAAGAGGCTGTGTGAAGGGTGGCTGATGTTATAAGATGTCAAGGAGAGAGGGGAGTGAGGATGAGACACCAATTATCTTTCCAGCTGTGTTCACTATGCGCTACAGGGTTTTTCAATTGTGCTCAGTGCAGCTCTTGTACCAGACAGTGATGCAGCTGGTCAGGATGCTCTTAGTGGTGCTGCGATAGAAGGTGCACATGATGGGTGGGGGGCCTCTCACTCTCTTCAGTTAATGGAGGAAGTCGAGGCGCCGCTGTGTTTTCTTCGTCAGTGATGCAGTGTTGGTTATCCAGGAGAGATCCTCACTGATGTGCACCCCCAGGAATTTGGTGCTGCTCACTCTGCACCATATGACGTCGCATTTTGACATTTTTTGACATACTTTACTCGTTTTCCTTATTTTTTTTGTCATGCTATACTATCACGTCTCGACATGCTATACTATGTGGTTTTCAGCTGGTTTTTTTTTTCATCTTGACATTTTTTGACATACTATGTCATGTCGTTTTCTGTAGTTTTTTTTAACATGCTATATTTTAATATTTTTGGCTGATTTTTTGAAATGCTATACTATGATGCGTCTCAACATGCTATACTATGCGATTTTCAGCCTTTTTTTTGGACATGTAATATTTTGACAATTTTTGACATACAATGGTATACTATGACATTTTCCATAGATTTTCGACGTGCTTTATCATTACGTAGGCTGTTTTTTCATCATTCTATACTATGATGTGTATCGACATGTTATATTAAGTGTTTTGCAGCTATTTTTTAGACATGTCATATATTGACATTGTTTATAGTGATGATTTTGGTGGTTTCTTTCAACATGACACGTTTGAACAAGCTATCATATGTTGTTTTCAGCCATTTTGTTGACATGTCAAAATTGTAAATTTTTGCTGTAGGATACTATGCGATTTTTTGCCATTTTTTCAACATGCTGGCCTTTGATTCCACTTTGTACATTATGACACGTCTGAACAAGCTATTATATGTTGTTTTTAGCCATTTTTGGGACATATCAAAATTTAACATTTTGCGATATTTCGCCATTTTTTCAACATGCTAGATCCTGACATTTCTGGCCTTTTTTGGCCTATGTTTCCACTACGAAGCATCTCTACATGCTATAATATACTGTTTTTAGCCATTTTTATGACATATCAAATTTTGACATTTTTGCCATACTATAGTATGCGATTTTTCACCATTTTTTCAACATGCTAAATTTTGACGTTTCTGGCCTTTTTTGACCTTTGTTTCCACGTTGTACACTATGGCACGTCTAAACAAGCTATTATACGTTGTTTTTAACCATTTTTGGGACATGTCAAATTTTGACATTATTGCCATACTATAGCATGCAATTTTTCGCCATTTTTTCAACATGCTAATTTACAAAGTTTTGGGGCTTTTTTGACCTTGATTTCCACTTTGTATCCTATGAGGTGTCTTTATAAGCTATTAAATATTGGTTTTAGCTATTTTTGGGACATGCCCAAATTTGACATTTTTGCCATACTATAGCATGCGATTTTTAGCCATTTTTTTGACATGCTAAATTTTGAAGTTTCTGGCCTTTTTTGACCTTGCTTTCCACTTTGTACACTATGACGTGATTGAACAAGCTAATATATGTTGTTTTTAGCCATTTTTGGGACATGTCAAATTTTGACATTTTTGCCATACTATAGCATGCGATTTTTCGCCATTTTGTCATCATGCTAAATTTTGACATTTCTGGCCTTTTTTGACCTTTGTTTCCATTTGGTACACTATGACACAATTGAACAAGCTAATATATGTTGTTTTTAGCCATTTTTGGGAAATGTCACATTTGGACATTTTTGCCATACTATAGTATGCGATTTTTCGACATTTTATCAACATGCAAAATTATGACGTTTTTGGCCTCTTCAGACCTTAGTTTCCACTTTATATACTAAGAGGCATCTCTACAAGCTAATATATGTTGTTTTTAGCCATTTTTGGGACATGTCAAATTTTGACATTTTTGCCATACTATAGCATGTGACTTTTCGCCATTTTTTCATCATGCTAAATTTTGACGTTTCTGACCTTTTTTGATCTTTGTTTCCACTTTGTACACTATGGCACATCTGAACAAGCTATTATATGTTGTTTTTAGCCATTTTTGGGACATGTCAAATTTTGACATTTTTGCCATACTATAGCATGCAATTTTTCGCCATTTTTTCATCATCTGAACAAGCTATTATATGTTGTTTTTAGCCATTTTTGGGAAATGTCACATTTGGACATTTTTGCCATACTATAGTATGCGATTTTTCGCCATCTTTGTTTCCACTTTGTACACTATGGCACGTCTGAACAAGCTATTATGTGTTGTTTTTGGCAATTTTTTAATCATGCTAATTTACAAAGTTTTTGGCATTTGTTGACCTTGGTTTCCACTTTGTATCCTATGAGGCGTCTCTACAAGCTATTAAATGTTGTTTTTAACCACTTTTGCCATACTATAGCATGTGATTTTTGACCTTTTTTTGCAAGGCTCCTAATGGTCTTGGTCCTAGTTATTCTTCAGATCTGCCTTTATCATATGAGCCCTCTCCTATTCTTAGGTATTCTGGCAGTGGCCTTTTAAAAGTCCCAAAAGTTTGAACCAAAACTCAAGGTGAGGCATCTTTTCATAACTATGGACCATGTTTGTTAAACAGCCTGCCTGGGGACCTGAGGCAGCAGAGGGGGCTGATATTTTTGAGAGGAAATTCAAAATCTATTTTTTCAGTCCCTAAATATTAATTATTAAAAAAATAAAACATTTTTATTTATTAGTATTTGTTTTGTTATTTTTTCACTTACTACTTAAGAGTATTTTATTTAGTAATGTATTTATTTTACTTAATATTTATTTTTATCTTTCATCAATATGTTTTTCTCAAGCCTCTGGTGGTTCCTCAGTTATGGTAACTCTTTCCTCAAAAGAAGGAACAAACAAGTTGGGGGAGTACTAAGTGTTAATATTTGGTTGCAGTCAAATTATGAGAAAAGTATAGAATATCTCTGGCCTTGACCTTAAATGTAGCTGGGAGCAAATGAATGATTCAGTCATTTAAAAATATCCATCGTGGGTACCATCACATATTATCATTGGTTCAATATGTGAACCAGTTTAAGTCACTTTGAAAGCTCTCAGAGGTCATGTTCATGGTTTTCTCGAGAGGCTCTTGTAGTGGAATAAAATGTCAGTTCCTCCAGTGGAGCAGTTCAGCAGCCTCACAGAGAAAAACTGCAGTTGTTCTAGCATCCCCAGAGTAAAAAATTTGTGTGACTGTCAAGCAATTTGCAGCAATCTCAGAAAACTTTACCTTTGTAAGATTTTTTTAAAATGTGTAATTTAATAAAATATAAATGAAAACCAAATAAAAAATACGAATTCCAAAAGTAAGATTTCAATTCAGCTGAATCATCACAAAGACTGAAATCAATAAAGGCGCACAAACACAGCAGCATCTATTTTCAGTGAGGAGTAGGGCTGGGTGATATGGCCTAAAAATAAAATCTCCAATTTTTTTTACACCAAACCTGATTTATGATTTTAATCTTTTTTTTTTCTTTTCCTTCTTTAAAACAAACTACAAATGACAAAGAAATGACTCAAAACAAATGTTGCTTTTGATTTTAGCAGTAAAAATTAAAGGCAAACTGAATTTCCCATTTTGGGTTAAAGTAAACAAACTTGTCTTTAACACTAAAGGCTGCAGTAAATTCACAAAACATATTTACATGAATTCATTCGTATCATATCTTTGGAAATATGCAGCACAGCTGTATCAGTAACTGCTTTCGGTGTTTCTACATCACCTGCACTCGTCTATATTAGTTACGCTGAGGGTTTAGAGAACAGCAGAACTTCTTCTACAGCTGCCAACAGCCCGCCATCACTCCAACTTAGAGAATGAGTGAAATCAAAGCATGGAGTTGGGCTGAGGGCACCAGGCCCCCAAATCACTAAATCAGCCCCTGATAACAAGGAGGAGAGCAGCAGAGAGCAGCTGGGTGAGAGGTCTGTCAATGCGCTGCTGTCAGTCTGCTCTGATAGATTTATCGATCAGCTGTGTCATCAGCCAGGTGTGATTGATTTTATTAGGCACAAATAGTAAAATTAATCACTTGGGCTCAGTTACTTTGGTTCAGGCAGTAATGTGCGGCACGAGCTGCGCTCTAGTATCCAAATACGCGCACACGCACGGGGGGTCTCTAGTCTCGTTAACGCTGTTAGGAAACACTGCAGATTTTTAGCGGTGTCCTGTCATACGGGACACAGCGGGAAAACGCTTCCACTAATGTCGGCTGCTTTTTACCAGCTGTCTGTGGGCTGACGCGGTCTCGTGCATCTCAGAGTGAGACACATTGTCCCCCTGGACTGCTGCCTCTGTTTGAGATGTTGAAACAAAGTGTTTAGTTGCAACAGCCTTTAAATAAACTTTGCAGCGGACTGTGGTGTGTTCGAGATCTGACACCGCAAAACCGAAACCAGTTCCGAATGAATGACCAGACTGTCTTTTTTTGGGGAACGTATGGCGGAGGCGAAAATCGAGATTTTCATTCTTAAAAATCGCCCTGAACCCACAAATTCGAATTAATCGATAAAATCGATTTATCGCCCAGTCCAAGGGGAGGTTTTAAAAAAAATATAGCAATAAATAACATTAATGAAATATCTATTGGAGTGCTCACCCAGTGATAAATAATCCAAAGCTTGCAGAGGATGAGGGAGACAGTGAGTGAGCCATGTCGCTCCTCACACAAAAGCTATTCTGTTTAGCTCTCAAACAGAACTCAAATGCTGTGGGTGGAGACAATCAATCTCGTCAACCTAGAGAGAGAAAAAACCGTTAGAAGCTTTCATTATTGTGATGGACTTAAATCGGCTCTAGGAAAGCCACTTCATAGGTCTGTGCTGTTTATCAAATCAGAAAAGCATTTGCATCGCATTTTCCCTACACTTGTAGCTGTTTGGAAGGAAAATTAGTTGAGGCACCGGCTCGCCCTGGATTATCAAGAATTTGACATTTTTTGACGAATAGATGTATTTTCAGAAAAGCCCGCGATTCAATCCGAAAGTCACGTAATTAATTGAACTGCAGCTGTCAAGAGCAAGAGCTTCGGTAAGTCAAAAGAGCTGTCTGGGACAGATAGCCTCTGTCCACCACAGCAGCTGAGGAGAGACTCAACAGTATTAACACAAGCAGCAGATAATACAGGATTTAGGCTGGTGCCCTGTATTTCAAACCTAACTCACAATCAAACGCCAGCCACGTCCATAGCAACCAGCTAGCGTGAGTGCTCAGTCAAGGTTCCTTAAAAGAAACCACGTGGCAGCAATTGTGTAATACCTTGCATCAGCCGGTGCGCTTCACAGGCAGCACTATTCAGCACGGAGTTGCAAAAGTATCGCTTGCCTTGAAGAATAAACACATGGATCTGATGCAACAGGAGAAGGCTTAAGATAATATATACCGAGGATAATGATGGCTCAGTGTGTTGTAATGGTGTGTTAGGTGTGTGTGTGTGCATAGAGTAAATGTTTGGGATCCTAGATAAGACATTCAGTCCAGTGCAGAGCTTTTGTCATTCACATCTTGATTTTCAGTTACACTCATGTGCTCAATAGATGGTGCTGCTTATCTCTAGAGAAAAGTCCCTCTCTTCCCCCTTACATCAAACATGTTCAGTTAAAAAAAAAAAAAGATGCCACAGGGAGATGTCAATTTTTGTTTTAGAAGACAGACAAGTCTACAGGTTATCTTTTTTGTATTTAATAGATGCAAAGAAGTTCGCAACTGCAGCACAGTGTCTATGTATAAATATCATAACTGAATCACCCTAACACAATATAGATTTGAAGAGCTGTACTGAATCTGAACCAGATGGAAACGCAGTCTGGGATAAACCAAAACATCAACAGAGTATTCATATACAGCCGAGCATAAACAAGCATGAGCACTACTTTGCATATAATGCCGGCGTGTTACATAACAAGTAGACAATTGAGTTGCAGAGGTCTTTTCTACAGGATTGGCACTCTTGGCGGCTTAATGATCAAGGATCCCAAAATCACACATCATACACTCGAGAGAGATGTCTTATTTTAAACAGGGACTTTAGAAAAAAAGAAAACGCACAGGATTCAAGCGGCTTTAGATAAACAATTTTCATCTGGTGACAGAACATAAAAAAATACATTTATATGCAGTGTAGTACACATCAAAAGGAAGGCTTTTAAGCTTTGTTGCCGTCTTGCCATTTTTCATTTTCAAAAAGCAAACGAATGCAAGAAGTTTCTTTCTTAATGTATTTCTTCCACTGACTGCACTGCTACAGTTGGATACAAAAATTGGTGGTGTGTGTTTTGTCGAGCAACACTTGAAGGATGCCGTCAAGCACACAAAAGAGAAAGGCAACATTTGGGGGCTCCTTCTCTGTCTCATAGCTGCTGAATGCAGTTAACGCTGTCTACCAGAATTCAACAGTTGAGTTTGATTATTAATTGTGACTCATTAAATAGTTTGTGGATGTAACATATCAGAGTGTGTTGAGCTTTTTGGGAATATGTCTATCTGAATTAGTGAAGAGTCATTTCGTGGGCTGGTTTTGTGATTGTTGTGGCCTAAAATGCCTGATTACACAGCAGCTTATCTTAAAAAAATTGATACAATGTGTAATGTTCTTAGGCTTTTTTTCTATCATGACATAGGATGTCAGTCAGTCAGTCATTTTCTGCAACCGCTTGTCCACGTAAGAGTCGCGGGGGGGCTGGAGCCAATCCCAGCTGTCATTGGGCAGAAGGCGGGGTACACCCTGGACAGATCGCCAGACTATGACATAGGATGCACATCCTGAAATAATGCATTTTCAGAGCCAATTTTGACATAAAATAAGGGTACATGAGTTTGCGTTATGGTACTGTTCGCTCCCAACGCCCCAAATGGCTCGACGCAGTCATTAAGCCCGTTACTAAACATTATGTCAGCCATCTGATGACAACAGTTATCCCTGTCACTGTGTGTGACTGGTGTAACAGTAGTCTTCAGATAAACAGAGAGAGATCAGGCAAAGAGGGGGCTCAGTGATCAAATCACTGGAAATCAATGGATAAAATTGCAAGGTTGCAAAGAATTCACAAGAACGAGCTGAATTTGTGCTAATTGTTGCTACGCCACATTGCAAAATCCTGGAGGGACTGAGTGAATTAGCAAAGCTTCTGTGAGTTGTGTAGCATTGAAAAGTGGACGAGGTCAGTGGTTCTGGCTGGAGTGTGGCTCAGTGCTGGACTCTGCCGCAGCTTCAGCCTCACGATGCATGTGGCTGAGCTGTTTGATGAGGCTCTCTAGTTGAGGGTTTCCCCCAAGCTCCCTGATGAGGCGGTAGGCCTCTGCCTCCAGGTCCCGCAGAGTCTGACGGGTGTAGGCGAACGATCCTACCTTCTCCAGGTAGTCCACACAGTATCGTTTGACGTCCACGTTCTCTGTGCGCTGCCTCAGGATGTTCTGCACCTGCGTGCTTTCTGGATGCGACCATATAGCATGAATGGCAGGAAAGGAGAACTTGCCTTCGGTAAGGTCTTCACAGAAGCTCTTGTTCTCACTGTACTCACAAGAGCTCAGGTTGCCGTAGTCATCGCGGATCTGAAAGAAGAGGCCCAGTGTGTCCAGGAGAGGTTTCAGGTCCTGTTTCCAATCTGAGAAGAGCTGCATGAGGCCCACAGCCAGACCAAACAGTCCTCCAGTTTTCTGCAGCACCATGTTGCGGTACTCCTGCTCAGTGGGACAGGTGTAGGTGTCCCTCCAGTGGATGTCCAGGCCCTGACCTCTGTGCAGCTCCAGCAGCTGCCGAGTAAACACTCGGACAGCCTCAGGATGCTCCAAGGTCAGCACCTTCTCCAACCCCAGGAAGTAGACGTAGTTGGCTGAGTTGATGACGGAGGGGATGCCATAGATGCTATGAGCCACAGGGAATCCTCGCCGCAGCTTGGAGCTGTCCTCAATGTCATCTATGAGCAAACTGGCATTGTGCAGCATCTCAGTCACCTCGATGATCACCTGAACATGAAGCAAGCAAATTTCATTATACACAATAACATTATGCAGAAATTAACAATACATATCTTATCAATTTTTCCATTTCATATTAATTCATGTTTTTATGTTTAGTCACACTAACTTTCAGTAACTATTTTAATGATGCTTGTGCTGAGAAAACCTCCTTTCCCTACTCCTGACTGTCAACACAGATGGTAACAAGTTGTCAAGGGATCTGTGTAAATTATGTATTACAACTTGTATACAGCAGAGGGTGCCATGGTTACACTCTTGCCTGCACTGCTTTAGTAAGAGTCTTTGTCAGCAGACAAAATTGTTGTTGCTCAAACAAACCAGGCAGTCAGTCAGAGAGAATGAAGAGTTCAGCAAAGATAAACTCCAGACTGGAGTAGTTTCAGATCCACAAGGTTAAGAAATAACAGGTAACACTGCAGGGCTTAGAGCACTTTAACCTCCTCTAGAGAGAGAATAAAGTAGACAGAGAACTTATCCTTTGCCATAAACGACAAGTGTGACATGTTCCAAATAGAGTATGACCCCCAAGGGCTATGTAGACAATGGACAAATTAGCAAACAGCAATGTTTAACATCTTCTATCCATCAAGAGGATGTCATTTTTGATAACCTAAACTGTCTTTCTTTCATGTCCTTGTTTGACACAAAACAGCCTCGGTTGCCATCAGGTGTCTGCTGTCTTGAACTGGCCATGCAGCCTGCTGGAGTGCTCTGCTGATTTAAAAGACAAGTGGTGTGGCCTGGTAATGAAAGCTGTTTGTATGGGGCTGGGGAGCACAAAGAGAGGCTCAGTGGGTCAGGCAGATGGCCAAGGCTGGGCCAGTTGAGCAGTTTATCCGGCAAACACAACCTTTCCCTCGGCAGGGTCCCGACACTCGCTCACCCTGCAACCTCAGTGAGCCACTCACAAGAGAAGGGGGGAGTGTGGGTAAAGCTACAATGAATGCACACATGAAGGAGAAAATGGAATATTACGGAGCCAAAAACATACTCAAGGATTCAAAAGGTTTACTGCGAACAGACTGCCGTCTCTGTGAATTACAATTCCCTGTCAGGATAAAGGAACAAGGGCACAATCAAGAAGACACGATTTGAAGACGCAGATAACAACAGCAGTTATCAAAGCCAGACATAAGCACCAACAATTCAAGTTTTGGACTTTGAGTGTCTGCAAGGAAACAAATTAGTCAGACTGTCGCTGTGTAATTCTGCCGTTTAAGTGCCAAGTGCCTTCAGTGCTCCGCAAGACTTCATTGATTATCACCAGAGGTTACTGATGCAGGAACTCGCTCTGTTTGCCAAAGCAACAATCAGTGATCCATTAAGAATGCAGGGACTCCTTCACTACAAACACATGCACTCCAGTCCATATATTGTAGGGAAATAACTCTGAAACATACAAGTCAATGCACACATAAGCCTGGTGGTGGTTAGCACCTAAAGTAATCCCTCTGAGTCATCCTGCAGGACTGATGAAGTCTGGCCAAGGTTTTAACATGATCATCCCACATGATCACACACCACGCCTACTGCATTGTGTCATTCAAAAATGCTTCCTCATTCATCTGGAAAAGCAGTCTCAATGTGCAAATATGACTTGAATTGTTTTACCTTTGTAATGTGTCCTTGAGTGCTGAGAAAAGCGCTTATAAATAAAATGTATTATTATTAGTAAATATGGCAGATGTCCTTACAAATTTGTGTAAAATGCTCAGGAAGCCTCTGTATAATCTTAATCTGGGATTTATGCTTTGTGTGGTTTTTAAATATTGTTTGCTGATGCTGTGTCCCCACAGTTTGTCTTCATCAATTGTCTTGCATTTTGTTTGATGCAGTGTGGTGAAGTCAGAGACAATTTTAAACAATGTAGATAATGGAGTCTGTAAATTTTAAACTAACATTCAATGCAGGGTTTTTCTGCATTTTTTTTTTTTACATTATGTGGAGAGTCACTGCACCAGAGACAAACAGCACCTTCACAGTCATCATAAAACAACAACAATACAACAATAAAACACTATGCAGCCAGGTATACCTCAAACAACATATAGACTCATACAAAAGTAATCATAACTTATTACCCACTAGAAACGTGTAGCAGTGTATTTTTCAGCAGAGAATGTGCCATCTTTATTTTCTTCATATTATCTGTGTTTGGGATGTTTATGGTTGTGTACACCTACAGCTCTCAGGTGAGGTCGGGGCTTTTAAGAAGGTAGCAACCAGGTTCCAGACAATAAGCAGCTAGCATCAAAGAGAAACAAATGAAGTGAAACACAAAACTAGAGTGAAGCGACTGCCCCGAGAATGAGTTCTAAAACCTGGAAGTGAGTTGGCATTTAAGCACAGCCAATGGGATTTTTCCAATGGAAAATTCCCATTGGCTTTTTGATGAGTGAAGTAGGGCGATGCTAATTTCCATGGAAGCAACTACATTGTAGTCACTCTGCCTCACTCATGTTAACTACAGGAAGCTCTACACCGGAGGCATTTACAGAAAAACTTCATCCCTCGAGCACTCTCTCTGGGGTTGGCTTTTACTTTCACTTTCACTGGCGACCATGTTTACAAACAGTAATGACAATCCTGCATAGTATACCTTTAAATAAAACTAACATACAGGGAAAAGAGCAGAGGAGCCATTTTAGCAATGTCATATATTTAATGAGTGTGGCTATTGTTAAAGTTGTCATGAACTAATTAAATTTATCATGAGCTGAGTTATGTCTGGCAAATGACTGCAGTGAAACTAGTTCCTTGGAAAAACCCTACAAAAGTAAAACAAATATACTGTCTAACCTGATCCTGGCTTTACTGTTGTACAATCTGCTGCTGTCACAACTTATCTGCTCCATGTAACGATAACCCTCTAACACACTACAGGCTGTATCCAGACATCTGACCTGTCTATAACTTGTATTATCATCCAGAAGTTCTGAGTTGCTCCATATATCATGTTTGATATGCTAACCTGCAACCCACTGCCTTGTTATTTTCTCATGGAGGCAGCTACATTATAGTCACTTTGCATCACTCATATTAAAAACTACAAGAAGCTCTATGCCTGAGGCATTCCCCTGAATGACACATTTTCAAAGTAGAAGACAGAAGACAATATATAAAAGTTAACCTCTCTACACTGTCGCAGAGAGCAGAGCACAGTCAGCTAAAGGTCGTGAAGCAACTGATGTGTACAGAGGGAATTTCCCAAACCTCCACAACCTGTTATGTACTACAGCGTAGAGAAGCACATATGGGGGTTTGATAAAAAATTCATTGCGAAAATGAATGAGACAGTGTGCCACTGTCACTGCCTCCATCTATCTGAAGGCACGGTTGTTTCCATGGCGGCGACTTCTTGGCAGCAGTGTGCTAATGATGACGAGAGGAGTGCTCTCAGTCTGCATGATGGGTTCAGCAGGAGTTTACAGAGCTGCTACATGGAGCGAGCAAAGGGGAGACCAAGGGAGTCACAGGGGGAGAGAGTTCTTTGATATGCCAAACATGGAAATCCTGTCTAAAGTGGAATTATCAGGAGAACAAAAGGCGATTTGAGTACAATCTACATATGAATGTCGGCCATATGATCTGCCAGCCTGCCACACATCAAAATCAGATCAAACATAAAAACTCTACAGTAACGTGTCACTGTAGCCTCGAGGAGAGGATGTGCTTCTGAATTGGAAATGTCAGCAATTCAGTCAAGAAACGTAGCGAGATGTGATGTGAAAATATTAAAAAATGAATATTGAGTCGCTCCTTTGCAAATTGAATTAATTCATCTGAAGACATGCAACCCACTGTAATAGCAGCAGTGTGAAGGGTATGATTAAATAAATCTCTACTGATGCAAAATGTGAGATGGATGCTGTAGCAGGAGGAGGGCTGACATGACAGGATTGATTTATAATATTCAATAATTCCTCAGAAGATACTGACAACTTTATTACTCACAACATACACCTAGTTTTTTATACAGATGCCTAAAACCAGTCAGCACATCACATTGGGGGAGGACTTTAATTGTGCACTGGAAGATAAAAATGACCACAGGAGACATCAGCGCGACCTCTGAGCTTCGCAGCAGAACTAGGATTCCTCTGCTTGGGGAGGGGGTTATAAAACATTCAGGACAAAGGGAAACCTGTTGAACGGCAAACTTAATGAGACCTGACAGGCACAGCACTTAGCATTCTGCACTGCAAAAGGCATGTAGATTCAGAAAAGTACAGTCTCCACATTTTTATTACCTGACAAAGGGCCAGTATTCAGCCACTACAATGTTAATGCTGTCAGTATAATAAGGTCAACGGCCTGTTCTCTTCAAGTGAACAGTAGCGAGGGCCCTGCTCAATAAAACTAATAAATCCTAAATGGCTAATTAGAAAGTAATCTGACTGAAGAAAAGCAGGAATGCCAATCAGCCCGCGATCTGTGCACGCTCTTCAATATGTCTGTAGCAATCTAATCAGGCAGCATCCAAGAATGTGTTACAACAACACTGAAATGGATGAGTGGGGGCGTAGGTTTGTGACTTGAATCATGCTAATCCTTTGCTCACAGTGGTGATCGGGAACACATGAAGCTGAAAAAGCAGTCGTCTCACACAGTGGGTAGAGCCATATACACATATACAAATATTCCCATCTCACTACTATTTACTGCACCATCTGGAGTATACTGTAAAGTTAAACAATGACCTACACATTTTCATTCAAAAAGCAGAAACTACTATCATCATCCCACTTCCAAAATAATGTGTTAAAAGCATTTTATCATGCAATATTAGCACACAGTGAACTAAAAATTGTGGTGACTAGCCCCATTATGTTCCCTGAATACCCATGAATTACAAACAGCAGCTATTGCAACTGATGATCTTTCAAGATTATTTTTAACCAAATTTGAGACTGACTTTTGGACAAGCCACCTTCCAAGCTCTGCAGGTTAAGTATTAAATTAAGTAGTGTATATGTTGTCCCTTGCAGAGCTAGGCTTTATATACATATATGGGTATTACAGTGAGTTCGGTCAATCCACATTTTTCCAACACGTAGGTGCAAGTTTTAAGTTAAAAGACAGCATTAGGTTCAACAGCAGGTTTAACAATTTGTTACATTATGTGGATCTTTAACACACAAGAGCTTGCATCACTTGGACAAAAACAAAGTAAAGAAAGTATGGAAAATGATGAAAATGATGGAAAAAGTTTATGGCAATTAAGACCTCACAAATTCAAGTTTAAGACTGTTTAATGAGTTTTAAGGTCTCATATTTATAAAATTGAATTGAAGATTTTAAAACCTTTAATGGACCGGATAGACATCCTACAAAAAAATACACAGTATAATTTTGTTTGTAGTCATTACTATCAATTAGAGCTGCAACTAATGATTATTTTGATAATCGATTAATCGGTCGATTATTTTTTTGATTAAGCGGTGAATCGTATTTAAAACAATTAAAATAGAAATAATAATAAAATAAGCATTTTTTTCTCCCATCCCTTTGTTCAAAAACAGATTATCATTGACAACTGTACAAAAAGTGCAGTGAATAAACAGGCGGTTGCTTGAACATCCCTGAGCTGTCAAAATAATATTAAATTAGAAATAATAAATAACTACAATATCAAACATGAAACAAATCAAAAACTAAATGTTGACAGCTTTTACAACATACCGTTACGTTTTCTTACCTGCCATTGAGCTCTCCTCCTCCTCACTTTCGCTTTCGTTTTAGATGCTGCGTCATAATCGTCGTGCTTGCATGCCGTGTCGTGTAACTTTTGCATATTTTGCAGCTAACGCACTTCATTGTTTTGCATAACGTGAAGTGCTCCCAAACTTTTGTTTTCATATAAAACGTTGTCTCTGCCGCTGCCATGCCTCTTCAAAACACCGGTTTCTCCCATCGGTATTTGTGTAAACAGTCCCGCGACACAGCCAGTGACGTATTTTAGCGATTCGTTGTTGAAGCCCTATTATCAATATAGTGTTTTCCTTTTTAAGTCAACCTTAAAAGTGCAAATCTACTGTAACTCAAGGACACTGAACGCAAGTACCCGAACAGCAGATAGCAGCTGATATGAATGAAAATACTGTGATGTGAATTCAGTAAATTAGGCCGTACTCATTTTGGCAAAAGAACTTTTGCTAAATCTAAACTGATTAATTTTAAAACCATTTTACACATTATTTGCACTTGTCGCTTGGCACCTTCCCAACCCAAAACATAAAATTCTTTTAGGTATTGACATGTTAAACTGTCAAAAAACACCAATATTATAAAACACTCAAAACACAACAATCAGCATATTTTGAAAGCCTTTGATGACTGTGTTATGTTTCTGCTAAATTGTTACCAACAATGGCATTGTAAGCTTGCATTGTTTAACTTTTCTTTTAACTTCCTTTTAAACATAATTGTGAGAAGTGCTCTTTATGATATTGTTAAATAAAGGTGTTATTAATATGCCACCACTGAGCTACTTGAAAGGTCTGAGTCATGAGACACCTTGAAATGAAACAGTAGATGTAACAGCGACCCTGTCAGTGAGCACCTTTTCAGAAATGAAGAATAGAGAGCAAACAGTATTATGAATACATTCACAGAGGGAAAGACGTCATCAGTGTCAAAGCCTGAATGATACGTCATGATTTAGAAAAGAAAATACATCAATCGCCCAATCAGTGATTCTCTTTAAACAATACTAACTACAGGTATTTCCACATATTTCATTGGTTAAAGCCTGTATTTTTATGCAAATTGTACCTTCATCATTAAGTGCTGTTCTTGAAATGGGGTCTGAGTCATAAAAATGGTCTGGTGTAGAAATATGAACACAACAAAAGATATTGTTAGTCTCATCAGCTTAAGTATAAACCCACAAAGCCTGCGATGTGAGATGTGGGCGGCAATTCAGAGGTTTGAAAATGGGTAAATCTTCTGAGCCTTAAAGCAGTCAAACCTCACAATCAATCGCCTCTTAAAAACAGTTAATTGCCTGACAAAATGCAACACAAACAGGGTCACTGGTAAAAAGAAATCCACAACAAATAACTGTATGAAGAAGTCTGCAGGTCTACAGAACTTTTTTCCATATTTTAGCTTATTGTATTAATTTTGGACCCCACATCTTAACTGTGTGGTTCAGTCTTAAATGTGTTTGCAACAGCGAGTAACAATTTTCAGAAAAGAAAGAAATCAGACCACACTGTGCACAACCTGCTCTGCACCAAACCACAGACAAACTTGTCTACCAGGTAATGAGACATCAAGCAAACTTTAAATTCAGATATTTGTCTCAGCAGTTGATAAAGACCAAACCTAATCTAATGATAATTATGGTCCATGTCTGCTGGATGTTTAAATGAACATGTTAGCTGATCAACTTGTTTTAGAGTTCTTCTGTCCCCTTGGTTGAATGCAGCGTTAGTATTTGGCTATAATTATGGTGAGTTTCCACACCATTTATATGTGCAAACAAAATGCATCCACCTTCAACAATTCATGAAATTAGCAGTAAGAAAAAGCCTCAGATCATCAAACAAATATAGACAGGGGTAATTGTCCTGTTTTTGAAAGCATTGCCCACATTTTCCATTTTATTCCATTTGATCTTCAGCTGCATTAACGACCTCCTGTAATAAATCATGGATGCTCTAAGCTCCACATCCAAGCATTACATTTACATTCAGTTAGGAGCAACTCAGCTGACAGAACACTCTGGTTGCATTACAAAATAAATTGCCTACTCAGAATGAGCGCGGCATGATTTCACCTTCCTGGACCTGTCTACGACAATAAACATCAGATGACTCTGAATGTTAAGAGGCTTGAAATGGCCGATTACTCACCTGCAGTTTGTCCTCTGGGACATTGAGCCAGTGGTTAAAGGCTTGGGATAGTTTTGTCCTCACCTGTTTTCCTGAGAAAAGAGCAGACAAGAAAAGTTCAGGTTGTAATAGGCAAAGACATGCCGGCTGTAGTATGCAAAGGAAAAGACAGGATTTAAGCAAATCCTTCACAATGACTTCTGTTGCAAATCATTTGCTCATTCTACTTTACTTATATAGCATTTTTTCTTTGGGTCATTATGTCACTGATATTTGAGAATGGACAATAGGTTTACATTAACACAGCTGGTGGGTGGTAACCACATACATTAAACCAAGGTTTAAAGGAAAACTACATTGTTTCTCTGGAATTGTATTTTATAGGATTCCTTGTGAAAAATAAATTGTTTGAATAACTGATTTATTTTAGAGCCTTTGTTTTATTGTAATAATTCCAGCCAATATAGCAGGCAGAGGTGGGACGAGTCATTGTTCTGCAAGTCACAGGTAAGTCTCAAGTCTATGCAACTACAGCAAGTCCCAAGTCAAGACTGACAATTCCCAAGTCCTAAACTTTGAGTTTCAAGTCCCAAACAAGCCATAAGGCACTCTTCACTAAATCTAATGCCATTTTAACAACAAATGTATAATGTATTAAATTTACAGATATCCGGAATACATTTTCATTTGTATTAATTTGTTAAAACAAGTTTGCTGACTAATTTTTAACCTGCAAACTTTACATACCACAATTCATTTTTCTTTCACCGTAGTTTTTGTCAGTGAGTAAAATTATCTTTGGTATTTATTTATTTTATTTTTTTTACAACTGGCTCTCAGTAACATGATATCAGTTCTTCAAGGTTCTCTCTTGCTACTTGACTGGATGCTCTCAGACTGGATCTGGGTAAAAAGTGTCAACTTGTTGGGAACGATTATAAGTATTGTTAGTTGATTCTGGAAGTTTCTGGAAATAATTTTAAAAAACGGGGTATCAACTCTCAAGTCAAAAGGCTCAAGTCCAGGTGAAGTCACGAGTCATTGGTGCTAAAATCCAAGTCGAGCCTTTTTTGATTTTGTCAAATCAATAGTAAAATCAAAAACTTTGTGCCTGAAGTCTGACTTGATTCAAAGTCATATGACTGGAGTCCACACCTCTGATAACTAGAAAGCACAACACTGATATCACCCTCACTGTTGTGGACAGAGTTCTGCAAGAAACAATGAGAGTAAAAGAGCCTCGCACAAATTAAAATATTTCAATCCCACCTATCACAAGCAGCTATCTAAAGGTCTAAATAAAGATAAACTCTCTTTTTTTATACTTGCAGAGCCAATTCTCAGGTAAACTTGCAGGTCAGCCTTAGCACACAACTCTGTTTAGGCAACAGCAAAGGCAGGATGTGACTCAAGTAACTTTGAAATGGAAAGAAAAAGATGAGAAGAAATGTCCTTTGGCTGGTCTAAATTGAAGCACAGGAAGTTTTCTATTTGTTCAGCAGCAAGGTTTAAGGCTTGTTTTTCTTTGACCCCATTGGATTCTGTTGTAAAGCCGTTTCCAGCTGAGTGCTCACATCCACAATAGTAACAGGAGAGAGTACAATTTCAGGAGAGGGTACAATTTTATATAAACTTATATTCATGTCCACCAAATCTATGAGAAAACATCACATACTTCAAACACAGAAATTTTCCTTTAATGAGAATGTTTGCTGTAAGACCTTATAATGATCTCAACTTGAGGGCCTGAATGACAGTGACACTGCAAAAGAGGAAACATCCCGACTAACTGAGGCCCATAGGACTTGTCCTATTTACCAAAAATGAAATTCTGGTGTCAGGACAGTCCCTTCTCCACTGACAGAGAGTGACCAATCAAAGTTGAAGGAACAAAGTCTGTCGCCTCAAGAGCAGCTAAGGAAGTGCTTGGTCAAATTAGCCAAAAAAAAAAATTAAAAAAAAAAATACATGAACAGAACTATGCAAAGCTTGCTGATTTTTGGGTATTGAAATTCTATTTTCTTTTACCATTTTATTACCATTTGGAGTCATCAATGTGTGAATCACAGCCCCACATATAACCAATGTGACAAATTCTGCAGTGAAACATTAAAATGAAAAAAGAAAAAGGAAAAAAAAAGAAAAATGTAATTCAGGTCTGAATAACAGAACATTTTTAACATAGTGAGGCCATATGCTGCTGCCAAAATACAGATTTGTAGCTTGAATATTATATAAGTCAGTCATTTTGTTTCAAATGCACCATGTCAAACAAATAGTTTGCTTAAAAACTAACTGTATATGTCACAGTGGATGAATTTAAAGCCATTTCAGTTTAAGTCTACTTTGCCACTGCAGTAACATACCCATACACAAATGAATTAAGGAGCAACTCCTAATAATACAAAGCTAGGTGTTAACGTTGACCGACAAGATGAACTCTCATCCAATGCCACATGCAGTTTATGTCTGCTGTGTGTACACTACAGCCTTTCATCATGTTCATCATTTTAGGCATTTTGCTGATGCTATGATCCAGTGTGACGAACAGAAAATGAACAGGTCAGGGCTCAGTGTCGCTCTACAATGCATCAGCAGTCTATGCTTTAGCTGCATGTCCGCATGCATCCATACATGTCTCTTCCACCACTCTGCAGTCACTGACATGTAGAAACACTCACCTGGTAGCTGCAACAAGTACTTGTATGGTTCAAGCAGAATTCTCTCAGAAGGGGCTTCTGAGTCACCATCCATTGCTCCAAGTTTACACAAATCTATGATGGAGGACAAGAAACAAAATAAGTAAAATAATAATGGTGATATTATTGAGCTCTAAAAGTTAAATAGCTAAGTGCAAGTCCACAATTACACACGATTAAACATAAATATTGAAGTGGTGTCTGTGCTGTGTTCATGATGGGCTACTTGTTATTTTTCAGTACCAAACATAAAGTTGGCTCTAAACTGACAGAGCAGGAAGTGTTGAGTAGACAGAAATGTAGTTTACGAAATTGCAGAAAGAAGTGTGTTGACGTGACAGGAACAACATCAGACTTGAAGGACATCTTAGTGTAACTGACATAAGAAACATGACTGCAACATGCTGCAACACATTTAACAGCAGAATACACAGAAACTGTGGGTATGAGCAACAATTTTACTCTTTAGCAGTACTTTTTATTAAATAAGCACATAACTGAGACACAAATGCAATAAGAAAACAATGCAGAGCTGTTGTTTGAATCACTTTACTCATCTAAACCAAAGAAGAAAATTAGAACAGAGCCTGTCAGAACCTTTACAGCCAAAAAAGGCTCAGAGAAATCAAAATAAAGATTTTCATGATGTGTCAGACGCATGTACAGAGCCAGTAAATCCCCTGGTGTATGGTGACACACTGATCACATGACTGGGTTTAAGTTAAAACAATTACAGTACTGTTGAATCACACAAACTAGTGATGTAGCAATAAAAATAGAAAAGGTTGGGTTGTCTGTGACAGCTAGGAATCATCATCAGAAAAATCCCTTACAATTCACAAAAGATGACAGTTTAGACTTAATTTCCCAAAAGGCCCAAGCTAGATCATTTACATCTGGTCACATCATTAACACTAAAATAATCTCAACCTAAAATAAAAAAGTGTGAAAACAATTTAAGGGCACTAAAAAAATGACTTAAAAAATGACAATTCACTGCAAGTCAGCTTGTGATTGCATACTGATGGCAAGGTTCACATTATAACCAAATTATCAGACTGCCAAAACATTTTCTTAAAGTGACTCATTGCTGGATTTCAGTTCCACCAAGTGACAATGCAACATCACATTAAGAAGAGCGGATCTCTCCCCACGTAATATCATTTACTGAGTCATCATTGCTTTTAAAAAGCTGACATCCTAAGATGTAGAGAATTGCTAGTGTAATAGGAACTGTACTATCTTACATATCCCTGCAACTGGTAATGGAGTATACAACACTTTGCGTTATTGATGTAAAGTCTTAAACAAATATGACATAAAAAGACATTTTTATCCCCATGTTGTCTACAATAAGTGCCTAAATGGAATTAACATAAGTTTCATTTCAGAGTAAAGTTTCATTTCAGAGTAAAACCATTACTCCGTTCAATTATTCAATACTTGTTCTTTGAAATGTTATCATATTGGGTTAGAAGCAAAAAACCAATGTAAAATATTGAAACTTATGTTGTTGTTTTTTTTAGGAATAAGTTTGTGAAAAGTTACGTTTTAGCAACAACTTTCCCTTCATATTGACAATGCCCTTCCCTTACGATGGCACTTAAACAACATTAATTAATGTTTAATTAAACAGTGACAAATTACTCATACACTGGGGAGCTTTAAAACTAAAATGCTGCTGTTACATTTATAAAATCTCCTTTTTTTTTTACAGTGTTCTCGACTCCACCCACCTTGGCTGCCTCCTGTCAGTCTGCTGACTTGCCTCCTGTATTCCCGTTAGCCACACTGCTAGATAGCTAGCATTAGCATGCTAACATAAACGCGCCAGTAAACCACCGTTGGGCATTTCTTTCTTTCTTTTTCGAAAGAAAGGCGTCCACTCAAACGCTGGTCGACTAAGGCACACGATATGACAGTTACATCCACACTCTCATTTCATTTTTGGTCCGCGTGTTACTGGCTAACACACCACATGCTATGCTAGGCTAGTGCCGCTTTTGCTACGCATTGTACAGACAGTTTTCGAGACAGGCTGGTGATGATGAGCTACATATATATGCTTCGGAGTCGTTACAGAGCACGCGCAGAGTAGGTGGGGAATGTAACATGGGTGCCTCGCGCATTGTGTGTTGCAGTTACATTTCTACATTGCCCGGTGAAAGCTTCCGGCGTGTGAAGAAATGAGAATAACATACATACGCTAATATCGGGATAGTCTGTGGTGCATATCGAACACACTCGCGCTGTAAAATTGGGAGTTGTAGTTCTTAGCAGATTTTTTTCCATCCCTGTATTGTGAGAACAACCCAGTAGGATTACCTCGTATACTTCACCATGGATATTTTTCTCCCTGATCAGCCAATTGTGTGCTACTAAGGCGGGTCCCTTCGCTGTGCCATCCAATGGGCTAGCGTATTTTTGAGGGAGGCGGGACTAATATGCTTGTCAATCATTCTCAGAAGGCGGGGCGAGGGATCACAGAAAGAGCTAGGCTAGAGGAGCTACTCAACAAACAGCAGCGCTCTGCGAAAACGACTTTTACCCATCCGCATCCAACATCAACCAGGGGCCAACGGACGACGTTAAAACCTGTCAGATTTCTCACATAAATGTTCCTATGGATTACTAATACACTTTCGTCGAAAAACAGAGGTGTTTCTCAACTTGACAGCATAGGTAAGCCTGCTTTTGTTCCGCAAAGCCATCGCTATTTTGAACATATTCACTAGCTCGCTTCCCTGCTGCTACCAAGCCAACCTTGACGCTAGCTAACTTGTTAACTAATGATGTGTTTAGGGGGGATTTTAGGGAATGAATGAATTAAGCGATCGGACAGCAAACGGCCAAGATTCGAGAAAAAAAAAACTTGGTTAGCTCGATAACAAAGTTATGCTGTAGCCAGCCAAATTAAGCTGATGAGCACAGTGAAAGGTTATGCTACGTTACTCCGGGGTTGAATAGTTTCGAGGCTGCTGGACAAGCACCCGAGTGTTGTGTTGTTGAGCGGAGGAATCCTCCGAGAGGTTGTCGTCGAGCAGCGCCTGTCATGGTGTTCCCTAATAGCCATCAAAAGTGATATTAAATGAAATTCATCGGCGTACCGTGAAAGCTTGACATCGCTGCAGGATGTGATTTGTCGAGTCGCGGTTAAACGGTGTACTTTAACAGGTAAAATGCATAGTCAGGCTTTTCTTTTGTGCCGCCAGTCTCATTAGCTTCTCGCGATTGACTTGTCCAGTGTAGGCTGGTCCAGATATATTGTATCAACCAACTCGTTTGATCAGTTATGTGACCAGATGCGATGTGGACTATTTTCCCTCTGCCAGAGAGGACTTATTCTCAATGCTGTGTGTGCGTGACCAGTATTCTGCACATTTCCGTAACTGGCAACATCACTGCTGACAAACTGTCTGGGCAGGAGAGGTTTAAATGGGCTTTAGTTAACCAGGTTTTAGGACGAGGGGAGGCTCGAGACTGTGTATTATTTTCGGTGATGGTCAATCACTCACTCGCAGCGGCTGGTCTAGCAGATTGTCTGGGGCGGATGACATTGTATCCTCCGCGATCATTCACCGCGACCGAGAGCCACAAATGAGGGCTGCGACCTTGGCTCCTGTTATAACAATAAAATGTTGTAGGTATTAATGCGGTGTCGCTGCGTTACAAGTCTTCCTCGAGCTTGACCTTGTTGCGAACCGTTTCGTCGACTTGTTTCTTTGTCAGAGGCAACCTCACTCAACAGTGAACAGTCAGCGAAAAGCCAGACCAGTCGATAAAGAGAACATTTTGTGAAGAAAGAAAGTGACTTTTAATAGGGCTGCACGGCTCACGCTCACTTTGTTTAACTTAACGCCGCTGTTAGGACACAGCTTTTAATGTGACATTTCTATCAAGGTTTGGTGCCTGCCCGTGAGCAGTGTTATTATTGCTCTATTTTTGCTGTCGAGTGTACTCTCCGCAGAGAGCAGCAGCGCACCGAGACAAGGGAGAGAAGCGAAAATGAAAAAGAAACGGTCTCGGGGAGGTTTTTCTGTTAAAAGCAAGAGCTTCGTCTCCGACAGAGAAATGGCTCCGACAGGAGCAGGTGAATGGCGACCACCGTCCCCGCAATTTCCACTGTTTGTGCGCTGAAGTGTTCTCCTTTTTAGCCGACTGTCAGCTACAGAAATGGCGTCATCCTCTGCTGTAGTGTTGGTAGAGTCAGTGCAGTGCAGACACCACGCTGCCGTACTCAAAGAACCGAGCACCGAGCGGCGTTTGCTGTATCACTTTATCCTAAACTACTTCATAAACCGTGCATTTGTGCAGACGGAAAGGAACCCGGCGACTAGTTACTAGTTGTGTTTGCTCGCCCTTCGTTGCCACAAGCCAAGTCTGGCTGCTGACTGGCTGACTACGGCACACTAGGCATTACATAAACGGCTTTAAGGGCTCTGCGAATGAGAGTGATCAGCCTGCCACGGTTTACTTTGCAACACAGATATTTTTGGGAATGTGGCTCGAAAGCCCGAGCGCACATACCATTAGCCTAAGTCAGGATTATTTAAGCAAACGATCTTTAAACTTCTTCTTAAATCAATTACTGAATTCAGAGCGAAAACAGCAATCCCTAAAATGAGATTTAGTGTGCAGATGATGTGTTTTTCTAAGCAATGTAAAGTCTGCCGCCCAGCTTTTTTCATGGCATCCAGCAGTGTAGCAGAAGTGATGTCATCATAACATAACCCTGTCTTGTTGTGGCAGAATGAAGTTGGCACTGTCTGTAATGTGTAACAGCTTCTTCAACCTCTGTTTTCCAGCCTCAGATTCGTTACACTGGTCACCTAGAGGACTCATAGAGAGATGAAGGTATGTTCATTCATTTTCTTTGCATGTGTGTAATGCCACTGGGAACTCAATTAGAGCACTGCTTCTGCATTTCCAGCCTTAGCTCAATTTCATTTAACTCCCGTATAAACACGCCATATGCAGGCAAATCAAACACTGAATGTTAAATGTAATATCAATATTTTATATGCATGGCCTCAGCCTTTTATTCTCATGAATAAGGCCAGTGTGAACTTTTACTAAATGTCACTTTTGGTCTTGTTCAAACACAGTGAGGCAAGTGTCTTGGATACATGCCAAAGTAATACATTTGTTTTATAAGCATGATATTGGGTTTCCAGTGGCTCCAGCTGTATTTGCAAACACAAATTTGAAATTGTAATTTTGATGTTATGCTTTGTTCTGCAATGTTTGTGAATTACATGCTGAGATAGGGTGTGGTAGTGATATATTTGAATTTGATTTTAAAGGCTGAGTCTCTGGAAAAAAAAATCAAGCTAAATGTATAATGTGTAATAATATATAAATGTAGGAATAACTAAGCTGTGAAATTCTTAAAATATTCCAAAGCCATGGCATTGTTTTCTCCAGCCCTATTCAATTTGGAAAAGTCCCAGCTGTCATTGTTTGGGAAATAGGCTGTGATGCAAGCTATTTAATCTTTTCTTATAGTTTCAGTGGATCATAGTTGTGGCTGCTGTTATGACTGCAGGCTGTTTTGTCTTAACTTGTCATTTGTTGGCATGTGAGCCATATGTAGAGTCATAACCCGCAGGGCTGTTTTACTTTTAAAATAAAATGTATGCCATGCATAGTCAAGGGCGGCTGCACTATGGCAACCAGCTGTGCAATACATAGGGATGTGCAATATATGTTTATGTATTTATTGACTTCAGTTGTTGTCTCATTGTTCTGTTTTAACAGTGTTTACATTATGTTTATTGTTTTCTGTGCTGTACCACAAATTACCTCTTTCCAGATAGTAAACTCTTAAAAGTGTAAGAAACTTTGACAAGTCTGTATTTGTAGTTTATGTTTTCTTGGCACACAGGAGGATCATGGGCAAAGAATAAAGCAGAAAAGACAATGTGAGCACTTTGTGATTAGAGAGTAAGTGCTGGGCAAATTAAAAGGTCTAGTAATGATTTGTAGTCTGTCTCTTTGGTTCTAATGATGTTCTGCTTATTGTGGTTAATCAAACTATACCACCACCCCGTACTAGCAGACAAAAGTGGTATTCAATTAAAATTCTTTCAAAAGCACCATGGGATGTGAACATGGCTGCCAATACATTCTTTTGTTGCATTATACATTAAATTTAGATATAACTCTATTGGAGAAACGTGGAAAACAGTTTTGATCTGGTGCCTTTTCTCTACTTCACAACCATTTCTATTGTCTGCATTCATACTCGTCCTAGTAGTGCTGACTTGAACTGCATGATGATTTGTGGTTATGTAATAAATTGTTTGTGTCACAGGAAGACAACGGAGTTGTGATTGTCATGACCAGGAATGCATTCCAGTGAAGAGAGAGCATCCAGGCACAGATTATATAGAAACCAGTGGGCTTAGCAGAGCCTCACTCACCCTTTAGGCTAACTTTGCTGCTTTATCTCCTACAAGCCACTTAATTTAAGTTAGAATGTGAAAAAAATCATTAAACTGTTGCTGTTAGTGCCCATGACCATTCTGCAGTTATTATTCTCTCCAGCTGGATAGCACTAGGCTGTTATTAGATGATTATTATGCTCAGACTACGCGCTTATTTTCCTCACTGCTGACAGGAGCGATGTCTTCACATTGACATTTCTGGTTTAATGTTGTCGCATTTGTTGTTTTCATAGTGCTCTGAGTCATCTGGATGGCTCTATTGATGCTTGCTTACTTCTTTTACTGCTCTGTATATTAGCAGCATCTGCTCAGTGCCTAAACTGTAAATTGCTCTGTAACTATGACAACTTTTCATTATGTTCACTTTGCATTTTGTGTCACTCTGGCTTATGGTCCACAGCCTATCTCAATCAATTGCACACACTGCTTAAAAATGTGTGCCGCTCAATGACACACTTTAAAAGATCAGACATCCTTAAAGTGGACTAATGTGTTGGATAATTGTTTGAAATCTTAATTATCTTATTATTATTATTATTATTATTATTATTATTATTATTATTATTATTATTATTATTATTCCAAAATAATTGTTTGAGTTCTTAATAAACTTAATCTGCAATATCAAATAAATACTTTTGCTTTAACGGGAATAAAGCTAGTTCTTGCTCAAGCACAAGTAATCTGGTACTCAGTACTTTGCACTTTGTCCATGACCCTTGTAACACAGACAAGATTTAATAAAAATGTTGGCAACATCAATTGCAGCAGTCCAAGCCCATACTAAATATTTTACCATGTCATATTTAAGCTCTGTCTGAAATGTCTGTGTCATCCATCCACTCCATCAGTTATCTATTAATAACATAATAGAGTCTACATGCATGTAACAGTTAGCTTAGACATCTAAAACTTATCTGCCTGTCTGTGCAGTATAAAGATACAAATACTTTTGAAATTGGTGCTACATGACCAGAGAAAACAGAGAAAAAAGACCGTCATGTTTGCTTTTGCTCAAGAGGTTGAAAACCTACAACTACCAGAATGCACAGCACTGCAGTGGACCAATAAATGCTCCTGCTGGTAGATGACATAATGTGAACTCAACTGTCTGACACATGGTGACCAGCTGGTAATAAACAATCTGGTACAAGCTAAAACACTTTTCTAAAAAAAAAAAAACACCATTTGAGGCAAGAAATATGCACCGCAGTAACAGAATCTTGGTTTATATTTGATCAGTATTGGGTGTTTGTCTCTTGATCCACTTCTATACTATTTGTGTCTGTAGTGGCGGGTAATACAAAATGTGGATGTGCAGCCTGAAGTTAGCGCAACAGCCTGAGAGCAAGCAGAGTTTTGCAGGGAGAGTAACAGGGAGATCTAGGTGCTTTTGCTATGAAACAAACCTGGTTGAAAATTGGAAAAATATCCCTTTAATCGCAACAACCAAATTGTTTATTTACCGCATATATGTATATGGCTGTCTACTAGAGTGCTTGAGTGAAAGGGCCACTCTACCTTTTTTTTTGACAGAAAGTTTAGTGTTATGGTCACGAGGAGAACTACTCAGTCTGTAAAAACAGTTGTGTAATGTCCTCTGTGGCTCTGGGGGAAAAATAATCCTCATTATGTCATCAGCTTGCTCTTCTTGAGATATAAAACATAACACAAAGTGTGCGTTCCAAATTAGATGGGTGTTGTCTGCAAGAAGTGGGCATTTTGGAGGCATGGGACATCTGCTGAAAGCTATTGAGTTGCATTATAAGAAATGTTGGATTCAGCCTTAATGACTGTATGTCATGTCATATCTGCCTCCTAAATGCATCTCTTCTGAGCCTCCTAACTTTATGGAAGCACAGTACAAAATTGCTGGATTTTCTCTGTTGTGTCAAAGCAGTAACTGTTCAGACAGCTTTTGATCAAAGCTGTTTGTAAGAAATATGCTGTGTTGTGGGAGTGAAATGTGTTCAGTCAAGTTATTACTGCATTCAGAGGAGTTAACAGCATGTGGTGCTGTGGTGATGTAGTGCATACTTAAGCATTCGGAGAGAGACCCCACCAGGTCAGGTGCAGCAGGCTGCATGTAGTTGGTGTCCCCGCCTGAGGAACTTAAGTTACTGAACTTAAGTTAAATAACTTAAGTTCAGTAAACTGTTGATATGATCTGATTTGTAAGTATTTAAGCGTAATAATATGATTGTAGGGTTGTAAAATTATTTCTTGTTGAGGACTCACATCTGAACTGTATGTATTGCATAGGTGATTAGGCTACATTGCAAATAAAAGACTGCTACAAATCATGCAGAGGGCATATGCAAAATCTGCATTTTGGAGTTTTCCAAAATATAATTCCACTTGTTGGTAACTTGTCAGGTAAAGGATTTGTGTTGAGATTACAGGCATCTGTGATTTACTAGCAGAATTTAATTGAATTTTTTTTAAAGTTCTGTGCTTGGTTTGAATTATTTGTGATGCTGCAGGAGGAGGGAATTTGTTGGATAGAGCTAATATTCGAAAAAAAAAGTGCAAAAACAAAAGGTATCGAGATTGTTATTTTTTTCCAGTATAAAGCTGCCATGGCATTGCCAAGGCAACTCCTACTGAAGCACCAGTCACTGGAATTGTGGTGACTCTGGTTTGGACAAAGAGGTGATTCACAGCCGGATTATTGTACGTGTGAGCCAGGCCGGGAGGGAGCTTAATTCTTTCCTGCATGCCTCTTGCATGTTCCTTTGTTTGGCCTACAAGCCTATTCATTATAGCACAATATAATGGGTCACAAACTATTGTTTATAATATTTCAGTAACACTGATTAGTGCCTGAATTGTATATTTAAAAAGGTGCAGCTTTGTATGCTTATGCAGACATCAATACATTGTATTTCTCAGAATGAGTGTAATTGAAATCTAGTCCACTAGATTTGATTTAGACATTTAACTGCTATGTCATCCTGTTTCCACCACCCTAACCTGCTACAACAGCTGAATATAAACCACTTCATGTTCCTAACATCATCTTGTGCAACTGAAACTCTGCTCTAAATTACACATGGTAATTAAATTGGATCTCCAATTCCTTAAAAGGAGATTCACTAGAAACATTTTAATGATGTATTCATACAAACTGTTACTGTTTTGGTGTATGAGTGATGATGGGAAATGGGCAGAAAATGTTAGCAGCAAAGTGTAGATAGTTGAAATATATATATATAATCTGAGCGGAGTACTAGTTGACATCCCCACAACATTTCCAAAAGGCTTGTATTGAAAATAAGAGTCCACCAAACAGTTTCAGTCTAGCAAAATGTAACCAGTAACTACAGAAAAAGGAAGTGTAAGGATTGGACCAGTCTCAGAAAACTCCGGGAATGATGGGAGCCAAGAGGATGGATGGCCATAGAGAACAGAAACACAGCACTTAAATATAAATATTGTTTGCATATATTGAATGCTATTCACAGATTCACTTGGAAAATAACAAACAAAAAAATACATAAATAAATAAACTATGCGTGCACATAACAGAATGTGTATATATATATATATATATATATATACATATATAGACCTGGTTATATGGTTAAATGTTTCTGTAAGAATCACAGTTCTTGATCCAACTCAAAGGGAGGTATGTATGTTCTCTTTCCTCTGAGCTGCATATGTGTGTACAGTTCAATCCTACGTTGCTTGATATAGGTGTCCAATTTTACTCATATCCAAACTAAAGGACTAGTTTGGAGAGCTATTTTTTGTAGTAAATACTCTAATGCAGTTGAGGTGCATAATATAAAACACAAACAGCTTACATTTTGTAATTTCAACTTCATTCACATTTAAAATATTCATATTAGGTAGTAAACAAAAATACACATGCTAATGGTAAAATTCACTAGCAAAGTACATCTTAACCAGCAGCCTGGTTAACCTGCAGCAATTAACTGAGAGTACATAAAAATGTGCATGAAAACAAAATAAATAGCAGTATTCTTTATACACAACAAAACAGTACATACCGCTCATTGGCAGTGTGTTTTTACATCTCTGTATTAAATGTCAAGCTTTCCAGTCGCCAACAGCTCTGGCATGATCAACTGTGATTTTAGTCAGCACTACTTTAGCAGTGAAGCTAGCAGACATTAGATGCTAAGGTTCTTAGCTCATGTAAACGGAGTTTAACATAGAAAAAAATTAGCATTGCAGCTAGCAGTTGATCCAACTCACCTGTGAGCAAATTCGCTTTGGACAAGGCGTCAGGTCTCGTGCATGCGCTGCGACAGGCGGCTTACTCTCTTTTTTTATCCACACTGTGCTTTGTAATTCATAAATAAAACACAAATTATTACATGGAAACACAACATTGACTTTAACAAAATTTCTATTGTTTTTTGGCTTTATTTCTTTCCACTTTAATGACCAGGTTTTTCTCTCTGATTCAACCAAGACTGATTCTCTGCCCTTTCCCCTCAGCAACGTAATCTAACCTGATATGTGGGGGGCGGGATAAACAATCTCATTGGACAAAGAGAACGATACCAGATAACAATTAGTTGCTCATCAAAATCAGTGTTTTTTATCTATTACACTTTAAGTATTTAATCAAATATTATCATTACTATGGTTAAATTATGAAGGCTTCATTTATTGATCTATTAACTTTTTAATCCCCTTTTCTACTTTGGGGTAAAAAAACATCCCACACTTCACAGCAAAAGGGATATTTATGCAACAGGTCCGGTGGAGATTTTCTGGAAATGATGATCTTAGCAATTATTGGCCGAAATAATCTATGCTAGTTGTCTATGATAGTGGAGAAAACCGGGAAGACTCCTCCACTAATACACTCCCAAAACACAGGACTTATTACAATATTGTTTTTAGTGGGTGACAATGCAAAAAGGTAGATAAAGGTTTAGAAAAGTTGAACTTTGACTTGTGAATGTGTACCATATCTAAATCAGAAACACAGTTTTGAATCTGACATTTACATTGGCTTTAATGGCAGTGATTGAGAGGCATGAGGAGTATTTGTGGAGAGTGGTGCAAGTGTGTTTCAGTGCATTATTAGCAATGGGTATTTACTTGGGACAGCCTCTTGGAAATAGCCTGTGGTCTGTTGAGCAAATGACCAGGGATTCCTTGAGCCTCTCCCTGATGGCTGATATAAAATGAGGCTGTACACCAAAGTGAATTACAATCCACAGTTTTTTCTGAAGCTTTTACCTTCTGAGTGTCTTTTTACTGAGTTGTAGAATGAAAATGCTATAGTCACTAAGGCTCTCCAAGAAATGCACTATAAGCAGCAGCAGCAGCTTATTTTCAACTAGCGCTCTGTGGAGTTGGCTGTTAAATTTTTCATGACCTAAGAGTCTTTATTGAGCAGAAACTGATCTCATTCTGCTGTTGTCGGTGTCACCTCAGTATATTTTGTTTTGAATTATTTCAAAACTGTGACTTCATCTAGCAGCGTTGCCTGTTTAGTTTTTTGGACTGCAAAGACAAAAATGTAAATTAACATTTTGAAACATCCTGTTGTAAACGTGTTTGAGGACGTGATTCGTTGTCTCGTGCCGTTTCCCATTCAGGAGCTCAAACATGCAAGGTTGGATGGTTGCATTTACTGATGGGTTTTAACAGTATACAGTAGGCTACAATCTGTTACTGGTTGGCTAAAAAATAAATGTGTGGGGAATCCTTTAACTGTTTTGGGAGTATTTCAAATGTATATCTATGTATTTGTTTGTAACATTACATTTTACAGAGTTTGGAAAGCTATGTGAAAGTCAAGCCTGATGTTGCCTTACACCTAAAAGAATGATCCCAGTCACTCTGATAGCTTGTTAATGAACGCTGGTACTGGTTAGGTTCCTGGTGTCAGCTCATACCTAAATCCCAGGTATCAGGACTGTAAAAAATTGAATGGGCACATCCCCACTTTAACTACTGAGTAAGCTTTGAATCAGTAATCAGTGAGGTGCAAGTACTCTTTTTAAACTGCCTGTGTGTTCAACAGCCAGGACAGAAGTACTCTGCGGCCAACAACACTGGTGAACCATCAGCTCTGGGATTTGTTTGAGATTTGTCCTTTGTGGAGGGGAAAAAAGAATTTATGGCATGAGTAAATTTAAGCTGTTATCTAATGTGGTATCTGTGCATGACTTACTGATATCCAAGTAGATCATCCTTCAGTCGCGCTGCAGCTTTTCAAACAATTTAGGTTTGTTTCTTTCCCTGCCAGCCGCAGGTGCGTTTTGGCACCTCACTCCAAGTCACATTTGTGTGTGTTTAATCAAGCACGTGTGCCTGGAGAGTGTTTTCCACATCAGTGGCACTAGGTGAATAGCCACAGAGCGGGTTTTGATTGTGCCACTGTTTTCACCATTACATTTACTTTTGCATGCAGAAGCTGAAGTAGTTGCTTGAGGCTTATGGTTTTTTTGTGGCAGAATCGTACATGAGAGCAGCTCTCAGTGAGGTGCGTGGCGTTTTGGTGAGAGACCGTTACACCTCCCAGAGGCACACAGGAATTCTGCCTCTGAGCGGGGTGGATGTTGTCTGTCGTCTTGTACTGTCAGGAGTTATGAAAAAAGGATTCACTGTTTTTCTGCAGACAGCTGTAGGCTAAATGGCAATCTAATCCAAGGAATAGAATTTGTTTCTTTCATACTTTTAGTGTAACGAAGGGAACATGTGCAAACGACAAACTGCTCTCTATTTATGTTTTCATGTGAGCATGACAAATGTAAATCTGGCCTCGGTAGTGTGTTATCACCCCTGCCTTGTTAAGTTGGGGAGGTTTGGCAGCCACAGCTGTCAACATAACCCAAGCTGCCCTCTCTGACTCAGGACTATGACTCCTCCCCAGAGGAGGAAAGGCAGCATGGGAAGCAAAAGGAGGCAAGTATTCGTATGAAAGAGGAGGATCAGCGGTGTATACAGTAGCATACCAGCTCTGTGTTGAGAGAGTTGGTTAGCCCGTGGAAACGGCGTCTGCGTCATGTAAGCCCGGTGTTGGCTAGGGCAGCTGGTGCTGAGGCCAGACTGCACTAAAGACTAATGAGGTGTTTATCTGAGAGGTGGGAAGGCTGAAGTGCACTGGACTCTGCCCCTGAATCCCATCTGTCAGAATCCAAGAGGCACCGGAGAAGAGCAGAGCTGTCCTGGTTTGACTGAGACTTAACACAGAAGATACAATTTGTCCGTCTGTTAACAAACTAAGGTTGTCAATACCACGTGTTTAAAAATTTTATGATCTCTGTTAATTATACATACCATTGCATCAAAGTACTGAAGCTACGAAAAGGAAAAAATAGACCCACAATCAGAATTGCAACCTAAGGCTGCAGAGATGAAAATTAACTGGTCCTCAACCTGTGGCTGTTGTCTCAAGCAACGAACCCAACACGTAACTAGAGACACAAGCAGGGAGCACTAAACGAGTGCATGTCAGAGCAGCTAAATGACCTGTCACTGACTACGTTTACACGACAAAATATTAGACATTTGTCCTACTAAGCTGTTGAAAATGAATTTCACACTCATACTCCTGTTTACATGCATTTATGCATACTCTGATTAATGTTCCCCAACATGTCCTTTATCACATCAAAATTCATTTCATTCTGTCAACCACCTTTTTGGAAAGGTCAGCATCCCAATATTAGCCCTTATCAAAAAATCTGTTGATATCAAAGTCTGTTCTAATTTTTGAAAGGAAGTGTGTTTTTCCTTTCAACCAGAAATGTTGACTTTTCTATTGAGCATGCATCTCTACTCCAGCCTTCATACTGCTGACTGATACATTTGTGTACAAAGCAGAGATCGCATGTCACACACTGCAGTAGAAACTCCAACTGAGACGCATATTCCAAATGTGCTTTATACATGTCCAAAGTATCCTGCTAAAACCCAAATAAGACAGGCATATCCCACATTGGAAAATGCTTCATTTGGAAAAAGGCCTAATAACATCCAAATCCAAAATCTAAATGGTATATGTTGTTTACACGAACCATATCAAATTCAGAATATTGTTGTAATTTAAAATAAAATGGGAATATTAGTGTTATTCTGTGACTTTTTTTGTACCTTCACCATGTGCGGGTTATTGATTTTTTAAAAATCAAAACAAATTAAGCTGTTTTGTGTGGAGGACCTTTTTACTTGTTGTTGTGGTATTGAAAGAGGTATCAAGTATCATTTTTTAAATATTGTATCAATGTTCATAATTCTAATATTTGTGGCACCATTATAACAAACGCTTTTCTGTTTTGTTTTGTTTTTTTTGTATTTGCAGCCAGTTTGAGTGTTGTGTGTTTGATTTATTATAATAGTTCTTTTCCACGTTACATCTCAAAATTATTTGTCTATTTGTTGTGCTTTTGTATCTTACACAAAGGGCCGCATCAGTAGGAGTTTCGTGTCTCCTCGTAGTACAAGATTTTTTTTTAAAAGTGAAACACTACTTTTAAATAGACAATTATTTTTAACAAAGCTGGGATGGATTGTTGCAGTTGGCAAGCAACCATGCTTATCCTTAGTATGCAGAACTGTATCCACTTCTGCCCTTTTGATATCAATCTGAGCATCATATTTGCAAGCCAGCCAAACTGTGGTTGCTCTGCATGATAACTTGGCTGAGAGTTAAATGTAACACCTGTTTGATTAATGGGAAGTGTGTCTATCCAGAGATTATCTTCACCTCTGTTGGTGTCTCATAAATCAGATTATTTTTGGGTGTTGTGGTTTGAGTGTGTGGCCCTACATTGCTACATGTTTTAGTTGTCTGTCAGTTAAGATAATGTAGAATTTAGCCTCAGGTAACAAATAAATTAAAGAGGGATATGAAACCCTTATGTGCATTTGGATAATTGGATGGTGGATATTTTTAACCATATTTCTGTTTCACCTGTTATTCTCTTATCAGAAGGGCATCATTTTGCTCATGCATATTCAGTTTCACTTAGCATTGTTAACAGTTCGGCGATGACACAGATTAGGGGTGTACTGATCATGTGTATGTGACCCTGATACCGATCTGAGTCACTTAATACTGAATATCTGCCAATCCTGATTGAATTCTTAAATTTTCTAAAATAATACAGCCTTGCCTTATGTAGAGCTACATAAATAAATGCATTTATTGTCCTTAATGTTTCAGTCTCCATGCAGAGATGAGTGTCTTTGTGTAATGCTTGTAGTGGGGAGGTATGAGCAGCGTTTAGATTGCCTCTATCCCCAGCTTTAACAAAATCTACAAGTTCAAAAGCAGTATCCAATCAATGCGAGCACTTAAAAGGCGGTGGTGCACCTGCAAAACATTGCTGAAATAAAGGCAAAGCAGCTGTTTTTTCTTTGTTGTTTCCCAAAGCTGCTGTGCTCACTTCTGCTGATGTACTCGCTCAATGTGGAGCTCCTCTGTAACACTGTTGGCTGCTGTTTTTTTTTTTTCATGCCACTCAAGGGTTTGCTCGCGTGCCACACGTTAGGAACACGTTGGGAGTTCTTACACGAAAGCAGCACTGCTGGTCTTTTTTTTTTTTACTGCTGGTGTACCCAGAAAGCCCAGAGGGTTTACAATAGACAAAGGATCAGGCTTTATACAGAGTTTTTGTTAAAAAATTACAAAATACTTGATAGGTGCAGATCAGTTTGGGAAAAAATGTTTACCTGCACATAGTTAAAACATGTCACTAGTCTCAAATTCACAGATGTGGCCATTTACACTTTCAGTCCTAAAAGTGGTTCAGTCATGACAAAAGCATGAGCCACGGAGGCTTGCAGCGCCTGGTGTCAGTGAGTAGTTCCTACATCGCCGGTGTACTTTTTAGTTTGTAATTTCAGTTTCAGTTTCTTTGTCATTTCAGTCTCACCTTGCAGTGTAGTAATGCAGGATAAAAACAGCAGCAAGAATGTAGTGCAGATAAAAACAGCAAGTGTTTACATAAAATGCAAACATAAATAGGTGACACAAGAAACCATAGCAATTAACAGCTGTTATGAACTTAAAAATAGGTAAGATGTAGGTCTTTTATTTTTATCTCAAAGTGTGGTTATAAGGAAAGTAACTAAGTTGTTTGTTTTTTTTAGTCATTGGGGGGAAAAAAACAAATAACCCATTAGTATATTGTAATTTAATCGATCTGAGAGAACACAAGACTCTTTTTGCCCTTTCCTGAGAACTTTCTAACCCAGCTTTAATATGCATAACCTGTTTGGAGACATTGTTTCCTTTTTACAGAGTACTAAAAGAAAGGAACTGTCTTTTAGTAGTGGGTTTTGTAGCTAACTTGATGTTAATTTGTTAGGGAGCTTGCTCATTCCACTGGGCATTTGTAAACTTAATTCATCCATTTAGAAAATAAGATGTGTTTTGTGCTACATGCTGCTTTACAAAAAGGTGCATCAGTAGTTTTGCACATCAGAGGAGGAGCTGATGTTTTCCTCAAGTAACACACAGAAGTATTTGCCAAGTGCTCATACTGTATAACATGCTGCTGTTGGTCTTGATGCCTCCTGACAGCCGGATGTGTGCTGCACTTAAGGTCTTCTTCCACGAAGATGTCCATATATATATATATAAATATGTATATGTATGTGAGGTTAGGTGTTTTTTGGAGTGTCAGTGAAACATCCTCAGTAAATCCATCTTTACACTACATGAACCACAAACATCAGCTGCCCTCATCCACACACAGAAAAGTCTGTTCTCCCTGTGTACCCGACCCTCTGCAAATCTGTTCTTGAAGGGGGGAAAAAGGTTTGACAAACATCCAATGATGACACAAGATGGTGCTATGTGTTTCGGATAGCTTCTTCTTTGTAGTCATCAAAGCAGTAGTGAAGTGGCCTTTTTGTTTGCTCCCTCGGAGGCTTGTTTTCCAATACCCAGAGCAGATGGTATGTGTTTTCCATGGATGAATCACTGAGCCGGGTGGGTTTTGCATAGCTGGCCTACACTATGTGAAGCTTGTATGTGTGTCCTCCTGCCTTAGCTGTGAGAATACACCTGTGTCAGGGAGCTAAATATAGAAAAAGAACACTTTGAAATTTACTGCTTTCTTGTTTTATTTTTATTTCCTCAGACTCTGGAGGAGCCCCCCTACTTGACAGTAGGGACAGATGTGAGTGCCAAGTACCGAGGGGCTTTCTGTGAGGCCAAGATTAAGACTGCCAAGAGGCTAGTCAAGGCCAAGGTAAGTCACATTTCAAAGCGCTCATGATCCAAAATTAAAGATTTATTGTCTGTGTGTGTTGTGTGTGAAGTGGATTGCAGCGGGGCGAGGGGGCTCTTGTCTTTGTGCGAAGGGGCTACAGTCATGATCACACAGCTTACCTTAAACGCACATCCAGCGGTTAGATAGAAGATTCCAAAATTCCTTTGTAGACCGGGTTGCTGTTCGATTTTTAGACTGTGCATTTAAATTATTTTCTTGTCTCCAGTGTTGCCAAAAATCCAGCTGCGTTGCTTACATGCTGGAGCTCTACCACCTGGTTTAGATTGTTAGTACTGCTCATAGAGCTGAAACACTGATCAGGGCCCCAGCTGCGACAGACGCTGGGTCTGGCTTAGCCCACCAGGTAGCCATCACGTCCTCAGGCGTCCCTCTCGCCCACTGCTTTCACGTTTTGTCACGGGGGCGATGTGACTGCTGTCTCCCCATTGGTTTTCTGCCTCGCTGATGAAGGCATTGCATGATGCGCGTAGTACAGTATCTCATTTCCCCAGTGGGGCTGGAGCATCTGGATAATACAATAGAGACAGATCGCTTGTCTCTGGTTCTGCTGCGAGTGTGTGGGAGAAACAAAGATTGGATGCTGGCTTTTTCACTGTGTCAATGCACTGTAGTTCTCCCTGTTGAGACAAAAGAGCAGCGATGTTCTGTCATTCTGGCGCACCAGCTGAAATCATCAGATGACGTGCCTTTTTGTCTCACAGACAGAGACAAATAACACGACAAAGTAGACCATGTGATGCTCTTAGTTTAAATATTTTTGGGCTAAAGTGAAGCTAATAAGACAGTCTCAGCTCATAAATTAATTACCATACTAATTGGCCGAGTGTGGGGTTTGTTTTTGGGTAGCTGTAATAATGTGAATGTGAGCTCTGTTACACAAACGCAGAACATGGCAATTATTCAGTGGTTGTTGTGATTCTGAATATTCCACCGTAATGAATTCCTCTTTAGCTCTTTGGTTCATTAATCTCTGTCTGCTTGTTTAACAAAGTCGATGGTGGCAGCATATGGCGCCGGCGTCTTTTGAGTGATTTTAAAACCCAGCGAAAGATATGTGTGACATTCATATTTATGATGATGATCAGTACTAGAGGACCTGTAAAAGTTCAATTAACACCATGTCACTATCACTCACTGTGACACGTTCAGCGCATGTGTGATCAGTCAGGACGAACCCTATGGCACAGTAACAAGCGCTGTGTTAACAAAGCGAGTGCTGCATGACAGATTCACTCTTCACAGTGCATTTTTTAGTAGATTATTTTTTAATAAATTTGACTGCAGAGTACAAATAAAAGAATCTCTTAAATGAAAAAAAACACATCACTTTTCACTCTCAGAGCATTTGCAGATCAATCAAGGCAGTTATACACTGAATTTTGAATTTTAATATTTAAGATTTTTGCCCATGTACTGTGGTTCCACACTTTGAATAAAAAATAATGGCCTTCCACTGTTTGCTTTAAATAAATTAAGTGAATTTTTCCCATAGAGCCCTCTGATTTGCGGCAGTTTTAGTGCAGTCACAGTCAGTTGAAAGACATGTTGGAGATAAAGTGATGCAGATTTACAATATTGAAGTTTGTATTTATTTTATTTACAAGAACAAGGCACAGGGAGTGTGAGAAGACATCATTACATCTGAGTATGGTGATATTATGATTTGTAATGCTGTATGGAATCTCAAACACTGATTTTTGATTAAGTTTTTTTTGCATATTAATCATGGCAGTGATTCATTCTGTGTTGTGTTCAAACTCCTGGCCGCTAGATCCTTTAATGCTGTAATCTAACTTCAGCCATTTGATTTTTCCATTCCGATGTAAAAACATATCACTTGCGTCATTGCACTGTATATAAAGCTGAATGATGCATCTTCATTTCCTTCCACTGTGCAAAAACGAAAGTAAAATATCCTTGATATGGCCACAGTCATCTTGCCCTGTTGACATCACACGGAGACAAAGTAGTGATCTCTGTGGTATCGAGTTCTTACCCATATACACCCATCCAACCAGCAAATAACAAATTAAAAACAAACTTAAAGGAACATCACGTGCAAGAGCTACCAAAAATGACAAACGTGTCCTCTGATCTTTTAGCTTTGCTCATGTCCCATTCACTAACATGGAGGGGGCGGAGTTAATGACATGTACTGCAAGCAGCCACCAGGGGGTGTTAGAGGTGTTGGGAGTTGTCATGTCGTCCATCTTTATCACACAGTCCATGGCTAGTGTAAACAGAAAGTACACAGTACACAGTAATTAGATTTTTTTTTTGAAATCGCAACATATCGCTTTGCTTACAGTATTGCAATATATTGAATCATAACCCCTTTATCATGGGTGTAAATCACAAGTTTCTTCACAAAACAATATCATATCGATTCTGTGGACAATGAAACAATATTTGCTGATATCACAAAGTCTGTGTACAATTTTGATTCAATTTAATTCAATTTGATCGATGATATTAGTAAACATAAAGTATCGTCATTGTCTCTTTTCTGGGCTGCTAGCATCATTTAAGTGTTAACAAAGGTGTTAGCTTAGATGTAGATGACTTTGCATCTCTTTTAACCGGTGCCCCCTGAGCCAAGTGTTAAATTATCCATTTTGGTAACAATGAAGTTATCAACATGTAAAATCAGAACAGGAAAGGTTGACGAGAAAAGAGCAGAAAGGCTCCTCTTGGAGTGATGGTGACGGTGTGGAGGAAAAAACAAGTGAAACAACTTCAGCTGCTGTCATGTTTTATTTGAGCTTTCAGCAGCAGTCGGGGCCTGTTGTGAGCAGGGGATCATGTCCTTTTGCTGTTTGCATTTTCAAATTGTAAAAATGCTCTTTCCTAACCATTTTGATTTTAGTTCAGAGAAACATCCCGCAGCTCAGTAATATTTTCATGCTCATTGGAAAAAAAAGAAATACAGCCTTTGAGCTCCCCACAAAAACTATTCACATAAATTTGCCAGTGGCCCTTTTTTTTTTTTTTATCAGAAATATGGTTTCATATCTTATTCCAATATTTGTTGTTGAGTCTAAGTGGTTGTACAGTTTGTGTGTACAGTTACAAACTTCTGCTGAACAGTGCTGCAGGAAGCAAGCTCACACTTAGGAGGCTGCCGGGATGGCCAGATGTTATTAACGCTCTCTGGCTGAAGTTTTGGACAGCGAGAGTCATCCTCCCTCTGTCTGTGGCGAGCACAGCCTCCTGCTCATTCCTGTAAAGAAAGGGAGTCCTTTATTCCAGCGGGCAGGAATGTTATTATCTCCATAACTGGTGAAATGCTGCCTCGGGAAGCCTTTTATTCCTTTCTCTTCCATCCCTATTTTATGACCTGACAATTTAACAGCATCTTACAGTATGTATTCCTGTCATTCATTGTCTTGACGCAGCCTTCACAGCGAGGCTTTGATTGCTGTTTCTGCTGTTGTTATGTTTGAAAACCGACTCAAGAGAGCATTGTCTGAATTTGCTACCTGCAGGCTTGTTTTTAAGAGGCCGGGTGCTTAACATCTTTCTCTGCCCTCGTGTGGCGGCTGATTCGAAACTAAATCACAGTCAATAAAAGTGAGGCCAGTTTTCCATGATAATTATGTTACTATTTTACAAGCCTGTGCTCTCAAAAATTACTTTAATTTCCCTTAGGAAACGGAGACGAAGCACATAAGAGTATTGATATATCAACTAGGGAGGGGCATTTGTAATACTAAACAGATTCTGTGCCTCTGGCTGCTTCGACACTTTTCACACATGCTCTTTGGAAAATATGACAGTAAATGGCTCTGTGTGTGTGTGTGTGTGTGTGTGTGTGTGTGTGCACGCGCCCTGTGGTTGTTTCTGTCACTCAGTGTTGCCAGGTCGCCATGCAGATGCAAGATTACCACAGCATGATCAGATTATGATCTACCGTGGCTCACTTACGGGTGGCTGCAGTGGCAGACAAGTGGGGGATGGTCGGTTAATGGAGCCCTAACTATCGTAACAAAAATGCAGGCGCCAACAGATGCAGTGCTTTTGCCAACTGGGGGGTCAGTCACTCAACGATGCCAGCAATGAGCCATAAGCCCTTTTTACACACTGCTATGCAGTCCCTTCTGTGTGCCGCCTTTGCATGTTTACACAGAACCAAACAACAGTTGCATTGTGATACTCCAGTGTGTGTTTATAGATAGCACGCTGGCATCGTGGAAGCAAAAAAGGCGTGACATTTAACACAACAGCATCAACCTCTAGCCTGACATATAACATATGCATCGGCAGCACTTTATAAACAATAACAATTGCACAACATGGTAACAACAATCATTTGCAATCTGTTATACGGTGGCTGATCTCGTCCTCTGCTCAGAGGGAAAGGAGCTTCCTCACCCTTATTATTTTATTTTCAATGTGTTTACAACAGCATGAGAATCTGTGTGTTGCAGTAACTGTTGCTGGGGATTCGTCAGCTAATTCCTGTTTTTTAAAAAAAAATCTTGTACATTTGTGTGTGTGTCCCTTTTGTATCATTCTGTGCCCCTTTTAAAAATGTGGACGTTTTTGCTGGGGGTCCATGAATGCAGCGCAGTTGGAACTCTTTATGAGTCTTTTCCTCAGCAGCAGTTTGAGGAGTTCCAGCAGCCGGGTGGTTAACTGGTCTGTCGACCTGATCGGAGCTGTTAAAGTCAATGGATGAGAGGAGCAGCTGCTGCAGAAAGACAAGTGAAAGCAAACTTTTAGACCCAGCACAGTGAAGGGTTAAATTTCGCTTTCAAGGCACTCTGCTGCTCCTCCTGTGTCCCATGTGAGGTGTGCTCTGTAATAAATAAGAGAATGGTATACCGTGCCCCTAATGAACAGTCTAGCTGACGGCAGATGTTTTGATCGTGGCAGGCCGCCACAAATACAGGAATTCATTTGAAACCCTGTCTTCCCAATGTGCAGAAATTTTCGGCTGCATTTAAACCCCCTGCGTTGGGTTGCACACATAACAAGTTGTCAATATATCACACCAGTCCCCCCTGTAGTCCTGTCCTGCCAGCTGTTTTACATAGACATCATTTTGGTAATGTTATTACCTCCGCTCCTAAGATGAGACAACTCTGTCCCCCCATTCTGCTATTGTACCTTTATCACAGAACGGCTAGGCAGCATAATGGCACATGTTACACATCACATTCACTGAGCCAGTTTGTGACAGCAAAATATTTCCCGGCTTGAGCAGGCAGTGTAGAAGGGGCTATGGCTTCCCTAATGTCACCAGGAAGTTTCCACTTATCTCAAACCACAGTGATTCAAAGCAACAAACCTGCCTCACTGCCAAGTACTGTGTGAAAGTCTATCATTGTAATCAGTGCACCGCAGTTATAAAGTCCAGCAGCGTTAGCAGGGACGTGCTGGCTCTGAAGTGGAGGATTGATGTGGCCTGGTCAGGCCTCTGGGGAATTGTTTGTTTATCACTGTTACTGATTCTCCCCCCCTGTTGCCCCTCCTCCCACAGGTGACCTTTAAACCAGATCTGTCCACAGCGGAGGTTCATGATGAAAACATCAAAGGACCTCTAAAGGTAAGGCAGGAAAGATGGAGAAGCCCCACAGTCAGCTGGAACATCGTGGTAACACACATATTGTCGTTAATTACCCTTAAGCACTTCAGTTTTGCCTCTTTGGCTCAGACTGTGAAACCACAGTGAATGCAGAAAGAAAAGCACAAGAGAATCGGTCAATGAAGCATTCACTTTGCAATTTAATGTCAGTCGAATTTGATTCTTGTACCAGCGTCACAGTTCTCTCATTACTTCAGAGCGCATCATTAGATTTATCATTAGAAGCACATTAAAACGCCAAATAACAGCTGTGTGTCCGTCCCACAGGTGGGTGCTGTTGTAGAGGTGAAGAATCAGGATGGAGTTTACCAGGAGGCCACAATCAATAAGCTGACTGATGCTAGTATATATACTGTTGGTAAGTCAATAACAAACTGTTCACCTCTTCTTTTTCTCTCCCTACAGCTTCCTTTCAAAAAACATGTTCGTGTACAATCAGATTCCAAAGGGTTTCCTTAGTTTGTATTTACCTTTGCCCGAGTACTGTAATGAAAGTTGTTGCAAGACGCATCTTCAATCGATTCCTCGGCAAAGGCAATGAACCGAGTGTTTTAACACACAGTGCAGCAGGAGAAGATGCTATAGCTTACATAAAATAACTCAAATCTCCATTACAATCTCAAGCATTACTGTTTGTGAGATTCTGAAAATGTCTAGTGAAACTAAAACAAACTGGGGAGCCAAACTGCACATATTATTTATTGCATTAAGATAATATTCCAAAATATTGGCCAGTCTGAAGCAATTAATGTAGCAAAAAAAATCATGGAGAAGATAAACTTGTGAAATTTGTAAAGAAAAAGAACAAATGATGAGGTGGACAAATAACAAATTTTTTTGAGAAGTTTTCTTTTTCTTTGATAGCTTTCGAGGCAGATTGAGCCAAACTGTACTATGATGACTCAACATTGAGATATTTTAAAGAGTTATTGGCCGCACATCAGTATCAGCTGATATTTGCCTCGTTGACTACAATCGGCCTATCGGTAAATAAGATGCCATTTATTGGTGGCAGTTGCAGATGTTTTTCCAGTGTGACGCATCGATTCTTGATGGCTTAAAAGCAAAGCTAGATAATAACAATGTCTCATAGTCCCGCGTACAATGGAAAACTTGTTAGGGAAAAACAAAGATCTTTCTTAGGATGCTTTCGGGATAAAAGTAACAGTAAACTCACTGTTGTCGTGTTAACGAATGAACCGCATTTTTTCCCTGATGATGCTACGTTGTGATCAGCAAACTGACAGGAGGAGAGTGAGTTAACATTAGCTGTCAGCAGCGGCAATCTGGACCAAACAGCTCACAGAGGTTGCATTGAGTTACATTATGATGCGTTCAAGCTCTGTTCGGTAAAAGTGAGTATTGCGCGAAGGTAAATTACATTATCACCGTTTATTCAAGTTAGTTTATGGTGAGAATCTTAAATTAATACAGTTGTTTGAGGAAGACATTTTGGATTTCACAGCACTATAAAATACATATTCGCGAGGGGATTATAATAAAATTGCTTTTCTAGCAGCAGATTTTCATGTGAAAAGGCGTTATTTTAAAAGTTGATTCATAAATGTGTGTGATTGAATTTGCGCTAATTCAAAGGTAGTGTAACAGAGGGCTTTTTACTTTAAAAAGGTTTAGGTATTTCTTTTCTTAAATTAAGATTTCTTTGTTTCCTTGGCATAAGACGGGAAAAAATACCAACACAGAAGAAATAAACAACAAGAAAAAAGCATCTGAATCAATATCTGCCCAGAGTTCACAACTGGTGCATCCCTGTTCAACAACATAATGTAACAAGTAAGAAGTTCTGGTGAATGCTGCATGTAGGGCTGCAATTACAGTTAACTTTTTTATTTATTAATATGCCAGCTTTATTTTTCAAATAATCAATCATTTGGTCTATAAAATACAAAATATGGTGTCACAATTTTGCAGAGCCCAACATGACATCCTCAATTTTTGTTTTATTTTAAGCAGTAGTCCAAAACCAAATTTAATAATGAATAAAACAGAGCAGATTGTCATATTTGAGAGACTGGACCCAGAAAATCTTTTGGAATTTTTTTTACAATGTGTAATTGCGTGTCTGCGAAGAGTACACAGCGACAGTGTTGGATAATCCAAAATATACAGAGTATAGACTGCTGCTCAGATCTGGAGTCTCTCGGCAGCTGCTCGTCACTTGAGAGTGCCCGTGGGGGTTTTCCCTATCTCGAAACACTCGCCTTGGCACATTTTTATTCTTTTCATTCATCAACAAAAACATGAGTCACTGTTGAAGTTACCTCGAGTGTTTTTCCCTCATTGTTGTCGCCAAGTACATTTCAAAGAGCGATGAATAATGGAATTTGATGATTTACACATCTGGGTTTATCTTTGGGAGCGACGGGGCTGAAAGGAAGGTTCCTTGAGTTCTTTAATAAGATATATATTATGCATGCTTATTGTAAAAGTCAGTCCGTGGAGATTTGGTATCAGTTAATGCATAAATAAAATCAATAAATCCTCAGACACTTCCCCACGTCTCTTTTATTTCAGTATTTACTCCACTCAGTCTAGCAGAGGGTCCTTGAAGCTGTAATAAAGCTGCGAGCTGAAAGCGACCGACTGCTGCAGGAATCTATACAAGCCTGAAAACACAAGCATCATTTGTTTTTAACATATCATAAATCAAGCAGACATTTTGTAACCGACACAGGGGTTTATTTGTGTTTAAGTGTGTGTTTGTGCGGGTTTTGGACTCTCTGCCCACATGCAGCAGCCTAATAGTTTGTGTCTCATCCTTGCAGTGTTTGACGACGGCGACGAGAAGACCCTGAGGCGTTCCTCTCTCTGCCTGAAAGGAGCGCGTCACTTTGCAGAGAGCGAGGCAAGTATTGTGCTGTCCTGCAGCTCTGAAACCAGCCGCATTTCTCAAGTTTTCTAGGGAAGCAAAGATTATTTTATAGTTTTCTTTTAGTGTTATTTACACTATAAAATCTGACAAGTTGGTCTTACTTAAAAAAGAAGTCTAGGAAATCGATTGCCTTGGAAAATTTGAGTAAATATAACTATGGATCTTAATTTATATTTACTTTATATCTGTTTGTTACTTTTAGTTAAAATTAGCTTACATTTAATTAATTTTGTGAAGTTCGTGCAACTTAAAAATGACAAATTTCAATAAATCAGTGTTTTTAAGTTTTAGCAACTTCAGTGAATCAAGTAGACTTTGCTATATATCTCTATTATGCTGGATGCAAGCTAGTCAATTACATTTGTATTTTCATGAACTTGTTAACAAAACAGAACTGGCAGATCTCCAAACTTCAGCATTGGCAAAATCCTCTTTGTGATTATCAAGTTAAATCAGACTGTTTTGGTTTACTGACATTGTTGTCACTTAGAAAGAGCACATTCATTTCACTTGTCATTTTTAGGTTGTAACAACTTGACAAAATTAAGTAAAAACAGCTAAATTTGAAGTAGAAGTAGATATCAATAGTTATATATACTTCCCTTTTTATAAGGCAATCAGTTTTCAGAATGATTTGAAGTAAAATCAGCTTGTCAGATTTTATAGTGCAGTCACCAGCAGTCCCAAATCTATACTCATTCAAATTAAAGCGCTGCTTATGAATGATTCCCACACTGGCATTTAGAAGTTTAGCTGCAAGATATTTCCAGGAAACTGATATCACAGCAGAGCTGCCATATGTAAATCCCTCCGTTTCTAGCTGATGAAATCCCATGAAGAGAATTTCTTCCAGGTATACAAGATGAATCTTTTGTCTCCCAATTGAATGCCTGACAAGGTGGCGCTGAGACTCTTTTCTGTTGTTTGTCTCCCCTGCAGACACTCGACAGACTCCCTCTCACCAACCCTGAGCACTTCGGCACACCTGTCATCGGCAAGAAGGGCAACCGCGGCAGACGATCGAACCCGATGTGAGTATCGCCCTCCGTCTCTGTACATCCTGGAGGGCTCATATCAAACTTCATATATCAGAGTTGTGTGATGCTGCTGGGGAGGGATGCTCTGTAGCAATCCACCGTCATCATTAACAGGCTCCCTCGTTCTTAATACTCTGACAGCAGTTGAAATGAAAGATTTACTCTCATCTCCATCCCCTCATAAACAGTGCCTAGGGCCTTGGAGTAAGAGAGCCTACTCGCCTTCTCCAGCTCCTTAATCACGCCGGGCTCCTGTGTGCACGTGCATGCGGGACAGGCAGAGTTATAACGGCAAGGTCCTGCTGTATTTTACTGTTTTCCCTCCTCCTTTGACTCAAACGTTCCAGTGGGTGTTTTATGCTCTGATGTGCCTACTCCTGTGAGACTGCAGAGTTTTCATCTGGGAGTAGGAACTGCTGAGGGCTTTTTGGCACTGGGTATAATTGTGGCTCCTCTCTGTTATGAAGAGGACACTCTGCTACATAATCTCATTCTCTGACACCCCTCGCTAATGGCACTCAGAGAAAGTCAATATTGCTCTAAACATTGATGCAATATTGACTTGGAACTGTCCCAGCTGCACATTAGCACCTTGGACCTGTTGTCTTCCTGTGCAGTAAAAGTGTCTTAATTCTTGAATTACAAGGCTTGACATTGTGGTAGAGAGTGAGATTAAAAAGAGGATTTCTACATTGCGTGTTTTATGAGATAATTTCTTCCTCTGTTAATGGATGAGTTCAACAGAAAAAAAAGAGCTAGCTTGGCTCAAAAGTAGAAGAATCCGCAGGCTATCACGTCTAAATGTCACCAGTTAGCGCGTTATATCTTGTTTGTTTAACTGAGGTTTCCAGGGAAGCAGCAGAAAGTTACTCCAGGAAGTAACTGCTCCCAGCCAGGAAATAGTCTGGTGGATAACCCCCAGTAGAACCACAATATGCTGTTCTGACACTGCAGCACATGAGATTTAATGTGCTGGTGAGCTCTAGAGGCACTGGTTGTATCATTTAGCTGCTGTTGGACAGAGCTAGGCTAGATGTTTGCTCTGTTTCTGTTGTCTGTGTTAAGCTAAGTGGCTGCTGGCTCTAGCTTCATGTTTAGCGTATACATGGGCATGGTTTCTAGCTAGTCTGCACCAGAAATAATAATTGTTTAAACTTATTGTTTGGATAGAAGAGGAAAATGGAAGAAGTTTGGATCGGCATGCTAGACTAAAGTGCAGTTCTGAAAATCTCTCTCTCTCTCTCTCTCTCTCTCGAGATGAGCTGTGATGTTAAATTTCTCATTTATTAAGTGAGATGTAGAGTTGTAGAGATGCCCAATAATAATCATCGATGTCGGCAGATATCGGTAATAAAATGAAATATTGGAGTTGGCCAACATGCTGATTTCTGCTGATGTCTCGAGCTGATAATTTTTTTTAATTGACAAAGTGAACTTGTAAATAACATCAACCCTAAGTTGAAGTATTTTTCTTATTTTGCACAGTGAATGAATATTACATACACTAAAAAGCATTGTATTTTATGTCTCCATCTGCCGGGTGGCCATAACGATAATAGTCTGCAGAATATGATGTTGATTCCACTACAGAGGAGATCTGATGATCACTAAAATTAGGCGAGGAAAAAAGTGTATATATTAATATCAATCGTCGGCTAAATTAGTTGTTATATATCAGCATATCAGATATCATCAAAAAATCCAATATCGTGAATCCCTAGTGAGTTGTTGTCAGATACAATTATGTGCAGTGTTCATAATGCACGGTGCAGCCACACGTTACAGCAGCATTTAAAATGCAACTTGATTGTAAAAAAATGTAGTTAATGATTTCCAATGGCTGTTATATGGCAAAAAAAAACTGGACAAATCATGCTTAATTTTGACAGTTTTCTGAGACTTTTCTTACTTTTAGACTAGTCCAAGTTTAAACTTAGATGCAACATCGGGGAAATTAGTCTTTAAGAACATCACTAGGCTACAAAGTGGTAAGAGTGGTTTTGATCTCATCTAACTTCCAGCAAGAATGCAAATGATTGCATTTTCAAAAAATGTTGCACTATCCCTTTAAATTACAGTCTCAGCAGTAAGGGGAACTGGCAGACATTCCCCACAACATTAGTCGTTATATGTGGATCAAAATCTTCCCCACATGAATGGTCTTTCCTTCATTGAGCAGCTAAAGTGCTTTGTTTATGACTTTGATTCACAGCTTAGTTGTTGTTGTAGTAGTAGTAGCAGACCGGCTGATTTACTGCTCTTGAGTCGTGCCAAACAGTGTGCGTGTGTGCGTTTGTTTGTGTGTGTGTGTATATGTACATAGAGTTGTGCTCAGAGCAGACCCAGTGAGGCATAAAAAGAGGACGAAGGATCTGTTTGCCTGCTGGTGCTGCTTGCACAATCACTCAGAGACACTGCTGCCTGTCTGCCGGCCACAGCCGGAGCGTCAGGATGACTGTCAGACAGCAGAGAATGAGCCGGCTCGTCAATACACTGATCCTAATGAGTGGGCTCATCAGTGGAGCTGGCCTTATGTTGCGCCGTACTACATAATGATAAGACCGGACAGGTTTTGTTGTGCTGTTGGGAGACTTTTTAATGTTAAATGAGAAGATGGTTAGCAGAACTCCTGTGCCTGCCTGTACTGACAGAGACCAGTGCACGCAATGTTATTTTCCCTAATATGTTTATACATATAGCATGGATTTAATATGAAATGCCAATATCTTTGCAGCTTTATGAACTGCCATAATATGTTTTACACAGTCGTGCTACACTTGTTGATAGAAGCAGAGATAAGGTGATAGCTTTTATCTAGATCAAATTTACCAGATGACATGAATGTCAAATAATGTATTTATGAACATCCACATGCTCACTTTACCTTTCTAAATCACAGTCCTCCGAGTAAACCATCCCTTTCTCCCACAGTCAAGAAGAAGAATTGTCTTCGTCCTCCAGCGAAGAAGAGGAGAGCGACCAGCGGCAGAATGAGGATCTGTTCGGCAAAGTGGTCTGTGTGGAGGGGGTTATCACCGGGGACAAAAAGAAGACCACGTGGTATCCTGCTCTGGTGAGCTCATGGTCTCCCTTACTTCTCTGTTCTCTGCTTCATCTCTGTGAGGAAACAGGGACCGCTGCTGTTGCTGCTGCTGCTGCTGCTGCTGGTCCTCCATCACACTCACAGCATTGTGCCAGTTCATCTGCTTATGTAACCTCAGCCCTCAGCAGGATGACTTTATTGCATTATAACTCACCCACTATGATATTACGGATGCGTCTTATTAGCATATTTTTAATAAGACTAACTTTTTTCTGTCCGTCTTCTGTAGTATCAAGAAATTTCAGAAAGCAAGACTCTTATTTTGAAGGAAAAAGACTTGTTCTCGCTGCAGCGTGAAACATAAACACTAGTTTGATGTCTTCACTCTTTTACAATCCATTTGTTCCCACCCACCCTTCATTCTCAGCCACAGTTAGCGTGCTATGAAATGGTGACAGGCGTTGTTTGTTTATGTAAGTGTTACAAGTAGAGCTGGGAGAATGGGTGAGGGTGGGGAAAGCTATCCCTTTAACTCTGTAGTCAGCAGGGCCCCGCCTCCAGGGTTTGTTGTTCTTGGCTTGCTGTTGACTGAGCTCCACGCCGCCTCCCTGTGACAGCCCAGAGAAGTGCAACACACAGTGGCTTATCATTGTTTACGCTGGGACGGTACAGCAGAGGGGTGGAGTAGTACACTGGTAGATATCTCATGCAACAGATGATAAATGGTATTACAAACAGTGAGCTCTCATGTGGCCCGGTTAAATAAAATTTAAAAGAAATGGGTCTCCGTGCTTCTGGGGACTTTCATTTTTGCAGCATAAGTGCCTCTGAGGGAAATGGCATCACAGGGCGAACGTGAGTCATTCAAGTAAAAGCATCCACCCTGGAGGAGTGTGTGTGTGCTGTACATACAGAGCGAGCAGCAGCAAGCAGGCAGAGTCCTGCCGGAAATCAAATCTCCATAATGGCACTGCTGCCTCCTGTGGGTTAGACCCTGGCACTGGAACAACTCCCACTGTTGTGCTCCTCAACTCCAGCAAACAACGGTGGGCAACAGGCTACGAGTGGGCGCGCACGCCTTACACATCGCTCTTCATCCCACTCGCTTGTTTGTCTTTGTTTCGTAGACAGCATATTTTGTAATCCATCAGCGTGGCCTTTTACTGAAACGACTTTAGTCATTGACTCATATGCTGACACCCCCCCCCTTGTTTCCTCCACTCTACTCTACACACACACACACACACACACACAAACTCAAACTCGGTACCACCTCATCTGACCTTGTGACTGTCTCTTGTCTCTTGTGCAACAAGGTCATCTCCCCAGACTGCCATGAAGACGTGACTGTGAAGAAGGACAACATCTTCGTCCGCTCTTTCAAGGATGGAAAATTGTGAGTCATCAGTAATGAAAATTCAAAACCATATTTGCACCATGTGTGGAGGAGAGCTACAGCAGTGATTACCAGCAGGTTATTTGACAGCATCATCATCAATTAAATGTCCAGTGTATAGGATTTAGGGGGACATTTTGGCAAAAATGTATATATTTAGTATATATATTAAGTGTTTTCTTCAGTGTGTAATCACTTAAAAAATAGAATGAGCCCTTCAAATAGATAAAGGGAGCAGGCGCTCATCCACAAAGTCTGCCCTGTTGCACTGCGATGTTTCTTCAGTGTCCCAGAAGACGGACCAAACTCTAGCTCTAGATAGGGCCAATCATGTTTTTTGCACCACTGTAGTTAACATTTCCTTTCACAATGAGGAACACAGGAAAAACACAGATTTTCCAAGTGAAACTACTTTATTCAGTGTTTTTCCCAGTTGATATCATTGGGTCCTGGAGAGGAAAATACCTCTGAGGATAATTCGGCTCCTGGTAAAAACATCATCAGAACAGCCTTGGAGAAACTCTCTTTTGTAATGTGAAGCAACTTTATTTGTTGTTTCAACTGGTTTAAAAAAACCTCCTGAACAATGAACACTGAGGGAATCCTAACCGGGCGTTCACACTTGGCACATGGGAAAAGTTTCACTTGGTTGCAATCTGCAATTATCATCACTAGATGCCACCAAATCCTTTCAATCGTACACACTGCTCTTTTAATATGCTTTGATCTACTTATGCAGTCAATAAAAAGTCAACATTGCACAAAGTAAGGCCTTAGTATTGTGGAGTAATTGTTAACCAAAATACTATTAAATTCATGTTGAACAAAATAGTTTTATTGAGAAGCTGCGACAAGTAAATGTTTGTCACTTGATAAATGATCTAAGTAGCTCTTGATTCATTTTCTGTAAGTCATTTAACCAACTATTTATCCAGAACTAGTGTAAAACATCCCCAACAGGAGTCTGAGTGTTTTAATTGGAAATCTGTGCAGTGAACCCTTACAAAAAGAAGCGCATGCACTGCTCTGTAACAAAGCTCTTGTTAGAAGTGCACTTTGTGACATGTGGCTGCACAATAGAAGCAAATATTTTAGATAATTGTGCTGCTTTTTTCCTCTTTTTCGTGTCTTTTGTGCATTTATTGTAATGTAGCTCAAACCTCCCTGTCATGACAGATCTCCATTATTATTATTTAACGGAGTTTTACCAGATCACATTTCCACATCTTGACTAATTAAATATGCATGTTGAAATGATGCGCTTGTTTGTAGCTTTAGAAAAATATCACCTCAGATGCTCCAATAAGACTTCAGATACTGTGTGTCTTCCCTGGATCTGTTATATTGTTTGTCCTGAGGCTGTGAGTTACCGGTGAGCTCAGGCAGTGTAGCTTCCCTGCAGCCTGCCCTTGGCGTGGAACCACACAGCCAGATTGTTTTGTCTGTGGCAAAGAGAGGAAGAAGACCTGTCAGGAGTCTGCACTCAGCTGGTGGTTTGTAACAGCAGCCTCTGTATGTGGGTAGAAACATAGCCCACACTCGACAGAAATTAATCTGGCGTTTGCTCACTGTTGCAAACTCTAGTTTTCTGTCCTCTTGAATTCCATTGATGACAGAGCGGCCTTGAGTCTGCTTTCCTTAACAGATACTCTGCGTAACTCATCAGCACGACCCTTAATCTGCAGCTAAAGACAATTTGCCGTGTGAAAAGTGCCTTTTATCGCTTGTATTTTGGCTAATAGTGAGGTGAAGGGTAGAGCAGATGAGAAGGATAAGATAAGAGATGATAAATCGGAGAAGAACTAGGAGTCATATACCTGTGAAGTATTTCCTCTCTGAACATGGGCTCCCTGTGATGGCTTTTGCTGCAAATTAAATCGCACTGTAGCGGTTTTCCTTTCTGCTCTGTAGCCATCTGATTTCACTCGGTGAAGTCAGCACGGTGTGTCCGCAGGAAAACGCAACAAATAATAATGTGAGAAGTCGGAAAATCTATATCACTGTTAATGAGATTTTCCCTCCAATCCTTTTGCTTTTGTGTGGACGGAATAACAAAGATGAGAAGCGCATATCATTGCCGTTACTCATCATGTGTGATGTGATGCACCTGTCTGATCCTGCCTCTTTGTGTCTCGTTATAGTCGATTTAGCACAGGTTTTGCAAGTTTATACATTTTCTGAGAGAGAGCAAGGCTTGCAGCGGCATTGTCATGTAATCATTGACCAGATCTGGCAGTGTAATGATCTGTGATAATGTTCACGTGCATCAACACCAGCTTCAGACTGTCTCTACCCTCTTTTTTGCCACAATTTGTACAATGCGACACTATTTCCCGTAGCCCTTTTTGTGCTTATGCACCACTCGTCTTGGTTTATTATTCCACATTTTATCATTTATGTCAGCCTCTTTTGTCTATTATTACCCAGTTATTCTAACATGCTGCTCCCTGTGTGATTTGTTTTTTGAAGAGGGGTCACATCCCTAAGCCATGTGACCTTTTCCCGCACAGCACCGAGGTCAGCGTGTTCGTGTCCCTCTGGAGACCTTGGTATTGTTAGTGATAACCATTCAACGTTGCCTTTCAAAAACAATGGCTTTGGAAAACAGTTTTTTTTAGGGAAAGTGAGGTC